>NC_090326.1:157109975-157412977 GCF_035084215.1 Heptranchias perlo
GGATATAAACAGCGCGGAGAGAGCGGGAGTTCAGTCGGTGAGCGGCGGCAAAGAGCGAGAGTCCAGTTGGTGAGCGGCGGGAGAGAGCGAGACCAGAGTGGGGATAAAAACAGCGCGTAGAGAGTGGGAGTTCAGTCGGTGAGCGGCGGGAGAGAGCGAGACCAGAGCGGGGATAAAAACAGCGCGGAGAGAGCGAGAGTTCAGTCGGTGAGCGGCGGCAAAGAGCGAGACCAGAGCGGGGATATAAACAGCGCGGAGAGAGAGCGGGAGTTCAGTCGGTGAGCGGCGGGAGAGAACGAGACCAGAGCGGGGATAAAAACAGCGCGGAGAGAGCAGGAGTTCAGTCGGTGAGCGGCGGGAAAGAGCGAGACCAGAGCGGGGATAAAAATAGAGCGGAGAGAGCGAGAGTTCAGTCGGTGAGCGGCGGGAGAGAGCGAGAGTCCAGTCGGTGAGCGTCGGGAGAGAGCGAGACCAGAGCGTGGATAAAAACAGCGCGGAGAGAGCAGGAGTTCAGTCGGTGAGCGGCGGGAAAGAGCGAGACCAGAGCGGGGATAAAAATAGAGCGGAGAGAGCGAGAGTTCAGTCGGTGAGCGGCGGGAGAGAGCGAGAGTCCAGTCGGTGAGCGGCGGGAGAGAGCGAGACCAGAGCGGGGATAAAAACAGCGCGGAGAGAGCGGGAGTTCAGTCAGTGAGCAGCGGGAAAGAGCGAGACCAGAGCGGGGATAAAAACAGCGCGGAGAGAGCGGGAGTTCAGTCGGTGAGCGGCGGGAGAGAGCGAGACCAGAGCGGGGATAAAAACAGCGCGGAGAGAGCGGGAGTTCAGTCGGTGAGCGGCGGGAGAGAGCGAGACCAGAGCGGGGATATAAACAGCGCCGAGAGAGCGGGAGTTCAGTCGGTGAGCGGCGGGAAAGAGCGAGACCAGAGCGGGGATATAAACAGCGCGGAGAGAGCGGGAGTTCAGTCGGTGAGCGGCGGGAAAGAGCGAGACCAGAGCGGGGATATAAACAGCGCGGAGAGAGCGGGAGTTCAGTCGGTGAGCGGCGGCAAAGAGCGAGAGTCCAGTTGGTGAGCGGCGGGAGAGAGCGAGACCAGAGTGGGGATAAAAACAGCGCGTAGAGAGTGGGAGTTCAGTCGGTGAGCGGCGGGAGAGAGCGAGACCAGAGCGGGGATAAAAACAGCGCGGAGAGAGCGAGAGTTCAGTCGGTGAGCGGCGGCAAAGAGCGAGACCAGAGCGGGGATATAAACAGCGCGGAGAGAGAGCGGGAGTTCAGTCGGTGAGCGGCGGGAGAGAACGAGACCAGAGCGGGGATAAAAACAGCGCGGAGAGAGCAGGAGTTCAGTCGGTGAGCGGCGGGAAAGAGCGAGACCAGAGCGGGGATAAAAATAGAGCGGAGAGAGCGAGAGTTCAGTCGGTGAGCGGCGGGAGAGAGCGAGAGTCCAGTCGGTGAGCGTCGGGAGAGAGCGAGACCAGAGCGTGGATAAAAACAGCGCGGAGAGAGCAGGAGTTCAGTCGGTGAGCGGCGGGAAAGAGCGAGACCAGAGCGGGGATAAAAATAGAGCGGAGAGAGCGAGAGTTCAGTCGGTGAGCGGCGGGAGAGAGCGAGAGTCCAGTCGGTGAGCGGCGGGAGAGAGCGAGACCAGAGCGGGGATAAAAACAGCGCGGAGAGAGCGGGAGTTCAGTCGGTGAGCGGCGGGAGAGAGCGAGAGTCCAGTCGGTGAGCGGCGGGAGAGAGCGAGACCAGAGCGGGGATAAAAATAGAGCGGAGAGAGCGAGAGTTCAGTCGGTGAGCGGCGGGAGAGAGCGAGAGTCCAGTCGGTGAGCGGCGGGAGAGAGGGAGACCAGAGCGGGGATAAAAACAGCGCGGAGAGAGCGAGAGTTCAGTCGGTGAGCGGCGGGAAAGAGCGAGACCAGAGCGGGGATAAAAACAGCGCGGAGAGAGCGGGAGTTCAGTCGGTGAGCGGCGGGAGAGAGCGAGACCAGAGCGGGGATAAATATAGAGCGGAGAGAGCGAGAGTTCAGTCGGTGAGCGGCGGGAGAGAGCGAGACCAGAGCGGGGATAAAAATAGAGCGGAGAGAGCGAGAGTTCAGTCGGTGAGCGGCGGGAGAGAGCGAGACCAGAGCGGGGATAAAAATAGAGCGGAGAGAGCGGGAGTTCAGTCGGTGAGCGGCGGGAAAGAGCGAGACCAGAGCGGGGATAAAAACAGCGCAGAGAGAGCGAGAGTTCAGTCGGTGAGCGGCGGGAGAGAGCGAGACCAGAGCGGGGATAAAAATAGCGCGGAGAGAGCGAGAGTTCAGTCGGTGAGCGGCGGGAAAGAGCGAGACCAGAGCAGGATAAAAACAGCGCGGAGAGAGCGGGAGTTCAGTCGGTGAGCGGCGGGAGAGAGCGAGACCAGAGCGGGGATATAAACAGCGCGGAGAGAGCGGGAGTTCAGTCGGTGAGCGGCGGGAAAGAGCGAGACCAGAGCGGGGATAAAAACAGCGCGGAGAGAGCGGGAGTTCAGTCGGTGAGCGGCGGGAAAGAGCGAGACCAGACCGGGGATATAAACAGCGCAGAGAGAGCGAGAGTTCAGTCGGTGAGCAGCGGGAAAGAGCGAGACCAGAGCGGGGATATAAACAGCGCAGAGAGAGCGGGAGTTCAGTCGGTGAGCGGCGGGAAAGAGCGAGACCAGAGCGGGGATATAAACAGCGCAGAGAGAGCGGGAGTTGAGTCGGTGAGCGGCGGGAAAGAGCGAGACCAGAGCGGGGATATAAACAGCGCAGAGAGAGCGAGAGTTCAGTCGGTGAGCAGCGGGAAAGAGCGAGACCAGAGCGGGGATAAAAACAGCGCGGAGAGAGCGGGAGTTCAGTCGGTGAGCGGCGGGAAAGAGCGAGACCAGAGCGGGGATAAAAACAGCGCGGAGAGAGCGGGAGTTCAGTCGGTGAGCGGCGGGAAAGAGCGAGACCAGAGCGGGGATAAAAATAGAGCGGAGAGAGCGAGAGTTCAGTCGGTGAGCGTCGGGAGAGAGCGAGACCAGAGCGTGGATAAAAACAGCGCGGAGAGAGCAGGAGTTCAGTCGGTGAGCGGCGGGAAAGAGCGAGACCAGAGCGGGGATAAAAATAGAGCGGAGAGAGCGAGAGTTCAGTCGGTGAGCGGCGGGAGAGAGCGAGACCAGAGCGGGGATAAAAATAGAGCGGAGAGAGCGGGAGTTCAGTCGGTGAGCGGCGGGAAAGAGCGAGACCAGAGCGGGGATAAAAACAGCGCAGAGAGAGCGAGAGTTCAGTCGGTGAGCGGCGGGAGAGAGCGAGACCAGAGCGGGGATAAAAATAGCGCGGAGAGAGCGAGAGTTCAGTCGGTGAGCGGCGGGAAAGAGCGAGACCAGAGCGGGGATAAAAACAGCGCGGAGAGAGCGGGAGTTCAGTCGGTGAGCGGCGGGAAAGAGCGAGACCAGACCGGGGATATAAACAGCGCAGAGAGAGCGAGAGTTCAGTCGGTGAGCAGCGGGAAAGAGCGAGACCAGAGCGGGGATATAAACAGCGCAGAGAGAGCGGGAGTTCAGTCGGTGATTGGCGGGAAAGAGCGAGACCAGAGCGGGGATATAAACAGCGCAGAGAGAGCGGGAGTTGAGTCGGTGAGCGGCGGGAAAGAGCGAGACCAGAGCGGGGATATAAACAGCGCAGAGAGAGCGAGAGTTCAGTCGGTGAGCAGCGGGAAAGAGCGAGACCAGAGCGGGGATAAAAACAGCGCGGAGAGAGCGGGAGTTCAGTCGGTGAGCGGCGGGAAAGAGCGAGACCAGAGCGGGGATAAAAACAGCGCGGAGAGAGCGGGAGTTCAGTCGGTGAGCGGCGGGAAAGAGCGAGACCAGAGCGGGGATAAAAATAGAGCGGAGACAGCGAGAGTTCAGTCGGTGAGCGTCGGGAGAGAGCGAGACCAGAGCGTGGATAAAAACAGCGCGGAGAGAGCAGGAGTTCAGTCGGTGAGCGGCGGGAAAGAGCGAGACCAGAGCGGGGATAAAAATAGAGCGGAGAGAGCGAGAGTTCAGTCGGTGAGCGGCGGGAGAGAGCGAGAGTCCAGTCGGTGAGCGGCGGGAGAGAGCGAGACCAGAGCGGGGATAAAAACAGCGCGGAGAGAGCGGGAGTTCAGTCGGTGAGCGGCGGGAGAGAGCGAGAGTCCAGTCGGTGAGCGGCGGGAGAGAGCGAGACCAGAGCGGGGATAAAAATAGAGCGGAGAGAGCGAGAGTTCAGTCGGTGAGCGGCGGGAGAGAGCGAGAGTCCAGTCGGTGAGCGGCGGGAGAGAGCGAGACCAGAGCGGGGATAAAAACAGCGCGGAGAGAGCGAGAGTTCAGTCGGTGAGCGGCGGGAAAGAGCGAGACCAGAGCGGGGATAAAAACAGCGCCGAGAGAGCGGGAGTTCAGTCGGTGAGCGGCGGGAGAGAGCGAGACCAGAGCGGGGATAAATATAGAGCGGAGAGAGCGAGAGTTCAGTCGGTGAGCGGCGGGAGAGAGCGAGACCAGAGCGGGGATAAAAATAGAGCGGAGAGAGCGAGAGTTCAGTCGGTGAGCGGCGGGAGAGAGCGAGACCAGAGCGGGGATAAAAATAGAGCGGAGAGAGCGGGAGTTCAGTCGGTGAGCGGCGGGAAAGAGCGAGACCAGAGTGGGGATAAAAACAGCGCAGAGAGAGCGAGAGTTCAGTCGGTGAGCGGCGGGAGAGAGCGAGACCAGAGCGGGGATAAAAATAGCGCGGAGAGAGCGAGAGTTCAGTCGGTGAGCGGCGGGAAAGAGCGAGACCAGAGCAGGATAAATACAGCGCGGAGAGAGCGGGAGTTCAGTCGGTGAGCGGCGGGAGAGAGCGAGACCAGAGCGGGGATATAAACAGCGCGCAGAGAGCGGGAGTTCAGTCGGTGAGCGGCGGGAAAGAGCGAGACCAGAGCGGGGATAAAAACAGCGCAGAGAGAGCGACAGTTCAGTCGGTGAGCGGCGGGAAAGAGCGAGACCAGAGCGGGGATATAAACAGCGCAGAGAGAGCGGGAGTTCAGTCGGTGAGCGGCGGGAAAGAGCGAGACCAGAGCGGGGATATAAACAGCGCAGAGAGAGCGGGAGTTCAGTCGGTGAGCGGCGGGAAAGAGCGAGACCAGAGCGGGGATATAAACAGCGCAGAGAGAGCGAGAGTTCAGTCGGTGAGCAGCGGGAAAGAGCGAGACCAGAGCGGGGATAAAACTAGAGCGGAGAGAGCGAGAGTTCAGTCGGTGAGCGGCGGGAGAGAGCGAGAGACCAGTCGGTGAGCGTCGGGAGAGAGCGAGACCAGAGCGTGGATAAAAACAGCGCGGAGAGAGCAGGAGTTCAGTCGGTGAGCGGCGGGAAAGAGCGAGACCAGAGCGGGGATAAAAATAGAGCGGAGAGAGCGAGAGTTCAGTCGGTGAGCGGCGGGAGAGAGCGAGAGTCCAGTCGGTGAGCGGCGGGAGAGAGCCAGACCAGAGCGGGGATAAAAACAGCGCGGAGAGAGCGGGAGTTCAGTCGGTGAGCGGCGGGAGAGAGCGAGACCAGAGCGGGGATAAAAATAGAGCGGAGAGAGCGAGAGTTCAGTCGGTGAGCGGCGGGAGAGAGCGAGACCAGAGCGGGGATAAAAATAGAGCGGAGAGAGCGAGAGTTCAGTCGGTGAGCGGCGGGAGAGAGCGAGAGTCCAGTCGGTGAGCGGCGGGAGAGAGCGAGACCAGAGCGGGCATAAAAACAGCGCGGAGAGAGCGAGAGTTCAGTCGGTGAGCGGCGGGAAAGAGCGAGACCAGAGCGGGGATAAAAACAGCGCGGAGAGAGCGGGAGTTCAGTCGGTGAGCGGCGGGAGAGAGCGAGACCAGAGCGGGGATAAATATAGAGCGGAGAGAGCGAGAGTTCAGTCGGTGAGCGGCGGGAGAGAGCGAGACCAGAGCGGGGATAAAAATAGAGCGGAGAGAGCGAGAGTTCAGTCGGTGAGCGGCGGGAGAGAGCGAGACCAGAGCGGGGATAAAAATAGAGCGGAGAGAGCGGGAGTTCAGTCGGTGAGCGGCGGGAAAGAGCGAGACCAGAGCGGGGATAAAAACAGCGCAGAGAGAGCGAGAGTTCAGTCGGTGAGCGGCGGGAGAGAGCGAGACCAGAGCGGGGATAAAAATAGCGCGGAGAGAGCGAGAGTTCAGTCGGTGAGCGGCGGGAGAGAGCGAGACCAGAGCGGGGATAAAAATAGCGCGGAGAGAGCGAGAGTTCAGTCGGTGAGCGGCGGGAAAGAGCGAGACCAGAGCAGGATAAAAACAGCGCGGAGAGAGCGGGAGTTCAGTCGGTGAGCGGGGGGAGAGAGCGAGACCAGAGCGGGGATATAAACAGCGCGGAGAGAGCGGGAGTTCAGTCGGTGAGCGGCGGGAAAGAGCGAGACCAGAGCGGGGATAAAAACAGCGCGGAGAGAGCGGGAGTTCAGTCGGTGAGCGGCGGGAAAGAGCGAGACCAGAGCGGGGATATCAACAGCGCAGAGAGAGCGAGAGTTCAGTCGGTGAGCAGCGGGAAAGAGCGAGACCAGAGCGGGGATATAAACAGCGCAGAGAGAGCGGGAGTTCAGTCGGTGAGCGGCGGGAAAGAGCGAGACCAGAGCGGGGATATAAACAGCGCAGAGAGAGCGGGAGTTCAGTCGGTGAGCGGCGGGAAAGAGCGAGACCAGAGCGGGGATATAAACAGCGCAGAGAGAGCGAGAGTTCAGTCGGTGAGCAGCGGGAAAGAGCGAGACCAGAGCGGGGATAAAAACATCGCGGAGAGAGCGGGAGTTCAGTCGGTGAGCGGCGGGAAAGAGCGAGACCAGAGCGGGGATAAAAACAGCGCGGAGAGAGCGGGAGTTCAGTCGGTGAGCGGCGGGAGAGAGCGAGACCAGAGCGGGGATAAATATAGAGCGGAGAGAGCGAGAGTTCAGTCGGTGAGCGGCGGGAGAGAGCGAGACCAGAGCGGGGATAAAAATAGAGCGGAGAGAGCGAGAGTTCAGTCGGTGAGCGGCGGGAGAGAGCGAGACCAGAGCGGGGATAAAAACAGCGCAGAGAGAGCGAGAGTTCAGTCGGTGAGCGGCGGGAGAGAGCGAGACCAGAGCGGGGATAAAAATAGCGCGGAGAGAGCGAGAGTTCAGTCGGTGAGCGGCGGGAAAGAGCGAGACCAGAGCAGGATAAAAACAGCGCGGAGAGAGCGGGAGTTCAGTCGGTGAGCGGGGGGAGAGAGCGAGACCAGAGCGGGGATATAAACAGCGCGGAGAGAGCGGGAGTTCAGTCGGTGAGCGGCGGGAAAGAGCGAGACCAGAGCGGGGATAAAAACAGCGCGGAGAGAGCGGGAGTTCAGTCGGTGAGCGGCGGCAAAGAGCGAGACCAGAGCGGGGATATCAACAGCGCAGAGAGAGCGAGAGTTCAGTCGGTGAGCAGCGGGAAAGAGCGAGACCAGAGCGGGGATATAAACAGCGCAGAGAGAGCGGGAGTTCAGTCGGTGAGCGGCGGGAAAGAGCGAGACCAGAGCGGGGATATAAACAGCGCAGAGAGAGCGGGAGTTCAGTCGGTGAGCGGCGGGAAAGAGCGAGACCAGAGCGGGGATATAAACAGCGCAGAGAGAGCGAGAGTTCAGTCGGTGAGCAGCGGGAAAGAGCGAGACCAGAGCGGGGATAAAAACATCGCGGAGAGAGCGGGAGTTCAGTCGGTGAGCGGCGGGAAAGAGCGAGACCAGAGCGGGGATAAAAACAGCGCGGAGAGAGCGGGAGTTCAGTCGGTGAGCGGCGGGAAAGAGCGAGACCAGAGCGGGGATATAAACAGCGCGGAGAGAGCGGGAGTTCAGTCGGTGAGCGGCGGGAGCGAGCGAGACCAGAGCGGGGATATAAACAGCGCGGAGAGAGCGGGAGTTCAGTCGGTGAGCGGCGGGAAAGAGCGAGACCAGAGCGGGGATATAAACAGCGCGGAGAGAGCCGGCGATCAGTCGGTGAGCGGCGGGAAAGAGCGAGACCAGAGCGGGGATAAAAACAGCGCGGAGAGAGCCGGAGTTCAGACAGTGAGCGGCGGGAAAGAGTGAGACCAGAGCGGGGATATAAACAGCGTGGAGAGAGCGAGAGTTCAGTCGGTGAGCGGCGGGAAAGAGCGAGACCAGAGCGGGGATATAAACAGCGCGGAGAGAGCGAGAGTTCAGTCGGTGAGCGGCGGGAAAGAGCGAGACCAGAGCGGGGATATAAACAGCGCGGAGAGAGCGAGAGTTCAGTCGGTGAGCGGCGGGAAACAGCGAGACCAGAGCGGGGATATATACAGCGCGGAGAGAGCGGGAGTTCAGTCGGTGAGCGGCGGGAGAGAGCGAGACCAGAGCGGGGATAAAAATAGAGCGGAGAGAGCGGGAGTTCAGTCGGTGAGCGGCGGGAAAGAGCGAGACCAGAGCGGGGATAAAAACAGCGCAGAGAGAGCGAGAGTTCAGTCGGTGAGCGGCGGGAGAGAGCGAGACCAGAGCGGGGATAAAAATAGCGCGGAGAGAGCGAGAGTTCAGTCGGTGAGCGGCGGGAAAGAGCGAGACCAGAGCGGGGATAAAAACAGCGCGGAGAGAGCGGGAGTTCAGTCGGTGAGCGGCGGGAAAGAGCGAGACCAGACCGGGGATATAAACAGCGCAGAGAGAGCGAGAGTTCAGTCGGTGAGCAGCGGGAAAGAGCGAGACCAGAGCGGGGATATAAACAGCGCAGAGAGAGCGGGAGTTCAGTCGGTGATTGGCGGGAAAGAGCGAGACCAGAGCGGGGATATAAACAGCGCAGAGAGAGCGGGAGTTGAGTCGGTGAGCGGCGGGAAAGAGCGAGACCAGAGCGGGGATATAAACAGCGCAGAGAGAGCGAGAGTTCAGTCGGTGAGCAGCGGGAAAGAGCGAGACCAGAGCGGGGATAAAAACAGCGCGGAGAGAGCGGGAGTTCAGTCGGTGAGCGGCGGGAAAGAGCGAGACCAGAGCGGGGATAAAAACAGCGCGGAGAGAGCGGGAGTTCAGTCGGTGAGCGGCGGGAAAGAGCGAGACCAGAGCGGGGATAAAAATAGAGCGGAGACAGCGAGAGTTCAGTCGGTGAGCGTCGGGAGAGAGCGAGACCAGAGCGTGGATAAAAACAGCGCGGAGAGAGCAGGAGTTCAGTCGGTGAGCGGCGGGAAAGAGCGAGACCAGAGCGGGGATAAAAATAGAGCGGAGAGAGCGAGAGTTCAGTCGGTGAGCGGCGGGAGAGAGCGAGAGTCCAGTCGGTGAGCGGCGGGAGAGAGCGAGACCAGAGCGGGGATAAAAACAGCGCGGAGAGAGCGGGAGTTCAGTCGGTGAGCGGCGGGAGAGAGCGAGAGTCCAGTCGGTGAGCGGCGGGAGAGAGCGAGACCAGAGCGGGGATAAAAATAGAGCGGAGAGAGCGAGAGTTCAGTCGGTGAGCGGCGGGAGAGAGCGAGAGTCCAGTCGGTGAGCGGCGGGAGAGAGCGAGACCAGAGCGGGGATAAAAACAGCGCGGAGAGAGCGAGAGTTCAGTCGGTGAGCGGCGGGAAAGAGCGAGACCAGAGCGGGGATAAAAACAGCGCGGAGAGAGCGGGAGTTCAGTCGGTGAGCGGCGGGAGAGAGCGAGACCAGAGCGGGGATAAATATAGAGCGGAGAGAGCGAGAGTTCAGTCGGTGAGCGGCGGGAAAGAGCGAGACCAGAGCGGGGATATAAACAGCGCGGAGAGAGCGGGAGTTCAGTCGGTGAGCGGCGGGAGAGAGCGAGACCAGAGCGGGGATAAAAATAGAGCGGAGAGAGCGAGAGTTCAGTCGGTGAGCGGCGGGAGAGAGCGAGACCAGAGCGGGGATAAAAATAGAGCGGAGAGAGCGGGAGTTCAGTCGGTGAGCGGCGGGAAAGAGCGAGACCAGAGTGGGGATAAAAACAGCGCAGAGAGAGCGAGAGTTCAGTCGGTGAGCGGCGGGAGAGAGCGAGACCAGAGCGGGGATAAAAATAGCGCGGAGAGAGCGAGAGTTCAGTCGGTGAGCGGCGGGAAAGAGCGAGACCAGAGCGGGGATATAAACAGCGCGCAGAGAGCGGGAGTTCAGTCGGTGAGCGGCGGGAAAGAGCGAGACCAGAGCGGGGATAAATACAGCGCGGAGAGAGCGGGAGTTCAGTCGGTGAGCGGCGGGAGAGAGCGAGACCAGAGCGGGGATATAAACAGCGCGCAGAGAGCGGGAGTTCAGTCGGTGAGCGGCGGGAAAGAGCGAGACCAGAGCGGGGATAAAAACAGCGCAGAGAGAGCGACAGTTCAGTCGGTGAGCGGCGGGAAAGAGCGAGACCAGAGCGGGGATATAAACAGCGCAGAGAGAGCGGGAGTTCAGTCGGTGAGCGGCGGGAAAGAGCGAGACCAGAGCGGGGATATAAACAGCGCAGAGAGAGCGGGAGTTCAGTCGGTGAGCGGCGGGAAAGAGCGAGACCAGAGCGGGGATATAAACAGCGCAGAGAGAGCGAGAGTTCAGTCGGTGAGCAGCGGGAAAGAGCGAGACCAGAGCGGGGATAAAACTAGAGCGGAGAGAGCGAGAGTTCAGTCGGTGAGCGGCGGGAGAGAGCGAGAGACCAGTCGGTGAGCGTCGGGAGAGAGCGAGACCAGAGCGTGGATAAAAACAGCGCGGAGAGAGCAGGAGTTCAGTCGGTGAGCGGCGGGAAAGAGCGAGACCAGAGCGGGGATAAAAATAGAGCGGAGAGAGCGAGAGTTCAGTCGGTGAGCGGCGGGAGAGAGCGAGAGTCCAGTCGGTGAGCGGCGGGAGAGAGCCAGACCAGAGCGGGGATAAAAACAGCGCGGAGAGAGCGGGAGTTCAGTCGGTGAGCGGCGGGAGAGAGCGAGACCAGAGCGGGGATAAAAATAGAGCGGAGAGAGCGAGAGTTCAGTCGGTGAGCGGCGGGAGAGAGCGAGACCAGAGCGGGGATAAAAATAGAGCGGAGAGAGCGAGAGTTCAGTCGGTGAGCGGCGGGAGAGAGCGAGAGTCCAGTCGGTGAGCGGCGGGAGAGAGCGAGACCAGAGCGGGCATAAAAACAGCGCGGAGAGAGCGAGAGTTCAGTCGGTGAGCGGCGGGAAAGAGCGAGACCAGAGCGGGGATAAAAACAGCGCGGAGAGAGCGGGAGTTCAGTCGGTGAGCGGCGGGAGAGAGCGAGACCAGAGCGGGGATAAATATAGAGCGGAGAGAGCGAGAGTTCAGTCGGTGAGCGGCGGGAGAGAGCGAGACCAGAGCGGGGATAAAAATAGAGCGGAGAGAGCGAGAGTTCAGTCGGTGAGCGGCGGGAGAGAGCGAGACCAGAGCGGGGATAAAAATAGAGCGGAGAGAGCGGGAGTTCAGTCGGTGAGCGGCGGGAAAGAGCGAGACCAGAGCGGGGATAAAAACAGCGCAGAGAGAGCGAGAGTTCAGTCGGTGAGCGGCGGGAGAGAGCGAGACCAGAGCGGGGATAAAAATAGCGCGGAGAGAGCGAGAGTTCAGTCGGTGAGCGGCGGGAAAGAGCGAGACCAGAGCAGGATAAAAACAGCGCGGAGAGAGCGGGAGTTCAGTCGGTGAGCGGGGGGAGAGAGCGAGACCAGAGCGGGGATATAAACAGCGCGGAGAGAGCGGGAGTTCAGTCGGTGAGCGGCGGGAAAGAGCGAGACCAGAGCGGGGATAAAAACAGCGCGGAGAGAGCGGGAGTTCAGTCGGTGAGCGGCGGGAAAGAGCGAGACCAGAGCGGGGATATCAACAGCGCAGAGAGAGCGAGAGTTCAGTCGGTGAGCAGCGGGAAAGAGCGAGACCAGAGCGGGGATATAAACAGCGCAGAGAGAGCGGGAGTTCAGTCGGTGAGCGGCGGGAAAGAGCGAGACCAGAGCGGGGATATAAACAGCGCAGAGAGAGCGGGAGTTCAGTCGGTGAGCGGCGGGAAAGAGCGAGACCAGAGCGGGGATATAAACAGCGCAGAGAGAGCGAGAGTTCAGTCGGTGAGCAGCGGGAAAGAGCGAGACCAGAGCGGGGATAAAAACATCGCGGAGAGAGCGGGAGTTCAGTCGGTGAGCGGCGGGAAAGAGCGAGACCAGAGCGGGGATAAAAACAGCGCGGAGAGAGCGGGAGTTCAGTCGGTGAGCGGCGGGAGAGAGCGAGACCAGAGCGGGGATAAATATAGAGCGGAGAGAGCGAGAGTTCAGTCGGTGAGCGGCGGGAGAGAGCGAGACCAGAGCGGGGATAAAAATAGAGCGGAGAGAGCGAGAGTTCAGTCGGTGAGCGGCGGGAGAGAGCGAGACCAGAGCGGGGATAAAAATAGAGCGGAGAGAGCGGGAGTTCAGTCGGTGAGCGGCGGGAAAGAGCGAGACCAGAGCGGGGATAAAAACAGCGCAGAGAGAGCGAGAGTTCAGTCGGTGAGCGGCGGGAGAGAGCGAGACCAGAGCGGGGATAAAAATAGCGCGGAGAGAGCGAGAGTTCAGTCGGTGAGCGGCGGGAAAGAGCGAGACCAGAGCAGGATAAAAACAGCGCGGAGAGAGCGGGAGTTCAGTCGGTGAGCGGGGGGAGAGAGCGAGACCAGAGCGGGGATATAAACAGCGCGGAGAGAGCGGGAGTTCAGTCGGTGAGCGGCGGGAAAGAGCGAGACCAGAGCGGGGATAAAAACAGCGCGGAGAGAGCGGGAGTTCAGTCGGTGAGCGGCGGGAAAGAGCGAGACCAGAGCGGGGATATCAACAGCGCAGAGAGAGCGAGAGTTCAGTCGGTGAGCAGCGGGAAAGAGCGAGACCAGAGCGGGGATATAAACAGCGCAGAGAGAGCGGGAGTTCAGTCGGTGAGCGGCGGGAAAGAGCGAGACCAGAGCGGGGATATAAACAGCGCAGAGAGAGCGGGAGTTCAGTCGGTGAGCGGCGGGAAAGAGCGAGACCAGAGCGGGGATATAAACAGCGCAGAGAGAGCGAGAGTTCAGTCGGTGAGCAGCGGGAAAGAGCGAGACCAGAGCGGGGATAAAAACATCGCGGAGAGAGCGGGAGTTCAGTCGGTGAGCGGCGGGAAAGAGCGAGACCAGAGCGGGGATAAAAACAGCGCGGAGAGAGCGGGAGTTCAGTCGGTGAGCGGCGGGAAAGAGCGAGACCAGAGCGGGGATATAAACAGCGCGGAGAGAGCGGGAGTTCAGTCGGTGAGCGGCGGGAGCGAGCGAGACCAGAGCGGGGATATAAACAGCGCGGAGAGAGCGGGAGTTCAGTCGGTGAGCGGCGGGAAAGAGCGAGACCAGAGCGGGGATATAAACAGCGCGGAGAGAGCCGGCGATCAGTCGGTGAGCGGCGGGAAAGAGCGAGACCAGAGCGGGGATAAAAACAGCGCGGAGAGAGCCGGAGTTCAGACAGTGAGCGGCGGGAAAGAGTGAGACCAGAGCGGGGATATAAACAGCGTGGAGAGAGCGAGAGTTCAGTCGGTGAGCGGCGGGAAAGAGCGAGACCAGAGCGGGGATATAAACAGCGCGGAGAGAGCGAGAGTTCAGTCGGTGAGCGGCGGGAAAGAGCGAGACCAGAGCGGGGATATAAACAGCGCGGAGAGAGCGAGAGTTCAGTCGGTGAGCGGCGGGAAACAGCGAGACCAGAGCGGGGATATATACAGCGCGGAGAGAGCGGGAGTTCAGTCGGTGAGCGGCGGGAGAGAGCGAGACCAGAGCGGGGATAAAAACAGCGCGGAGAGAGCGGGAGTTCACTCGGTGAGCGGCGGGAAAGAGCGAGACCAGAGCGGGGATATAAACAGCGCGGAGAGAGCGGGAGTTCAGTCGGTGAGCGGCGGGAGAGAGCGAGACCAGAGCGGGGATATAAACAGCGCGGAGAGAGCGGGAGTTCAGTCGGTGAGCGGCGGGAGAGAGCGAGACCAGAGCGGGGATAAAAACAGCGCGGAGAGAGCAGGAGTTCAGTCGGTGAGCGGCGGGAGGGAGCGAGACCAGAGCGGGGATAAAAACAGCGCGGAGAGAGCGGGAGTTCAGTCGGTGAGCGGCGGGAGGGAGCGAGACCAGAGCGGGGATAAAAACAGCGCGGAGAGAGCGGGAGTTCAGTCGGTGAGCGGCGGGAAAGAGCGAGACCAGAGCGGGGATAAAAACAGCGCGGAGAGAGCCGGAGTTCAGTCAGTGAGCGGCGGGAAAGAGCGAGACCAGAGCGGGGATATAAACAGCGCGGAGAGAGCGAGAGTTCAGTCGGTGAGCGGCGGGAAAGAGCGAGACCAGAGTGGGGATATAAACAGCGCGGAGAGAGCGAGAGTTCAGTCGGTGAGCGGCGGGAAAGAGCGAGACCAGAGCGGGGATATAAACAGCGCGGAGAGAGCGAGAGTTCAGTCGGTGAGCGGCGGGAAACAGCGAGACCAGAGCGGGGATATAAACAGCGCGGAGAGAGCGGGAGTTCAGTCGGTGAGCGGCGGGAGAGAGCGAGACCAGAGCGGGGATAAAAACAGCGCGGAGAGAGCGGGAGTTCACTCGGTGAGCGGCGGGAAAGAGCGAGACCAGAGCGGGGATATAAACAGCGCGGAGAGAGCGGGAGTTCAGTCGGTGAGCGGCGGGAGAGAGCGAGACCAGAGCGGGGATAAAAACAGCGCGGAGAGAGCGGGAGTTCACTCGGTGAGCGGCGGGAAAGAGCGAGACCAGAGCGGGGATATAAACAGCGCGGAGAGAGCGGGAGTTCAGTCGGTGAGCGGCGGGAGAGAGCGAGACCAGAGCGGGGATATAAACAGCGCGGAGAGAGCGGGAGTTCAGTCGGTGAGCGGCGGGAGAGAGCGAGACCAGAGCGGGGATATAAACAGCGCAGAGAGAGCGGGAGTTCAGTCGATGAGCGGCGGGAGAGAGCGAGACCAGAGCGGGGATAAAAACAGCGCGGAGAGAGCGGGAGTTCAGTCGGTGAGCGGCGGGAGAGAGCGAGACCAGAGCGGGGATAAAAACAGCGCGGAGAGAGCGGGAGTTCAGTCGGTGAGCGGCGGGAAAGAGCGAGACCAGGGCGGGGATATAAACAGCGCGGAGAGAGCGGGAGTTCAGTCGGTGAGCGGCGGGACAGAGCGAGACCAGAGCGGGGATATAAACAGCGTGGAGAGAGCGAGAGTTCAGTCGGTGAGCGGCGGGCAAGAGCGAGACCAGAGCGGGGATATAAACAGCGCGGAGAGAGCGGGAGTTCAGTCGGTGAGCGGCGGGAGAGAGCGAGACCAGAGCGGGGATAAAAATAGAGCGGAGAGAGCGAGAGTTCAGTCGGTGAGCGGCGGGAGAGAGCGAGAGTCCAGTCGGTGAGCGTCGGGAGAGAGCGAGACCAGAGCGTGGATAAAAACAGCGCGGAGAGAGCGAGAGTTCAGTCGGTGAGCGGCGGGAAAGAGCGAGACCAGAGCGGGGATAAAAACAGCGCGGAGAGAGCGGGAGTTCAGTCGGTGAGCGGCGGGAGAGAGCGAGACCAGAGCGGGGATAAAAATAGAGCGGAGAGAGCGAGAGTTCAGTCGATGAGCGGCGGGAGAGAGCGAGACCAGAGCGGGGATAAAAATAGAGCGGAGAGAGCGGGCGTTCAGTCGGTGAGCGGCGGGAAAGAGCGAGACCAGAGCGGGGATAAAAACAGCGCAGAGAGAGCGAGAGTTCAGTCGGTGAGCGGCGGGAGAGAGCGAGACCAGAGCGGGGATAAAAATAGCGCGGAGAGAGCGAGAGTTCAGTCGGTGAGCGGCGGGAAAGAGCGAGACCAGAGCAGGATAAAAACAGCGCAGAGAGAGCGGGAGTTCAGTCGGTGAGCGGCGGGAGAGAGCGAGACCAGAGCGGGGATATAAACAGCGCGGAGAGAGCGGGAGTTCAGTCGGTGAGCGGCGGGAAAGAGCGAGACCAGAGCGGGGATAAAAACAGCGCGGAGAGAGCGGGAGTTCAGTCGGTGAGCGGCGGGAAAGAGCGAGACCAGAGCGGGGATATAAACAGCGCGGAGAGAGCGAGAGTTCAGTCGGTGAGCGGCGGGAAAGAGCGAGACCAGAGCGGGGATATAAACAGCGCAGAGAGAGCGGGAGTTCAGTCGGTGAGCGGCGGGAAAGAGCGAGACCAGAGCGGGGATATAAACAGCGCAGAGAGAGCGGGAGTTCAGTCGGTGAGCGGCGGGAAAGAGCGAGACCAGAGCGGGGATATAAACAGCGCAGAGAGAGCGGGAGTTCAGTCGGTGAGCGGCGGGAAAGAGCGAGACCAGAGCGGGGATATAAACAGCGCAGAGAGAGCGAGAGTTCAGTCGGTGAGCAGCGGGAAAGAGCGAGACCAGAGCGGGGATAAAAACATCGCGGAGAGAGCGGGAGTTCAGTCGGTGAGCGGCGGGAAAGAGCGAGACCAGAGCGGGGATAAAAACAGCGCGGAGAGAGCGGGAGTTCAGTCGGTGAGCGGCGGGAAAGAGCGAGACCAGAGCGGGGATATAAACAGCGCGGAGAGAGCGGGAGTTCAGTCGGTGAGCGGCGGGAGCGAGCGAGACCAGAGCGGGGATATAAACAGCGCGGAGAGAGCGGGAGTTCAGTCAGTGAGCGGCGGGAAAGAGCGAGACCAGAGCGGGGATATAAACAGCGCGGAGAGAGCCGGCGATCAGTCGGTGAGCGGCGGGAAAGAGCGAGACCAGAGCGGGGATAAAAACAGCGCGGAGAGAGCCGGAGTTCAGACAGTGAGCGGCGGGAAAGAGTGAGACCAGAGCGGGGATATAAACAGCGCGGAGAGAGCGAGAGTTCAGTCGGTGAGCGGCGGGAAAGAGCGAGACCAGAGCGGGGATATAAACAGCGCGGAGAGAGCGAGAGTTCAGTCGGTGAGCGGCGGGAAAGAGCGAGACCAGAGCGGGGATATAAACAGCGCGGAGAGAGCGAGAGTTCAGTCGGTGAGCGGCGGGAAACAGCGAGACCAGAGCGGGGATATATACAGCGCGGAGAGAGCGGGAGTTCAGTCGGTGAGCGGCGGGAGAGAGCGAGACCAGAGCGGGGATAAAAACAGCGCGGAGAGAGCGGGAGTTCACTCGGTGAGCGGCGGGAAAGAGCGAGACCAGCGCGGGGATATAAACAGCGCGGAGAGAGCGGGAGTTCAGTCGGTGAGCGGCGGGAGAGAGCGAGACCAGAGCGGGGATATAAACAGCGCGGAGAGAGCGGGAGTTCAGTCGGTGAGCGGCGGGAGAGAGCGAGACCAGAGCGGGGATAAAAACAGCGCGGAGAGAGCGGGAGTTCAGTCGGTGAGCGGCGGGAGGGAGCGAGACCAGAGCGGGGATAAAAACAGCGCGGAGAGAGCGGGAGTTCAGTCGGTGAGCGGCGGGAGGGAGCGAGACCAGAGCGGGGATAAAAACAGCGCGGAGAGAGCGGGAGTTCAGTCGGTGAGCGGCGGGAAAGAGCGAGACCAGAGCGGGGATAAAAACAGCGCGGAGAGAGCCGGAGTTCAGTCAGTGAGCGGCGGGAAAGAGCGAGACCAGAGCGGGGATATAAACAGCGCGGAGAGAGCGAGAGTTCAGTCGGTGAGCGGCGGGAAAGAGCGAGACCAGAGCGGGGATATAAACAGCGCGGAGAGAGCGAGAGTTCAGTCGGTGAGCGGCGGGAAAGAGCGAGACCAGAGCGGGGATATAAACAGCGCGGAGAGAGCGAGAGTTCAGTCGGTGAGCGGCGGGAAACAGCGAGACCAGAGCGGGGATATAAACAGCGCGGAGAGAGCGGGAGTTCAGTCGGTGAGCGGCGGGAGAGAGCGAGACCAGAGCGGGGATAAAAACAGCGCGGAGAGAGCGGGAGTTCACTCGGTGAGCGGCGGGAAAGAGCGAGACCAGAGCGGGGATATAAACAGCGCGGAGAGAGCGGGAGTTCAGTCGGTGAGCGGCGGGAGAGAGCGAGACCAGAGCGGGGATAAAAACAGCGCGGAGAGAGCGGGAGTTCAGTCGGTGAGCGGCGGGAAAGAGCGAGACCAGAGCGGGGATATAAACAGCGCGGAGAGAGCGAGAGTTCAGTCGGTGAGCGGCGGGAAAGAGCGAGACCAGAGCGGGGATATAAACAGCGCGGAGAGAGCGAGAGTTCAGTCGGTGAGCGGCGGGAAACAGCGAGACCAGAGCGGGGATATATACAGCGCGGAGAGAGCGGGAGTTCAGTCGGTGAGCGGCGGGAGAGAGCGAGACCAGAGCGGGGATAAAAACAGCGCGGAGAGAGCGGGAGTTCACTCGGTGAGCGGCGGGAAAGAGCGAGACCAGCGCGGGGATATAAACAGCGCGGAGAGAGCGGGAGTTCAGTCGGTGAGCGGCGGGAGAGAGCGAGACCAGAGCGGGGATATAAACAGCGCGGAGAGAGCGGGAGTTCAGTCGGTGAGCGGCGGGAGAGAGCGAGACCAGAGCGGGGATAAAAACAGCGCGGAGAGAGCGGGAGTTCAGTCGGTGAGCGGCGGGAGGGAGCGAGACCAGAGCGGGGATAAAAACAGCGCGGAGAGAGCGGGAGTTCAGTCGGTGAGCGGCGGGAGGGAGCGAGACCAGAGCGGGGATAAAAACAGCGCGGAGAGAGCGGGAGTTCAGTCGGTGAGCGGCGGGAAAGAGCGAGACCAGAGCGGGGATAAAAACAGCGCGGAGAGAGCCGGAGTTCAGTCAGTGAGCGGCGGGAAAGAGCGAGACCAGAGCGGGGATATAAACAGCGCGGAGAGAGCGAGAGTTCAGTCGGTGAGCGGCGGGAAAGAGCGAGACCAGAGCGGGGATATAAACAGCGCGGAGAGAGCGAGAGTTCAGTCGGTGAGCGGCGGGAAAGAGCGAGACCAGAGCGGGGATATAAACAGCGCGGAGAGAGCGAGAGTTCAGTCGGTGAGCGGCGGGAAACAGCGAGACCAGAGCGGGGATATAAACAGCGCGGAGAGAGCGGGAGTTCAGTCGGTGAGCGGCGGGAGAGAGCGAGACCAGAGCGGGGATAAAAACAGCGCGGAGAGAGCGGGAGTTCACTCGGTGAGCGGCGGGAAAGAGCGAGACCAGAGCGGGGATATAAACAGCGCGGAGAGAGCGGGAGTTCAGTCGGTGAGCGGCGGGAGAGAGCGAGACCAGAGCGGGGATAAAAACAGCGCGGAGAGAGCGGGAGTTCACTCGGTGAGCGGCGGGAAAGAGCGAGACCAGAGCGGGGATATAAACAGCGCGGAGAGAGCGGGAGTTCAGTCGGTGAGCGGCGGGAGAGAGCGAGACCAGAGCGGGGATATAAACAGCGCGGAGAGAGCGGGAGTTCAGTCGGTGAGCGGCGGGAGAGAGCGAGACCAGAGCGGGGATATAAACAGCGCAGAGAGAGCGGGAGTTCAGTCGATGAGCGGCGGGAGAGAGCGAGACCAGAGCGGGGATAAAAACAGCGCGGAGAGAGCGGGAGTTCAGTCGGTGAGCGGCGGGAGGGAGCGAGACCAGAGCGGGGATAAAAACAGCGCGGAGAGAGCGGGAGTTCAGTCGGTGAGCGGCGGGAAAGAGCGAGACCAGGGCGGGGATATAAACAGCGCGGAGAGAGCGGGAGTTCAGTCGGTGAGCGGCGGGACAGAGCGAGACCAGAGCGGGGATATAAACAGCGCGGAGAGAGCGAGAGTTCAGTCGGTGAGCGGCGGGCAAGAGCGAGACCAGAGCGGGGATATAAACAGCGCGGAGAGAGCGGGAGTTCAGTCGGTGAGCGGCGGGAGAGAGCGAGACCAGAGCGGGGATAAAAATAGAGCGGAGAGAGCGAGAGTTCAGTCGGTGAGCGGCGGGAGAGAGCGAGAGTCCAGTCGGTGAGCGTCGGGAGAGAGCGAGACCAGAGCGTGGATAAAAACAGCGCGGAGAGAGCGAGAGTTCAGTCGGTGAGCGGCGGGAAAGAGCGAGACCAGAGCGGGGATAAAAACAGCGCGGAGAGAGCGGGAGTTCAGTCGGTGAGCGGCGGGAGAGAGCGAGACCAGAGCGGGGATAAAAATAGAGCGGAGAGAGCGAGAGTTCAGTCGATGAGCGGCGGGAGAGAGCGAGACCAGAGCGGGGATAAAAATAGAGCGGAGAGAGCGGGCGTTCAGTCGGTGAGCGGCGGGAAAGAGCGAGACCAGAGCGGGGATAAAAACAGCGCAGAGAGAGCGAGAGTTCAGTCGGTGAGCGGCGGGAGAGAGCGAGACCAGAGCGGGGATAAAAATAGCGCGGAGAGAGCGAGAGTTCAGTCGGTGAGCGGCGGGAAAGAGCGAGACCAGAGCAGGATAAAAACAGCGCAGAGAGAGCGGGAGTTCAGTCGGTGAGCGGCGGGAGAGAGCGAGACCAGAGCGGGGATATAAACAGCGCGGAGAGAGCGGGAGTTCAGTCGGTGAGCGGCGGGAAAGAGCGAGACCAGAGCGGGGATAAAAACAGCGCGGAGAGAGCGGGAGTTCAGTCGGTGAGCGGCGGGAAAGAGCGAGACCAGAGCGGGGATTTCAACAGCGCGGAGAGAGCGAGAGTTCAGTCGGTGAGCGGCGGGAAAGAGCGAGACCAGAGCGGGGATATAAACAGCGCAGAGAGAGCGGGAGTTCAGTCGGTGAGCGGCGGGAAAGAGCGAGACCAGAGCGGGGATATAAACAGCGCAGAGAGAGCGGGAGTTCAGTCGGTGAGCGGCGGGAAAGAGCGAGACCAGAGCGGGGATATAAACAGCGCAGAGAGAGCGGGAGTTCAGTCGGTGAGCGGCGGGAAAGAGCGAGACCAGAGCGGGGATATAAACAGCGCAGAGAGAGCGAGAGTTCAGTCGGTGAGCAGCGGGAAAGAGCGAGACCAGAGCGGGGATAAAAACATCGCGGAGAGAGCGGGAGTTCAGTCGGTGAGCGGCGGGAAAGAGCGAGACCAGAGCGGGGATAAAAACAGCGCGGAGAGAGCGGGAGTTCAGTCGGTGAGCGGCGGGAAAGAGCGAGACCAGAGCGGGGATATAAACAGCGCGGAGAGAGCGGGAGTTCAGTCGGTGAGCGGCGGGAGCGAGCGAGACCAGAGCGGGGATATAAACAGCGCGGAGAGAGCGGGAGTTCAGTCGGTGAGCGGCGGGAAAGAGCGAGACCAGAGCGGGGATATAAACAGCGCGGAGAGAGCCGGCGATCAGTCGGTGAGCGGCGGGAAAGAGCGAGACCAGAGCGGGGATAAAAACAGCGCGGAGAGAGCCGGAGTTCAGACAGTGAGCGGCGGGAAAGAGTGAGACCAGAGCGGGGATATAAACAGCGCGGAGAGAGCGAGAGTTCAGTCGGTGAGCGGCGGGAAAGAGCGAGACCAGAGCGGGGATATAAACAGCGCGGAGAGAGCGAGAGTTCAGTCGGTGAGCGGCGGGAAAGAGCGAGACCAGAGCGGGGATATAAACAGCGCGGAGAGAGCGAGAGTTCAGTCGGTGAGCGGCGGGAAACAGCGAGACCAGAGCGGGGATATATACAGCGCGGAGAGAGCGGGAGTTCAGTCGGTGAGCGGCGGGAGAGAGCGAGACCAGAGCGGGGATAAAAACAGCGCGGAGAGAGCGGGAGTTCACTCGGTGAGCGGCGGGAAAGAGCGAGACCAGCGCGGGGATATAAACAGCGCGGAGAGAGCGGGAGTTCAGTCGGTGAGCGGCGGGAGAGAGCGAGACCAGAGCGGGGATATAAACAGCGCGGAGAGAGCGGGAGTTCAGTCGGTGAGCGGCGGGAGAGAGCGAGACCAGAGCGGGGATAAAAACAGCGCGGAGAGAGCGGGAGTTCAGTCGGTGAGCGGCGGGAGGGAGCGAGACCAGAGCGGGGATAAAAACAGTGCGGAGAGAGCGGGAGTTCAGTCGGTGAGCGGCGGGAGGGAGCGAGACCAGAGCGGGGATAAAAACAGCGCGGAGAGAGCGGGAGTTCAGTCGGTGAGCGGCGGGAAAGAGCGAGACCAGAGCGGGGATAAAAACAGCGCGGAGAGAGCCGGAGTTCAGTCAGTGAGCGGCGGGAAAGAGCGAGACCAGAGCGGGGATATAAACAGCGCGGAGAGAGCGAGAGTTCAGTCGGTGAGCGGCGGGAAAGAGCGAGACCAGAGCGGGGATATAAACAGCGCGGAGAGAGCGAGAGTTCAGTCGGTGAGCGGCGGGAAAGAGCGAGACCAGAGCGGGGATATAAACAGCGCGGAGAGAGCGGGAGTTCACTCGGTGAGCGGCGGGAAAGAGCGAGACCAGAGCGGGGATATAAACAGCGCGGAGAGAGCGGGAGTTCAGTCGGTGAGCGGCGGGAGAGAGCGAGACCAGAGCGGGGATAAAAACAGCGCGGAGAGAGCGGGAGTTCACTCGGTGAGCGGCGGGAAAGAGCGAGACCAGAGCGGGGATATAAACAGCGCGGAGAGAGCGGGAGTTCAGTCGGTGAGCGGCGGGAGAGAGCGAGACCAGAGCGGGGATATAAACAGCGCGGAGAGAGCGGGAGTTCAGTCGGTGAGCGGCGGGAGAGAGCGAGACCAGAGCGGGGATATAAACAGCGCAGAGAGAGCGGGAGTTCAGTCGATGAGCGGCGGGAGAGAGCGAGACCAGAGCGGGGATAAAAACAGCGCGGAGAGAGCGGGAGTTCAGTCGGTGAGCGGCGGGAGGGAGCGAGACCAGAGCGGGGATAAAAACAGCGCGGAGAGAGCGGGAGTTCAGTCGGTGAGCGGCGGGAAAGAGCGAGACCAGGGCGGGGATATAAACAGCGCGGAGAGAGCGGGAGTTCAGTCGGTGAGCGGCGGGACAGAGCGAGACCAGAGCGGGGATATAAACAGCGCGGAGAGAGCGAGAGTTCAGTCGGTGAGCGGCGGGCAAGAGCGAGACCAGAGCGGGGATATAAACAGCGCGGAGAGAGCGGGAGTTCAGTCGGTGAGCGGCGGGAGAGAGCGAGACCAGAGCGGAGATAAAAATAGAGCGGAGAGAGCGAGAGTTCAGTCGGTGAGCGGCGGGAGAGAGCGAGAGTCCAGTCGGTGAGCGGCGGGAGAGAGCGAGACCAGAGCGGGGATAAAAACAGCGCGGAGAGAGCGAGAGTTCAGTCGGTGAGCGGCGGGAAAGAGCGAGACCAGAGCGGGGATAAAAACAGCGCGGAGAGAGCGGGAGTTCAGTCGGTGAGCGGCGGGAGAGAGCGAGACCAGAGCGGGGATAAAAATAGAGCGGAGAGAGCGAGAGTTCAGTCGATGAGCGGCGGGAGAGAGCGAGACCAGAGCGGGGATAAAAATAGAGCGGAGAGAGCGGGCGTTCAGTCGGTGAGCGGCGGGAAAGAGCGAGACCAGAGCGGGGATAAAAACAGCGCAGAGAGAGCGAGAGTTCAGTCGGTGAGCGGCGGGAGAGAGCGAGACCAGAGCGGGGATAAAAATAGCGCGGAGAGAGCGAGAGTTCAGTCGGTGAGCGGCGGGAAAGAGCGAGACCAGAGCAGGATAAAAACAGCGCAGAGAGAGCGGGAGTTCAGTCGGTGAGCGGCGGGAGAGAGCGAGACCAGAGCGGGGATATAAACAGCGCGGAGAGAGCGGGAGTTCAGTCGGTGAGCGGCGGGAAAGAGCGAGACCAGAGCGGGGATAAAAACAGCGCGGAGAGAGCGGGAGTTCAGTCGGTGAGCGGCGGGAAAGAGCGAGACCAGAGCGGGGATATAAACAGCGCGGAGAGAGCGAGAGTTCAGTCGGTGAGCGGCGGGAAAGAGCGAGACCAGAGCGGGGATATAAACAGCGCAGAGAGAGCGGGAGTTCAGTCGGTGAGCGGCGGGAAAGAGCGAGACCAGAGCGGGGATATAAACAGCGCAGAGAGAGCGGGAGTTCAGTCGGTGAGCGGCGGGAAAGAGCGAGACCAGAGCGGGGATATAAACAGCGCAGAGAGAGCGGGAGTTCAGTCGGTGAGCGGCGGGAAAGAGCGAGACCAGAGCGGGGATATAAACAGCGCAGAGAGAGCGAGAGTTCAGTCGGTGAGCGGCGGGAAAGAGCGAGACCAGAGCGGGGATAAAAACAGCGCGGAGAGAGCGGGAGTTCAGTCGGTGAGCGGCGGGAAAGAGCGAGACCAGAGCGGGGATAAAAACAGCGCGGAGAGAGCGGGAGTTCAGTCGGTGAGCGGCGGGAAAGAGCGAGACCAGAGCGGGGATATAAACAGCGCAGAGAGAGCGAGAGTTCAGTCGGTGAGCGGCGGGAGAGAGCGAGAGACCAGTCGGTGAGCGTCGGGAGAGAGCGAGACCAGAGCGTGGATAAAAACAGCGCGGAGAGAGCAGGAGTTCAGTCGGTGAGCGGCGGGAAAGAGCGAGACCAGAGCGGGGATAAAAATAGAGCGGAGAGAGCGAGAGTTCAGTCGGTGAGCGGCGGGAGAGAGCGAGAGTCCAGTCGGTGAGCGGCGGGAGAGAGCGAGACCAGAGCGGGGATAAAAACAGCGCGGAGAGAGCGGGAGTTCAGTCGGTGAGCGGCGGGAGAGAGCGAGAGTCCAGTCGGTGAGCGGCGGGAGAGAGCGAGACCAGAGCGGGGATAAAAACAGCGCGGAGAGAGCGGGAGTTCAGTCGGTGAGCGGCGGGAGAGAGCGAGACCAGAGCGGGGATAAATATAGAGCGGAGAGAGCGAGAGTTCAGTCGGTGAGCGGCGGGAGAGAGCGAGACCAGAGCGGGGATAAAAATAGAGCGGAGAGAGCGAGAGTTCAGTCGGTGAGCGGCGGGAGAGAGCGAGACCAGAGCGGGGATAAAAATAGAGCGGAGAGAGCGGGAGTTCAGTCGGTGAGCGGCGGGAAAGAGCGAGACCAGAGCGGGGATAAAAACAGCGCAGAGAGAGCGAGAGTTCAGTCGGTGAGCGGCGGGAGAGAGCGAGACCAGAGCGGGGATAAAAATAGCGCGGAGAGAGCGAGAGTTCAGTCGGTGAGCGGCGGGAAAGAGCGAGACCAGAGCAGGATAAAAACAGCGCGGAGAGAGCGGGAGTTCAGTCGGTGAGCGGGGGGAGAGAGCGAGACCAGAGCGGGGATATAAACAGCGCGGAGAGAGCGGGAGTTCAGTCGGTGAGCGGCGGGAAAGAGCGAGACCAGAGCGGGGATAAAAACAGCGCGGAGAGAGCGGGAGTTCAGTCGGTGAGCGGCGGGAAAGAGCGAGACCAGAGCGGGGATATAAACAGCGCAGAGAGAGCGAGAGTTCAGTCGGTGAGCAGCGGGAAAGAGCGAGACCAGAGCGGGGATATAAACAGCGCAGAGAGAGCGGGAGTTCAGTCGGTGAGCGGCGGGAAAGAGCGAGACCAGAGCGGGGATATAAACAGCGCAGAGAGAGCGGGAGTTCAGTCGGTGAGCGGCGGGAAAGAGCGAGACCAGAGCGGGGATATAAACAGCGCAGAGAGAGCGAGAGTTCAGTCGGTGAGCAGCGGGAAAGAGCGAGACCAGAGCGGGGATAAAAACAGCGCGGAGAGAGCGGGAGTTCAGTCGGTGAGCGGCGGGAAAGAGCGAGACCAGAGCGGGGATAAAAACAGCGCGGAGAGAGCGAGAGTTCAGTCGGTGAGCGGCGGGAGAAAGCGAGACCAGAGCGGGGATATAAACAGCGCGGAGAGAGCGGGAGTTCAGTCGGTGAGCGGCGGGAGAAAGCGAGACCAGAGCGGGGATATAAACAGCGCGGAGAGAGCGGGAGTTCAGTCAGTGAGCGGCGGGAAAGAGCGAGACCAGAGCGGGGATAGAAACAGCGCGGAGAGAGCGGGAGTTCAGTCGGTGAGCGGCGGGAAAGAGCGAGACCAGAGCGGGGATAAAAACAGCGCGGAGAGAGCCGGAGTTCAGTCAGTGAGCGGCGGGAAAGAGCGAGACCAGAGCGGGGATATAAACAGCGCGGAGAGAGCGAGAGTTCAGTCGGTGAGCGGCGGGAAAGAGCGAGACCAGAGCGGGGATATAAACAGCGCGGAGAGAGCGAGAGTTCAGTCGGTGAGCGGCGGGAAAGAGCGAGACCAGAGCGGGGATATAAACAGCGCGGAGAGAGCGAGAGTTCAGTCGGTGAGCGGCGGGAAACAGCGAGACCAGAGCGGGGATATATACAGCGCGGAGAGAGCGGGAGTTCAGTCGGTGAGCGGCGGGAGAGAGCGAGACCAGAGCGGGGATAAAAACAGCGCGGAGAGAGCGGGAGTTCACTCGGTGAGCGGCGGGAAAGAGCGAGACCAGAGCGGGGATATAAACAGCGCGGAGAGAGCGGGAGTTCAGTCGGTGAGCGGCGGGAGAGAGCGAGACCAGAGCGGGGATATAAACAGCGCGGAGAGAGCGGGAGTTCAGTCGGTGAGCGGCGGGAGAGAGCGAGACCAGAGCGGGGATATAAACAGCGCAGAGAGAGCGGGAGTTCAGTCGATGAGCGGCGGGAGAGAGCGAGACCAGAGCGGGGATAAAAACAGCGCGGAGAGAGCGGGAGTTCAGTCGGTGAGCGGCGGGAGGGAGCGAGACCAGAGCGGGGATAAAAACAGCGCGGAGAGAGCGGGAGTTCAGTCGGTGAGCGGCGGGAAAGAGCGAGACCAGGGCGGGGATATAAACAGCGCGGAGAGAGCGGGAGTTCAGTCGGTGAGCGGCGGGACAGAGCGAGACCAGAGCGGGGATATAAACAGCGCGGAGGGAGCGAGAGTTCAGTCGGTGAGCGGCGGGCAAGAGCGAGACCAGAGCGGGGATATAAACAGCGCGGAGAGAGCGGGAGTTCAGTCGGTGAGCGGCGGGAAAGAGCGAGACCAGAGCAGGGATATAAACAGCGCGGAGAGAGCGGGAGTTCAGTCGGTGAGCGGCGGGAAAGAGTGAGACCAGAGCGGGGATATAAACAGCGCGGAGAGAGCGGGAGTTCAGTCGGTGAGCGGCGGGACAGAGCGAGACCAGAGCGGGGATATAAACAGCGCGGAGAGAGCGGGAGTTCAGTCGGTGAGCGGCGGCAAAGAGCGAGACCAGAGCGGGGATAAAAACAGCGCAGAGCGAGCGGGAGTTCAGTCGGTGAGCGGCGGGAAAGAACGAGACCAGAGCGGGGATAAAAACAGCGCGGAGAGAGCGGGAGTTCAGTCGGTGAGCGGCGGGAGAGAGCGAGACCAGAGCGGGGATATAAACAGCGCGGAGAGAGCGGGAGTTCAGTCGGTGAGCGGCGGGAAAGAGCGAGACCAGAGCGGGGATATAAACAGCGCGGAGAGAGCGGGAGTTCAGTCGGTGAGCGTCGGGACAGAGCGAGACCAGAGCGGGGATATAAACAGCGCGGAGAGAGCGGGAGTTCAGTCGGTGAGCGGCGGCAAAGAGCGAGACCAGAGCAGGGATATAAACAGCGCGGAGAGAGCGGGAGTTCAGTCGGTGAGCGGCGGGAAAGAGTGAGACCAGAGCGGGGATATAAACAGCGCGGAGAGAGCGGGAGTTCAGTCGGTGAGCGGCGGGACAGAGCGAGACCAGAGCGGGGATATAAACAGCGCGGAGAGAGCGAGAGTTCAGTCGGTGAGCGGCGGCAAAGAGCGAGACCAGAGCGGGGATAAAAACAGCGCAGAGCGAGCGGGAGTTCAGTCAGTGAGCGGCGGGAGAGAGCGAGACCACAGCGGGGATAAAAATAGCGCAGAGAGAGCGGGAGTTCAGTCGGTTAGCGGCGGGAAAGAGCGAGACCAGAGCGGGGATAAAAACAGCGCGTTGAGAGCGGGAGTTCAGTCGGTGAGCGGCGGGAAAGAGCGAGACCAGAGCGGGGATAAAAACAGCGCGGAGAGAGCCGGAGTTCAGTCAGTGAGCGGCGGGAAAGAGTGAGACCAGAGCGGGGATATAAACAGCGCGGAGAGAGCGAGAGTTCAGTCGGTGAGCGGCGGGAAAGAGCGAGACCAGAGCGGGGATATAAACAGCGCGGAGAGAGCGAGAGTTCAGTCGGTGAGCGGCGGGAAAGAGCGAGACCAGAGCGGGTTATAAACAGCGCGGAGAGAGCGAGAGTTCAGTCGGTGAGCGGCGGGAAACAGCGAGACCAGAGCGGGGATATATACAGCGCGGAGAGAGCGGGAGTTCAGTCGGTGAGCGGCGGGAGAGAGCGAGACCAGAGCGGGGATAAAAACAGCGCGGAGAGAGCGGGAGTTCACTCGGTGAGCGGCGGGAAAGAGCGAGACCAGAGCGGGGATATAAACAGCGCGGAGAGAGCGGGAGTTCAGTCGGTGAGCGGCGGGAGAGAGCGAGACCAGAGCGGGGATATAAACAGCGCGGAGAGAGCGGGAGTTCAGTCGGTGAGCGGCGGGAAAGAGCGAGACCAGAGCGGGGATATAAACAGCGCGGAGAGAGCGGGAGTTCAGTCGGTGAGCGTCGGGACAGAGCGAGACCAGAGCGGGGATATAAACAGCGCGGAGAGAGCGGGAGTTCAGTCGGTGAGCGGCGGCAAAGAGCGAGACCAGAGCAGGGATATAAACAGCGCGGAGAGAGCGGGAGTTCAGTCGGTGAGCGGCGGGAAAGAGTGAGACCAGAGCGGGGATATAAACAGCGCGGAGAGAGCGGGAGTTCAGTCGGTGAGCGGCGGGACAGAGCGAGACCAGAGCGGGGATATAAACAGCGCGGAGAGAGCGAGAGTTCAGTCGGTGAGCGGCGGCAAAGAGCGAGACCAGAGCGGGGATAAAAACAGCGCAGAGCGAGCGGGAGTTCAGTCAGTGAGCGGCGGGAGAGAGCGAGACCACAGCGGGGATAAAAATAGCGCAGAGAGAGCGGGAGTTCAGTCGGTTAGCGGCGGGAAAGAGCGAGACCAGAGCGGGGATAAAAACAGCGCGGAGAGAGCGGGAGTTCAGTCGGTGAGCGGCGGGAAAGAGCGAGACCAGAGCGGGGATAAAAACAGCGCGGAGAGAGCCGGAGTTCAGTCAGTGAGCGGCGGGAAAGAGTGAGACCAGAGCGGGGATATAAACAGCGCGGAGAGAGCGAGAGTTCAGTCGGTGAGCGGCGGGAAAGAGCGAGACCAGAGCGGGGATATAAACAGCGCGGAGAGAGCGAGAGTTCAGTCGGTGAGCGGCGGGAAAGAGCGAGACCAGAGCGGGGATATAAACAGCGCGGAGAGAGCGAGAGTTCAGTCGGTGAGCGGCGGGAAACAGCGAGACCAGAGCGGGGATATATACAGCGCGGAGAGAGCGGGAGTTCAGTCGGTGAGCGGCGGGAGAGAGCGAGACCAGAGCGGGGATAAAAACAGCGCGGAGAGAGCGGGAGTTCACTCGGTGAGCGGCGGGAAAGAGCGAGACCAGAGCGGGGATATAAACAGCGCGGAGAGAGCGGGAGTTCAGTCGGTGAGCGGCGGGAGAGAGCGAGACCAGAGCGGGGATCTTAACAGCGCGGAGAGAGCGGGAGTTCAGTCGGTGAGCGGCGGGAGAGAGCGAGACCAGAGCGGGGATATAAACAGCGCAGAGAGAGCGGGAGTTCAGTCGATGAGCGGCGGGAGAGAGCGAGACCAGAGCGGGGATAAAAACAGCGCGGAGAGAGCGGGAGTTCAGTCGGTGAGCGGCGGGAAAGAGCGAGACCAGAGCGGGGATAAAAACAGCGCGGAGAGAGCCGGAGTTCAGTCAGTGAGCGGCGGGAAAGAGCGAGACCAGAGCGGGGATATAAACAGCGCGGAGAGAGCGAGAGTTCAGTCGGTGAGCGGCGGGAAAGAGCGAGACCAGAGCGGGGATATAAACAGCGCGGAGAGAGCGAGAGTTCAGTCGGTGAGCGGCGGGAAAGAGCGAGACCAGAGCGGGGATATAAACAGCGCGGAGAGAGCGAGAGTTCAGTCGGTGAGCGGCGGGAAACAGCGAGACCAGAGCGGGGATATATACAGCGCGGAGAGAGCGGGAGTTCAGTCGGTGAGCGGCGGGAGAGAGCGAGACCAGAGCGGGGATAAAAACAGCGCGGAGAGAGCGGGAGTTCACTCGGTGAGCGGCGGGAAAGAGCGAGACCAGAGCGGGGATATAAACAGCGCGGAGAGAGCGGGAGTTCAGTCGGTGAGCGGCGGGAGAGAGCGAGACCAGAGCGGGGATATAAACAGCGCGGAGAGAGCGGGAGTTCAGTCGGTGAGCGGCGGGAGAGAGCGAGACCAGAGCGGGGATATAAACAGCGCAGAGAGAGCGGGAGTTCAGTCGATGAGCGGCGGGAGAGAGCGAGACCAGAGCGGGGATAAAAACAGCGCGGAGAGAGCGGGAGTTCAGTCGGTGAGCGGCGGGAGGGAGCGAGACCAGAGCGGGGATAAAAACAGCGCGGAGAGAGCGGGAGTTCAGTCGGTGAGCGGCGGGAAAGAGCGAGACCAGGGCGGGGATATAAACAGCGCGGAGAGAGCGGGAGTTCAGTCGGTGAGCGGCGGGAAAGAGCGAGACCAGAGCGGGGATATAAACAGCGCGGAGAGAGCGAGAGTTCAGTCGGTGAGCGGCGGGCAAGAGCGAGACCAGAGCGGGGATATAAACAGCGCGGAGAGAGCGGGAGTTCAGTCGGTGAGCGGCGGGAGAGAGCGAGAGTCCAGTCGGTGAGCGGCGGGAGAGAGCGAGACCAGAGCGGGGATAAAAACAGCGCGGAGAGAGCGGGAGTTCAGTCGGTAAGCGGCGGGAGAGAGCGAGAGTCCAGTCGGTGAGCGGCGGGAGAGAGCGAGACCAGAGCGGGGATAAAAATAGAGCGGAGAGAGCGAGAGTTCAGTCGGTGAGCGGCGGGAGAGAGCGAGAGTCCAGTCGGTGAGCGGCGGGAGAGAGCGAGACCAGAGCGGGGATAAAAACAGCGCGGAGAGAGCGAGAGTTCAGTCGGTGAGCGGCGGGAAAGAGCGAGACCAGAGCGGGGATAAAAACAGCGCGGAGAGAGCGGGAGTTCAGTCGGTGAGCGGCGGGAGAGAGCGAGACCAGAGCGGGGATAAAAATAGAGCGGAGAGAGCGAGAGTTCAGTCGGTGAGCGGCGGGAGAGAGCGAGACCAGAGCGGGGATAAAAATAGAGCGGGAGTTCAGTCGGTGAGCGGCGGGAAAGAGCGAGACCAGAGCGGGGATAAAAACAGCGCAGAGAGAGCGAGAGTTCAGTCGGTGAGCGGCGGGAGAGAGCGAGACCAGAGCGGGGATAAAAATAGCGCGGAGAGAGCGAGAGTTCAGTCGGTGAGCGGCGGGAAAGAGCGAGACCAGAGCAGGATAAAAACAGCGCGGAGAGAGCGGGAGTTCAGTCGGTGAGCGGCGGGAGAGAGCGAGACCAGAGCGGGGATATAAACAGCGCGGAGAGAGCGGGAGTTCAGTCGGTGAGCGGCGGGAAAGAGCGAGACCAGAGCGGGGATAAAAACAGCGCGGAGAGAGCGGGAGTTCAGTCGGTGAGCGGCGGGAAAGAGCGAGACCAGAGCGGGGATATAAACAGCGCAGAGAGAGCGAGAGTTCAGTCGGTGAGCGGCGGGAAAGAGCGAGACCAGAGCGGGGATATAAACAGCGCAGAGAGAGCGGGAGTTCAGTCGGTGAGCGGCGGGAAAGAGCGAGACCAGAGCGGGGATATAAACAGCGCAGAGAGAGCGGGAGTTCAGTCGGTGAGCGGCGGGAAAGAGCGAGACCAGAGCGGGGATATGAACAGCGCAGAGAGAGCGGGAGTTCAGTCGGTGAGCGGCGGGAAAGAGCGAGACCAGAGCGGGGATATAAACAGCGCAGAGAGAGCGAGAGTTCAGTCGGTGAGCAGCGGGAAAGAGCGAGACCAGAGCGGGGATAAAAACAGCGCGGAGAGAGCGGGAGTTCAGTCGGTGAGCGGCGGGAAAGAGCGAGACCAGAGCGGGGATAAAAACAGCGCGGAGAGAGCGGGAGTTCAGTCGGTGAGCGGCGGGAAAGAGCGAGACCAGAGCGGGGATAAAAATAGAGCGGAGAGAGCGAGAGTTCAGTCGGTGAGCGGCGGGAGAGAGCGAGAGACCAGTCGGTGAGCGTCGGGAGAGAGCGAGACCAGAGCGTGGATAAAAACAGCGCGGAGAGAGCAGGAGTTCAGTCGGTGAGCGGCGGGAAAGAGCGAGACCAGAGCGGGGATAAAAATAGAGCGGAGAGATCGAGAGTTCAGTCGGTGAGCGGCGGGAGAGAGCGAGAGTCCAGTCGGTGAGCGGCGGGAGAGAGCGAGACCAGAGCGGGGATAAAAACAGCGCGGAGAGAGCGGGAGTTCAGTCGGTGAGCGGCGGGAGAGAGCGAGAGTCCAGTCGGTGAGCGGCGGGAGAGAGCGAGACCAGAGCGGGGATAAAAATAGAGCGGAGAGAGCGAGAGTTCAGTCGGTGAGCGGCGGGAGAGATCGAGAGTCCAGTCGGTGAGCGGCGGGAGAGAGCGAGACCAGAGCGGGGATAAAAACAGCGCGGAGAGAGCGAGAGTTCAGTCGGTGAGCGGCGGGAAAGAGCGAGACCAGAGCGGGGATAAAAACAGCGCGGAGAGAGCGAGAGTTCAGTCGGTGAGCGGCGGGAGAGAGCGAGACCAGAGCGGGGATAAAAATAGAGCGGAGAGAGCGAGAGTTCAGTCGGTGAGCGGCGGGAGAGAGCGAGACCAGAGCCGGGATAAAAATAGAGCGGAGAGAGCGGGAGTTCAGTCGGTGAGCGGCGGGAAAGAGCGAGACCAGAGCGGGGATAAAAACAGCGCAGAGAGAGCGAGAGTTCAGTCGGTGAGCGGCGGGACAGAGCGAGACCAGAGCGCGGATAAAAATAGCGCGGAGAGAGCGAGAGTTCAGTCGGTGAGCGGCGGGAAAGAGCGAGACCAGAGCAGGATAAAAACAGCGCGGAGAGAGTGGGAGTTCAGTCGGTGAGAGGGGGGAGAGAGCGAGACCAGAGCGGGGATATAAACAGCGCGGAGAGAGCGGGAGTTCAGTCGGTGAGCGGCGGGAAAGAGCGAGACCAGAGCGGGGATAAAAACAGCGCGGAGAGAGCGGGAGTTCAGTCGGTGAGCGGGGGGAGAGAGCGAGACCAGAGCGGGGATATAAACAGCGCGGAGAGAGCGGGAGTTCAGTCGGTGAGCGGCGGGAAAGAGCGAGACCAGAGCGGGGATAAAAACAGCGCGGAGAGAGCGGGAGTTCAGTCGGTGAGCGGCGGGAAAGAGCGAGACCAGAGCGGGGATATAAACAGCGCAGAGAGAGCGGGAGTTCAGTCGGTGAGCGGCGGGAAAGAGCGAGACCAGAGCGGGGATATAAACAGCGCAGAGAGAGCGGGAGTTCAGTCGGTGAGCGGCGGGAAAGAGCGAGACCAGAGCGGGGATATAAACAGCGCAGAGAGAGCGAGAGTTCAGTCGGTGAGCGGCGGGAAAGAGCGAGACCAGAGCGGGGATAAAAACATCGCGGAGAGAGCGGGAGTTCAGTCGGTGAGCGGCGGGAAAGAGCGAGACCAGAGCGGGGATAAAAACAGCGCGGAGAGAGCGGGAGTTCAGTCGGTGAGCGGCGGGAGAAAGCGAGACCAGAGCGGGGATATAAACAGCGCGGAGAGAGCGGGAGTTCAGTCGGTGAGCGGCGGGAAAGAGCGAGACCAGAGCGGGGATATAAACAGCGCGGAGAGAGCCGGCGATCAGTCGGTGAGCGGCGGGAAAGAGCGAGACCAGAGCGGGGATAAAAACAGCGCGGAGAGAGCGGGAGTTCAGTCGGTGAGCGGCGGGAAAGAGCGAGACCAGAGCGGGGATAAAAACAGCGCGGAGAGAGCCGGAGTTCAGTCAGTGAGCGGCGGGAAAGAGCGAGACCAGAGCGGGGATATAAACAGCGCGGAGAGAGCGAGAGTTCAGTCGGTGAGCGGCGGGAAAGAGCGAGACCAGAGCGGGGATATAAACAGCGCGGAGAGAGCGAGAGTTCAGTCGGTGAGCGGCGGGAAAGAGCGAGACCAGAGCGGGGATATAAACAGCGCGGAGAGAGCGAGAGTTCAGTCGGTGAGCGGCGGGAAACAGCGAGACCAGAGCGGGGATATATACAGCGCGGAGAGAGCGGGAGTTCAGTCGGTGAGCGGCGGGAGAGAGCGAGACCAGAGCGGGGATAAAAACAGCGCGGAGAGAGCGGGAGTTCACTCGGTGAGCGGCGGGAAAGAGCGAGACCAGAGCGGGGATATAAACAGCGCGGAGAGAGCGGGAGTTCTGTCGGTGAGCGGCGGGAGAGAGCGAGACCAGAGCGGGGATATAAACAGCGCGGAGAGAGCGGGAGTTCAGTCGGTGAGCGGCGGGAGAGAGCGAGACCAGAGCGGGGATATAAACAGCGCAGAGAGAGCGGGAGTTCAGTCGATGAGCGGCGGGAGAGAGCGAGACCAGAGCGGGGATAAAAACAGCGCGGAGAGAGCGGGAGTTCAGTCGGTGAGCGGCGGGAGGGAGCGAGACCAGAGCGGGGATAAAAACAGCGCGGAGAGAGCGGGAGTTCAGTCGGTGAGCGGCGGGAAAGAGCGAGACCAGAGCGGGGATATAAACAGCGCAGAGAGAGCGGGAGTTCAGTCGGTGAGCGGCGGGAGAGAGCGAGACCAGAGCGGGGATAAAAACAGCGCGGAGAGAGCGGGAGTTCAGTCGGTGAGCGGCGGGAGAGAGCGAGACCAGAGCGGGGATAAAAACAGCGCGGAGAGAGCGGGAGTTCAGTCGGTGAGCGGCGGGAAAGAGCGAGATCAGAGCGGGGATATAAACAGCGCGGAGAGAGCGGGAGTTCAATCGGTGAGCGGCGGGACAGAGCGAGACCAGAGCGGGGATATAAACAGCGCGGAGAGAGCGAGAGTTCAGTCGGTGAGCGGCGGGCAAGAGCGAGACCAGAGCGGGGATATAAACAGCGCGGAGAGAGCGGGAGTTCCGTCGGTGAGCGGCGGGAAAAAGCGAGACCAGAGCAGGGATATAAACAGCGCGGAGAGAGCGGGAGTTCAGTCGGTGAGCGGCGGGAAAGAATGAGATCAGAGCGGGGATATAAACAGCGCGGAGAGAGCGGGAGTTCAGTCGGTGAGCGGCGGGACAGAGCGAGACCAGAGCGGGGATATAAACAGCGCGGAGATATCGAGAGTTCAGTCGGTGAGCGGCGGCAAAGAGCGAGACCAGAGCGGGGATAAAAACAGCGCAGAGCGAGCGGGAGTTCAGTCAGTGAGCGGCGGGAGAGAGCGAGACCAGAGCGGGGATAAAAATAGCGCAGAGAGAGCGGGAGTTCAGTCGGTGAGCGGCGGGAAAGAGCAAGACCAGAGCGGGGATAAAAGCAGCGCGGAGAGAGCGGGAGTTCAGTCGGTGAGCGGCGGGAGAGAGCGAGACCAGAGCGGGGATATAAACAGCGCCGAGAGAGCGGGAGTTCGGTCGGTGAGCGGCGGGAAAGAGCGAGACCAGAGCGGGGATATAAACAGCGCGGAGAGAGCGGGAGTTCAGTCGGTGAGCGTCGGGACAGAGCGAGACCAGAGCGGGGATATAAACAGCGCGGAGAGAGCGAGAGTTCAGTCGGTGAGCGGCGTTAAAGAGCGAGACCAGAGCGGGGATAAAAACAGCGCAGAGCGAGCGGGAGTTCAGTCAGTGAGCGGCGGGAGAGAGCGAGACCAGAGCGGGGATAAAAACAGCGCAGAGAGAGCGGGAGTTCAGTCGGTGAGGGGCGGGAGAGAGCGAGACCAGAGCGGGGATATAAACAGCGCGGAGAGAGCGGGAGTTCAGTCGGTGAGCGGCGGGAGAGAGCGAGACCAGAGCGGGGATAAAAATAGAGCGGAGAGAGCGAGAGTTCAGTCGGTGAGCGGCGGGAGAGAGCGAGAGTCCAGTCGGTGAGCGGCGGGAGAGAGCGAGACCAGAGCGGGGATAAAAACAGCGCGGAGAGAGCGAGAGTTCAGTCGGTGAGCGGCGGGAAAGAGCGAGACCAGAGCGGGGATAAAAACAGCGCGGAGAGAGCGGGAGTTCAGTCGGTGAGCGGCGGGAGAGAGCGAGACCAGAGCGGGGATAAAAATAGAGCGGAGAGAGCGAGAGTTCAGTCGATGAGCGGCGGGAGAGAGCGAGACCAGAGCGGGGATAAAAATAGAGCGGAGAGAGCGGGCGTTCAGTCGGTGAGCGGCGGGAAAGAGCGAGACCAGAGCGGGGATAAAAACAGCGCAGAGAGAGCGAGAGTTCAGTCGGTGAGCGGCGGGAGAGAGCGAGACCAGAGCGGGGATAAAAATAGCGCGGAGAGAGCGAGAGTTCAGTCGGTGAGCGGCGGGAAAGAGCGAGACCAGAGCAGGATAAAAACAGCGCAGAGAGAGCGGGAGTTCAGTCGGTGAGCGGCGGGAGAGAGCGAGACCAGAGCGGGGATATAAACAGCGCGGAGAGAGCGGGAGTTCAGTCGGTGAGCGGCGGGAAAGAGCGAGACCAGAGCGGGGATAAAAACAGCGCGGAGAGAGCGGGAGTTCAGTCGGTGAGCGGCGGGAAAGAGCGAGACCAGAGCGGGGATATAAACAGCGCGGAGAGAGCGAGAGTTCAGTCGGTGAGCGGCGGGAAAGAGCGAGACCAGAGCGGGGATATAAACAGCGCAGAGAGAGCGGGAGTTCAGTCGGTGAGCGGCGGGAAAGAGCGAGACCAGAGCGGGGATATAAACAGCGCAGAGAGAGCGGGAGTTCAGTCGGTGAGCGGCGGGAAAGAGCGAGACCAGAGCGGGGATATAAACAGCGCAGAGAGAGCGGGAGTTCAGTCGGTGAGCGGCGGGAAAGAGCGAGACCAGAGCGGGGATATAAACAGCGCAGAGAGAGCGAGAGTTCAGTCGGTGAGCGGCGGGAAAGAGCGAGACCAGAGCGGGGATAAAAACAGCGCGGAGAGAGCGGGAGTTCAGTCGGTGAGCGGCGGGAAAGAGCGAGACCAGAGCGGGGATAAAAACAGCGCGGAGAGAGCGGGAGTTCAGTCGGTGAGCGGCGGGAAAGAGCGAGACCAGAGCGGGGATAAAAATAGAGCGGAGAGAGCGAGAGTTCAGTCGGTGAGCGGCGGGAGAGAGCGAGAGACCAGTCGGTGAGCGTCGGGAGAGAGCGAGACCAGAGCGTGGATAAAAACAGCGCGGAGAGAGCAGGAGTTCAGTCGGTGAGCGGCGGGAAAGAGCGAGACCAGAGCGGGGATAAAAATAGAGCGGAGAGAGCGAGAGTTCAGTCGGTGAGCGGCGGGAGAGAGCGAGAGTCCAGTCGGTGAGCGGCGGGAGAGAGCGAGACCAGAGCGGGGATAAAAACAGCGCGGAGAGAGCGGGAGTTCAGTCGGTGAGCGGCGGGAGAGAGCGAGAGTCCAGTCGGTGAGCGGCGGGAGAGAGCGAGACCAGAGCGGGGATAAAAATAGAGCGGAGAGAGCGAGAGTTCAGTCGGTGAGCGGCGGGAGAGATCGAGAGTCCAGTCGGTGAGCGGCGGGAGAGAGCGAGACCAGAGCGGGGATAAAAACAGCGCGGAGAGAGCGAGAGTTCAGTCGGTGAGCGGCGGGAAAGAGCGAGACCAGAGCGGGGATAAAAACAGCGCGGAGAGAGCGGGAGTTCAGTCGGTGAGCGGCGGGAGAGAGCGAGACCAGAGCGGGGATAAATATAGAGCGGAGAGAGCGAGAGTTCAGTCGGTGAGCGGCGGGAGAGAGCGAGACCAGAGCGGGGATAAAAATAGAGCGGAGAGAGCGAGAGTTCAGTCGGTGAGCGGCGGGAGAGAGCGAGACCAGAGCGGGGATAAAAATAGAGCGGAGAGAGCGGGAGTTCAGTCGGTGAGCGGCGGGAAAGAGCGAGACCAGAGCGGGGATAAAAACAGCGCAGAGAGAGCGAGAGTTCAGTCGGTGAGCGGCGGGAGAGAGCGAGACCAGAGCGGGAATAAAAATAGCGCAGAGAGAGCGGGAGTTCAGTCGGTGAGCGGGGGGAGAGAGCGAGACCAGAGCGGGGATATAAACAGCGCGGAGAGAGCGGGAGTTCAGTCGGTGAGCGGCGGGAAAGAGCGAGACCAGAGCGGGGATAAAAACAGCGCGGAGAGAGCGGGAGTTCAGTCGGTGAGCGGCGGGAAAGAGCGAGACCAGAGCGGGGATATAAACAGCGCAGAGAGAGCGAGAGTTCAGTCGGTGAGCAGCGGGAAAGAGCGAGACCAGAGCGGGGATATAAACAGCGCAGAGAGAGCGGGAGTTCAGTCGGTGAGCGGCGGGAAAGAGCGAGACCAGAGCGGGGATATAAACAGCGCAGAGAGAGCGGGAGTTCAGTCGGTGAGCGGCGGGAAAGAGCGAGACCAGAGCGGGGATATAAACAGCGCAGAGAGAGCGAGAGTTCAGTCGGTGAGCAGCGGGAAAGAGCGAGACCAGAGCGGGGATAAAAACAGCGCGGAGAGAGCGGGAGTTCAGTCGGTGAGCGGCGGGAAAGAGCGAGACCAGAGCGGGGATAAAAACAGCGCGGAGAGAGCGAGAGTTCAGTCGGTGAGCGGCGGGAGAAAGCGAGACCAGAGCGGGGATATAAACAGCGCGGAGAGAGCGGGAGTTCAGTCGGTGAGCGGCGGGAGAAAGCGAGACCAGAGCGGGGATATAAACAGCGCGGAGAGAGCGGGAGTTCAGTCGGTGAGCGGCGGGAAAGAGCGAGACCAGAGCGGGGATATAAACAGCGCGGAGAGAGCCGGCGATCAGTCGGTGAGCGGCGGGAAAGAGCGAGACCAGAGCGGGGATAAAAACAGCGCGGAGAGAGCGGGAGTTCAGTCGGTGAGCGGCGGGAAAGAGCGAGACCAGAGCGGGGATAAAAACAGCGCGGAGAGAGCCGGAGTTCAGTCAGTGAGCGGCGGGAAAGAGCGAGACCAGAGCGGGGATATAAACAGCGCGGAGAGAGCGAGAGTTCAGTCGGTGAGCGGCGGGAAAGAGCGAGACCAGAGCGGGGATATAAACAGCGCGGAGAGAGCGAGAGTTCAGTCGGTGAGCGGCGGGAAAGAGCGAGACCAGAGCGGGGATATAAACAGCGCGGAGAGAGCGAGAGTTCAGTCGGTGAGCGGCGGGAAACAGCGAGACCAGAGCGGGGATATATACAGCGCGGAGAGAGCGGGAGTTCAGTCGGTGAGCGGCGGGAGAGAGCGAGACCAGAGCGGGGATAAAAACAGCGCGGAGAGAGCGGGAGTTCACTCGGTGAGCGGCGGGAAAGAGCGAGACCAGAGCGGGGATATAAACAGCGCGGAGAGAGCGGGAGTTCAGTCGGTGAGCGGCGGGAGAGAGCGAGACCAGAGCGGGGATATAAACAGCGCGGAGAGAGCGGGAGTTCAGTCGGTGAGCGGCGGGAGAGAGCGAGACCAGAGCGGGGATATAAACAGCGCAGAGAGAGCGGGAGTTCAGTCGATGAGCGGCGGGAGAGAGCGAGACCAGAGCGGGGATAAAAACAGCGCGGAGAGAGCGGGAGTTCAGTCGGTGAGCGGCGGGAGGGAGCGAGACCAGAGCGGGGATAAAAACAGCGCGGAGAGAGCGGGAGTTCAGTCGGTGAGCGGCGGGAAAGAGCGAGACCAGGGCGGGGATATAAACAGCGCGGAGAGAGCGGGAGTTCAGTCGGTGAGCGGCGGGACAGAGCGAGACCAGAGCGGGGATATAAACAGCGCGGAGGGAGCGAGAGTTCAGTCGGTGAGCGGCGGGCAAGAGCGAGACCAGAGCGGGGATATAAACAGCGCGGAGAGAGCGGGAGTTCAGTCGGTGAGCGGCGGGAAAGAGCGAGACCAGAGCAGGGATATAAACAGCGCGGAGAGAGCGGGAGTTCAGTCGGTGAGCGGCGGGAAAGAGTGAGACCAGAGCGGGGATATAAACAGCGCGGAGAGAGCGGCAGTTCAGTCGGTGAGCGGCGGGACAGAGCGAGACCAGAGCGGGGATATAAACAGCGCGGAGAGAGCGAGAGTTCAGTCGGTGAGCGGCGGCAAAGAGCGAGACCAGAGCGGGGATAAAAACAGCGCAGAGCGAGCGGGAGTTCAGTCGGTGAGCGGCGGGAAAGAACGAGACCAGAGCGGGGATAAAAACAGCGCGGAGAGAGCGGGAGTTCAGTCGGTGAGCGGCGGGAGAGAGCGAGACCAGAGCGGGGATATAAACAGCGCGGAGAGAGCGGGAGTTCAGTCGGTGAGCGGCGGGAAAGAGCGAGACCAGAGCGGGGATATAAACAGCGCGGAGAGAGCGGGAGTTCAGTCGGTGAGCGTCGGGACAGAGCGAGACCAGAGCGGGGATATAAACAGCGCGGAGAGAGCGGGAGTTCAGTCGGTGAGCGGCGGCAAAGAGCGAGACCAGAGCAGGGATATAAACAGCGCGGAGAGAGCGGGAGTTCAGTCGGTGAGCGGCGGGAAAGAGTGAGACCAGAGCGGGGATATAAACAGCGCGGAGAGAGCGGGAGTTCAGTCGGTGAGCGGCGGGACAGAGCGAGACCAGAGCGGGGATATAAACAGCGCGGAGAGAGCGAGAGTTCAGTCGGTGAGCGGCGGCAAAGAGCGAGACCAGAGCGGGGATAAAAACAGCGCAGAGCGAGCGGGAGTTCAGTCAGTGAGCGGCGGGAGAGAGCGAGACCACAGCGGGGATAAAAATAGCGCAGAGAGAGCGGGAGTTCAGTCGGTTAGCGGCGGGAAAGAGCGAGACCAGAGCGGGGATAAAAACAGCGCGGAGAGAGCGGGAGTTCAGTCGGTGAGCGGCGGGAAAGAGCGAGACCAGAGCGGGGATAAAAACAGCGCGGAGAGAGCCGGAGTTCAGTCAGTGAGCGGCGGGAAAGAGTGAGACCAGAGCGGGGATATAAACAGCGCGGAGAGAGCGAGAGTTCAGTCGGTGAGCGGCGGGAAAGAGCGAGACCAGAGCGGGGATATAAACAGCGCGGAGAGAGCGAGAGTTCAGTCGGTGAGCGGCGGGAAAGAGCGAGACCAGAGCGGGTTATTAACAGCGCGGAGAGAGCGAGAGTTCAGTCGGTGAGCGGCGGGAAACAGCGAGACCAGAGCGGGGATATATACAGCGCGGAGAGAGCGGGAGTTCAGTCGGTGAGCGGCGGGAGAGAGCGAGACCAGAGCGGGGATAAAAACAGCGCGGAGAGAGCGGGAGTTCACTCGGTGAGCGGCGGGAAAGAGCGAGACCAGAGCGGGGATATAAACAGCGCGGAGAGAGCGGGAGTTCAGTCGGTGAGCGGCGGGAGAGAGCGAGACCAGAGCGGGGATATAAACAGCGCGGAGAGAGCGGGAGTTCAGTCGGTGAGCGGCGGGAAAGAGCGAGACCAGAGCGGGGATATAAACAGCGCGGAGAGAGCGGGAGTTCAGTCGGTGAGCGTCGGGACAGAGCGAGACCAGAGCGGGGATATAAACAGCGCGGAGAGAGCGGGAGTTCAGTCGGTGAGCGGCGGCAAAGAGCGAGACCAGAGCAGGGATATAAACAGCGCGGAGAGAGCGGGAGTTCAGTCGGTGAGCGGCGGGAAAGAGTGAGACCAGAGCGGGGATATAAACAGCGCGGAGAGAGCGGGAGTTCAGTCGGTGAGCGGCGGGACAGAGCGAGACCAGAGCGGGGATATAAACAGCGCGGAGAGAGCGAGAGTTCAGTCGGTGAGCGGCGGCAAAGAGCGAGACCAGAGCGGGGATAAAAACAGCGCAGAGCGAGCGGGAGTTCAGTCAGTGAGCGGCGGGAGAGAGCGAGACCACAGCGGGGATAAAAATAGCGCAGAGAGAGCGGGAGTTCAGTCGGTTAGCGGCGGGAAAGAGCGAGACCAGAGCGGGGATAAAAACAGCGCGGAGAGAGCGGGAGTTCAGTCGGTGAGCGGCGGGAAAGAGCGAGACCAGAGCGGGGATAAAAACAGCGCGGAGAGAGCCGGAGTTCAGTCAGTGAGCGGCGGGAAAGAGTGAGACCAGAGCGGGGATATAAACAGCGCGGAGAGAGCGAGAGTTCAGTCGGTGAGCGGCGGGAAAGAGCGAGACCAGAGCGGGGATATAAACAGCGCGGAGAGAGCGAGAGTTCAGTCGGTGAGCGGCGGGAAAGAGCGAGACCAGAGCGGGGATATAAACAGCGCGGAGAGAGCGAGAGTTCAGTCGGTGAGCGGCGGGAAACAGCGAGACCAGAGCGGGGATATATACAGCGCGGAGAGAGCGGGAGTTCAGTCGGTGAGCGGCGGGAGAGAGCGAGACCAGAGCGGGGATAAAAACAGCGCGGAGAGAGCGGGAGTTCACTCGGTGAGCGGCGGGAAAGAGCGAGACCAGAGCGGGGATATAAACAGCGCGGAGAGAGCGGGAGTTCAGTCGGTGAGCGGCGGGAGAGAGCGAGACCAGAGCGGGGATATAAACAGCGCGGAGAGAGCGGGAGTTCAGTCGGTGAGCGGCGGGAGAGAGCGAGACCAGAGCGGGGATATAAACAGCGCAGAGAGAGCGGGAGTTCAGTCGATGAGCGGCGGGAGAGAGCGAGACCAGAGCGGGGATAAAAACAGCGCGGAGAGAGCGGGAGTTCAGTCGGTGAGCGGCGGGAAAGAGCGAGACCAGAGCGGGGATAAAAACAGCGCGGAGAGAGCCGGAGTTCAGTCAGTGAGCGGCGGGAAAGAGCGAGACCAGAGCGGGGATATAAACAGCGCGGAGAGAGCGAGAGTTCAGTCGGTGAGCGGCGGGAAAGAGCGAGACCAGAGCGGGGATATAAACAGCGCGGAGAGAGCGAGAGTTCAGTCGGTGAGCGGCGGGAAAGAGCGAGACCAGAGCGGGGATATAAACAGCGCGGAGAGAGCGAGAGTTCAGTCGGTGAGCGGCGGGAAACAGCGAGACCAGAGCGGGGATATATACAGCGCGGAGAGAGCGGGAGTTCAGTCGGTGAGCGGCGGGAGAGAGCGAGACCAGAGCGGGGATAAAAACAGCGCGGAGAGAGCGGGAGTTCACTCGGTGAGCGGCGGGAAAGAGCGAGACCAGAGCAGGGATATAAACAGCGCGGAGAGAGCGGGAGTTCAGTCGGTGAGCGGCGGGAGAGAGCGAGACCAGAGCGGGGATATAAACAGCGCGGAGAGAGCGGGAGTTCAGTCGGTGAGCGGCGGGAGAGAGCGAGACCAGAGCGGGGATATAAACAGCGCAGAGAGAGCGGGAGTTCAGTCGATGAGCGGCGGGAGAGAGCGAGACCAGAGCGGGGATAAAAACAGCGCGGAGAGAGCGGGAGTTCAGTCGGTGAGCGGCGGGAGGGAGCGAGACCAGAGCGGGGATAAAAACAGCGCGGAGAGAGCGGGAGTTCAGTCGGTGAGCGGCGGGAAAGAGCGAGACCAGGGCGGGGATATAAACAGCGCGGAGAGAGCGGGAGTTCAGTCGGTGAGCGGCGGGAAAGAGCGAGACCAGAGCGGGGATATAAACAGCGCGGAGAGAGCGAGAGTTCAGTCGGTGAGCGGCGGGCAAGAGCGAGACCAGAGCGGGGATATAAACAGCGCGGAGAGAGCGGGAGTTCAGTCGGTGAGCGGCGGGAGAGAGCGAGAGTCCAGTCGGTGAGCGGCGGGAGAGAGCGAGACCAGAGCGGGGATAAAAACAGCGCGGAGAGAGCGGGAGTTCAGTCGGTAAGCGGCGGGAGAGAGCGAGAGTCCAGTCGGTGAGCGGCGGGAGAGAGCGAGACCAGAGCGGGGATAAAAATAGAGCGGAGAGAGCGAGAGTTCAGTCGGTGAGCGGCGGGAGAGAGCGAGAGTCCAGTCGGTGAGCGGCGGGAGAGAGCGAGACCAGAGCGGGGATAAAAACAGCGCGGAGAGAGCGAGAGTTCAGTCGGTGAGCGGCGGGAAAGAGCGAGACCAGAGCGGGGATAAAAACAGCGCGGAGAGAGCGGGAGTTCAGTCGGTGAGCGGCGGGAGAGAGCGAGACCAGAGCGGGGATAAAAATAGAGCGGAGAGAGCGAGAGTTCAGTCGGTGAGCGGCGGGAGAGAGCGAGACCAGAGCGGGGATAAAAATAGAGCGGGAGTTCAGTCGGTGAGCGGCGGGAAAGAGCGAGACCAGAGCGGGGATAAAAACAGCGCAGAGAGAGCGAGAGTTCAGTCGGTGAGCGGCGGGAGAGAGCGAGACCAGAGCGGGGATAAAAATAGCGCGGAGAGAGCGAGAGTTCAGTCGGTGAGCGGCGGGAAAGAGCGAGACCAGAGCAGGATAAAAACAGCGCGGAGAGAGCGGGAGTTCAGTCGGTGAGCGGCGGGAGAGAGCGAGACCAGAGCGGGGATATAAACAGCGCGGAGAGAGCGGGAGTTCAGTCGGTGAGCGGCGGGAAAGAGCGAGACCAGAGCGGGGATAAAAACAGCGCGGAGAGAGCGGGAGTTCAGTCGGTGAGCGGCGGGAAAGAGCGAGACCAGAGCGGGGATATAAACAGCGCAGAGAGAGCGAGAGTTCAGTCGGTGAGCGGCGGGAAAGAGCGAGACCAGAGCGGGGATATAAACAGCGCAGAGAGAGCGGGAGTTCAGTCGGTGAGCGGCGGGAAAGAGCGAGACCAGAGCGGGGATATAAACAGCGCAGAGAGAGCGGGAGTTCAGTCGGTGAGCGGCGGGAAAGAGCGAGACCAGAGCGGGGATATGAACAGCGCAGAGAGAGCGGGAGTTCAGTCGGTGAGCGGCGGGAAAGAGCGAGACCAGAGCGGGGATATAAACAGCGCAGAGAGAGCGAGAGTTCAGTCGGTGAGCAGCGGGAAAGAGCGAGACCAGAGCGGGGATAAAAACAGCGCGGAGAGAGCGGGAGTTCAGTCGGTGAGCGGCGGGAAAGAGCGAGACCAGAGCGGGGATAAAAACAGCGCGGAGAGAGCGGGAGTTCAGTCGGTGAGCGGCGGGAAAGAGCGAGACCAGAGCGGGGATAAAAATAGAGCGGAGAGAGCGAGAGTTCAGTCGGTGAGCGGCGGGAGAGAGCGAGAGACCAGTCGGTGAGCGTCGGGAGAGAGCGAGACCAGAGCGTGGATAAAAACAGCGCGGAGAGAGCAGGAGTTCAGTCGGTGAGCGGCGGGAAAGAGCGAGACCAGAGCGGGGATAAAAATAGAGCGGAGAGAGCGAGAGTTCAGTCGGTGAGCGGCGGGAGAGAGCGAGAGTCCAGTCGGTGAGCGGCGGGAGAGAGCGAGACCAGAGCGGGGATAAAAACAGCGCGGAGAGAGCGGGAGTTCAGTCGGTGAGCGGCGGGAGAGAGCGAGAGTCCAGTCGGTGAGCGGCGGGAGAGAGCGAGACCAGAGCGGGGATAAAAATAGAGCGGAGAGAGCGAGAGTTCAGTCGGTGAGCGGCGGGAGAGATCGAGAGTCCAGTCGGTGAGCGGCGGGAGAGAGCGAGACCAGAGCGGGGATAAAAACAGCGCGGAGAGAGCGAGAGTTCAGTCGGTGAGCGGCGGGAAAGAGCGAGACCAGAGCGGGGATAAAAACAGCGCGGAGAGAGCGGGAGTTCAGTCGGTGAGCGGCGGGAGAGAGCGAGACCAGAGCGGGGATAAATATAGAGCGGAGAGAGCGAGAGTTCAGTCGGTGAGCGGCGGGAGAGAGCGAGACCAGAGCGGGGATAAAAATAGAGCGGAGAGAGCGAGAGTTCAGTCGGTGAGCGGCGGGAGAGAGCGAGACCAGAGCGGGGATAAAAACAGCGCAGAGAGAGCGAGAGTTCAGTCGGTGAGCGGCGGGACAGAGCGAGACCAGAGCGGGGATAAAAATAGCGCGGAGAGAGCGAGAGTTCAGTCGGTGAGCGGCGGGAAAGAGCGAGACCAGAGCAGGATAAAAACAGCGCGGAGAGAGCGGGAGTTCAGTCGGTGAGAGGGGGGAGAGAGCGAGACCAGAGCGGGGATATAAACAGCGCGGAGAGAGCGGGAGTTCAGTCGGTGAGCGGCGGGAAAGAGCGAGACCAGAGCGGGGATAAAAACAGCGCGGAGAGAGCGAGAGTTCAGTCGGTGAGCGGCGGGAAAGAGCGAGACCAGAGCAGGATAAAAACAGCGCGGAGAGAGCGGGAGTTCAGTCGGTGAGCGGGGGGAGAGAGCGAGACCAGAGCGGGGATATAAACAGCGCGGAGAGAGCGGGAGTTCAGTCGGTGAGCGGCGGGAAAGAGCGAGACCAGAGCGGGGATAAAAACAGCGCGGAGAGAGCGGGAGTTCAGTCGGTGAGCGGCGGGAAAGAGCGAGACCAGAGCGGGGATATAAACAGCGCAGAGAGAGCGGGAGTTCAGTCGGTGAGCGGCGGGAAAGAGCGAGACCAGAGCGGGGATATAAACAGCGCAGAGAGAGCGGGAGTTCAGTCGGTGAGCGGCGGGAAAGAGCGAGACCAGAGCGGGGATATAAACAGCGCAGAGAGAGCGAGAGTTCAGTCGGTGAGCAGCGGGAAAGAGCGAGACCAGAGCGGGGATAAAAACATCGCGGAGAGAGCGGGAGTTCAGTCGGTGAGCGGCGGGAAAGAGCGAGACCAGAGCGGGGATAAAAACAGCGCGGAGAGAGCGGGAGTTCAGTCGGTGAGCGGCGGGAGAAAGCGAGACCAGAGCGGGGATATAAACAGCGCGGAGAGAGCGGGAGTTCAGTCGGTGAGCGGCGGGAAAGAGCGAGACCAGAGCGGGGATATAAACAGCGCGGAGAGAGCCGGCGATCAGTCGGTGAGCGGCGGGAAAGAGCGAGACCAGAGCGGGGATAAAAACAGCGCGGAGAGAGCGGGAGTTCAGTCGGTGAGCGGCGGGAAAGAGCGAGACCAGAGCGGGGATAAAAACAGCGCGGAGAGAGCCGGAGTTCAGTCAGTGAGCGGCGGGAAAGAGCGAGACCAGAGCGGGGATATAAACAGCGCGGAGAGAGCGAGAGTTCAGTCGGTGAGCGGCGGGAAAGAGCGAGACCAGAGCGGGGATATAAACAGCGCGGAGAGAGCGAGAGTTCAGTCGGTGAGCGGCGGGAAAGAGCGAGACCAGAGCGGGGATATAAACAGCGCGGAGAGAGCGAGAGTTCAGTCGGTGAGCGGCGGGAAACAGCGAGACCAGAGCGGGGATATATACAGCGCGGAGAGAGCGGGAGTTCAGTCGGTGAGCGGCGGGAGAGAGCGAGACCAGAGCGGGGATAAAAACAGCGCGGAGAGAGCGGGAGTTCACTCGGTGAGCGGCGGGAAAGAGCGAGACCAGAGCGGGGATATAAACAGCGCGGAGAGAGCGGGAGTTCTGTCGGTGAGCGGCGGGAGAGAGCGAGACCAGAGCGGGGATATAAACAGCGCGGAGAGAGCGGGAGTTCAGTCGGTGAGCGGCGGGAGAGAGCGAGACCAGAGCGGGGATATAAACAGCGCAGAGAGAGCGGGAGTTCAGTCGATGAGCGGCGGGAGAGAGCGAGACCAGAGCGGGGATAAAAACAGCGCGGAGAGAGCGGGAGTTCAGTCGGTGAGCGGCGGGAGGGAGCGAGACCAGAGCGGGGATAAAAACAGCGCGGAGAGAGCGGGAGTTCAGTCGGTGAGCGGCGGGAAAGAGCGAGACCAGAGCGGGGATATAAACAGCGCAGAGGGAGCGGGAGTTCAGTCGGTGAGCGGCGGGAGAGAGCGAGACCAGAGCGGGGATAAAAACAGCGCGGAGAGAGCGGGAGTTCAGTCGGTGAGCGGCGGGAGAGAGCGAGACCAGAGCGGGGATAAAAACAGCGCGGAGAGAGCGGGAGTTCAGTCGGTGAGCGGCGGGAAAGAGCGAGATCAGAGCGGGGATATAAACAGCGCGGAGAGAGCGGGAGTTCAATCGGTGAGCGGCGGGACAGAGCGAGACCAGAGCGGGGATATAAACAGCGCGGAGAGAGCGAGAGTTCAGTCGGTGAGCGGCGGGCAAGAGCGAGACCAGAGCGGGGATATAAACAGCGCGGAGAGAGCGGGAGTTCCGTCGGTGAGCGGCGGGATAAAGCGAGACCAGAGCAGGGATATAAACAGCGCGGAGAGAGCGGGAGTTCAGTCGGTGAGCGGCGGGAAAGAATGAGATCAGAGCGGGGATATAAACAGCGCGGAGAGAGCGGGAGTTCAGTCGGTGAGCGGCGGGACAGAGCGAGACCAGAGCGGGGATATAAACAGCGCGGAGATAGCGAGAGTTCAGTCGGTGAGCGGCGGCAAAGAGCGAGACCAGAGCGGGGATAAAAACAGCGCAGAGCGAGCGGGAGTTCAGTCAGTGAGCGGCGGGAGAGAGCGAGACCAGAGCGGGGATAAAAATAGCGCAGAGAGAGCGGGAGTTCAGTCGGTGAGCGGCGGGAAAGAGCAAGACCAGAGCGGGGATAAAAGCAGCGCGGAGAGAGCGGGAGTTCAGTCGGTGAGCGGCGGGAGAGAGCGAGACCAGAGCGGGGATATAAACAGCGCCGAGAGAGCGGGAGTTCGGTCGGTGAGCGGCGGGAAAGAGCGAGACCAGAGCGGGGATATAAACAGCGCGGAGAGAGCGGGAGTTCAGTCGGTGAGCGTCGGGACAGAGCGAGACCAGAGCGGGGATATAAACAGCGCGGAGAGAGCGAGAGTTCAGTCGGTGAGCGGCGTTAAAGAGCGAGACCAGAGCGGGGATAAAAACAGCGCAGAGCGAGCGGGAGTTCAGTCAGTGAGCGGCGGGAGAGAGCGAGACCAGAGCGGGGATAAAAACAGCGCAGAGAGAGCGGGAGTTCAGTCGGTGAGCGGCGGGAAAGAGCGAGACCAGAGCGGGGATAAAAACAGCGCGGAGAGAGCGGGAGTTCAGTCGGTGAGCGGCGGGAGAGAGCGAGACCAGAGCGGGGATAAAAACAGCGCGGACAGAGCGGGAGTTCAGTAGGTGAGCGGCGGGAGAGAGCGAGACCAGAGCGGGGATATAAACAGCGCCGAGAGAGCGGGAGTTCAGTCGGTGAGCGGCGGGAAAGAGCGAGACCAGAGCGGGGATATAAACAGCGCGGAGAGAGCGGGAGTTCAGTCGGTGAGCGGCGGGAAAGAGCGAGACCAGAGCGGGGATAAAAACAGCGCAGAGCGAGCGGGAGTTCAGTCGGTGAGCGGCGGGACAGAGCGAGACCAGAGCGGGGATATAAACAGCGCGGAGAGAGCGGGAGTTCAGTCGGTGAGCGGCGGGACAGAGCGAGACCAGAGCGGGGATAAAAACAGCGCAGAGCGAGCGGGAGTTCAGTCGGTGAGCGGCGGGACAGAGCGAGACCAGAGCGGGGATAAAAACAGCGCAGAGCGAGCGGGAGTTCAGTCGGTGAGCGGCGGGACAGAGCGAGACCAGAGCGGGGATAAAAACAGCGCAGAGCGAGCGGGAGTTCAGTCGGTGAGCGGCGGGACAGAGCGAGACCAGAGCGGGGATAAAAACAGCGCAGAGCGAGCGGGAGTTCAGTCGGTGAGCGGCGGGACAGAGCGAGACCAGAGCTTACTCTGAGACCGACACTCTGAGACCAGCGGCAGAGTTCGGGGTGATGTCACCAGTCAGAAAGTGACGCGGCACAGGGGATGCAGCTGATTGGTGAGTAGGTTCAGGTGAGTATTTCTGCCGTTTTACTGTAAGTAAAGTAATAAGAAAGGGAAGATCTGCAGGTTTTATAGCAGGTAGTGTGCTTTTTTAGTGAACCTCGGCCCCGAGTATTTCAACGTAATTTAAAAGGGGTAACTAAGCTCAGGCAAGTCATGGCAACAGACCTCGCACCCGTGATATGCCCCTCCTGCAAGATGTGGGAAGTCATGGACACGACCAGTGTCCCTGCCGACCATGTGTGCAGGAAGTGTGTCCACCTGCAGCTACTGACCGATCGTATCTCGGAGCTGGAGCTGCGGGTGGATTCACTGTGGAGCATCCGCGATGCAGAGAAACTCGTGGATAGCACGATTCGCGAGTTGGTCACACCGCAGGTAAAGGGTATACAGGCAGGAAGTGAATGGGTGACCACCAGGAAGAGTAAGAGGTGCAGGCAGGTAGTGCAGGGGTCCCCTGTGGCCATCCCCCTCTCAAACAGATATGCCACTTTGGATGCTGTTGTGGGGGATGACTTATCAGGGGAAGGCAGCAGCAGCCAACTTCCTGGCACCACGGGTGGCTCTGCTGCACAGGCTGGGAGGAAAAAGAGTGGAAGAGCGATAGTGATAGGGGACTCAATTGTAAGGGGAATAGACAGGCGTTTCTGCGGCCGCAACCGAGACTCCCTGGTGCAAGGATCAAGGACGTCTCGGAGCGGCTACAGAACATTTTGGAGGATGAGGGCGAACAGCCAGCTGTCGTGGTGCACATTGGCACCAACGATTTCGGTAAAAAAGGGGATGAGGTCCTAAAAGCAGAATATAGGGAGTTAGGAGGTAAATTAAAAAATAGGACCTCAAAGGTAGTAATCTCAGGATTGCTGCCAGTGCCACGTGCTAGTCAGAGTAGAAATAGGAGGATATTTCAAATGAATACGTGGCTAGAGGAATGGTGCAAGGGGGAGGGATTCAAATTCCTGGGACACTGGAAACGGTTCTGGGGGAGGTGGGACCAGTACAAACCGGACGGTCTGCACCTGGGCAGGGCCGGGACCGCTGTCCTAGGAGGAGTGTTTGCTAGTGCTGTTGGGGAGGGTTTAAACTAAAGTGGCAGGGGGTTGGGAACCTGAGCAGGGAGACAGAGGAAAGCGTAACAGGAAGGGACAGAAGGTATGGAGTAACAGGTAAAGTGTTAAAAAAGGAAAAAGCAGGAACGAAGCGTCACAAAACAGATTTGAAAGTTCTTTATCTGAATGCACGTAGCATTCGTAACAAAATGGACGAGTTAACGGCACAAATAACTACGTATGGGTATGATCTTGTGGCCATTACAGAAACATGGCTGCAGGGTGACAACGACTGGGAATTAAATATGCCAGGGTATTTAACAATCAGGAAGGACAGGCAGGAAGGAAGGGGAGGTGGGGTGACTCTGTTAATAAAGAAAGGAATCACTGTAATACAGAGAAATGATATTGGGACAAAGGATCAGGATAATGAAACAGTTTGGGTAGAGATAAGGAATAATAAGGGGGAAAAAACACTAGTGGGCGTAGTATATAGGCCTCCTAATAGTTGCAACTCTGCTGGAAGAAGTATTAATCAGGAAATAGTCAGGGCATGTAATAAGGGAACAGCTATAATTATGGGGGATTTTAACTATCATATTAACTGGACAAATCAAATTGGGCAGAGCAGCCTTGAGGAAGAGTTCATTGAGTGCATCAGGGATGGATTTCTTGAGCAGTATGTAACTGATCCTACAAGGGGGCAGGCAACCCTGGACCTGGTCCTCTATAATGAGTCAGGATTAATTAATAATGTCCGAGTTAAGGATCCCCTTGGAACGAGCGACCACAACATGGTTGAATTCCATATCCAATTAGAGGGTGAGAAGGTTGATTCTCAAACAAGCGTACTGAGCTTGAATAAAGGAGACTATGATGGTATGAGAGCGGAATTGATTAAAGTGGATTGGGAAAATAGATTAAAGGGTAAGACGGCACATGAGCAGTGGTGTTCATTTAGGGAGTTATTTTACAACTTTCAAAATAAATATATTCCACTGAGGAAAAAAGGGTGTAAAAGAAATGACAGCCATCCGTGGCTAAGTAAAGAAATCAAGGATAGTATCCGACTAAAAACAAGGACATATAAGGTAGCCAAACTTAGTGGGAGGATAGAAGATTGGGAAGTCTTCAAAAGACAGCAAAAAGTAACTAAAGGATTGATTAAGAAAGGGAAGTTAGATTATGAAAAGAAATTAGCAAAAAATACAAAAACAGATAGCAAGAGTTTCTACAGTTATATAAAAAGAAAAAGGGTGGCTAAGGCAAACGTAGGTCCCTTAGAGGACAAGACCAGGAAATTAATGGTGGGAAACATGGAGATGGCAAAAATGCTGAACAAATATTTTGTTTCAGTCTTTACGGTAGAGGACACTAAGAATATCCCAACACTGGACAAACAGGGCACTCTACGGGGGGAGGAGCTAAATACGATTAAAATCACTCAGGAGATGGTACTCAGTAAAATAATGGGACTCAAAGCGGATAAATCCCCTGGACCTGATGGCTTCCATCCTAGGGTCTTGAGGGAAGTGGCAGTAGGGATTGTGGATGCTTTGGTGATAGTTTTCCAAAATTCCCTGGACTCAGGAGAGGTCCCGGCAGATTGGAAAACTGCGAATGTAACACCGTTATTTAAAAAGGGTAGTAGGCAGAAGGCTGGAAATTATAGACCAGTTAGCCTAACATCTGTGGTGGGTAAAATTTTGGAGTCTATTATTAAGGAGACAGTGACGGAACATTTAGATAAGCATAATTTAATAGGACAAAGTCAGCATGGCTTTATGAAGGGGAAGTCATGTCTGACAAATTTGCTTGAGTTCTTTGAGGATATAACGTACAGGGTGGATAAAGGGGAACCAGTGGACGTAGTGTATTTAGACTTCCAGAAGGCATTCGACAAGGTGCCACATAAAAGATTATTACTTAAGATAAAAAATCACGGGATTGGGGGTAATATTCTGGCATGGGTGGAGGATTAGTTATCGAACAGGAGGCAGAGAGTTGGGATAAATGGTTCATTCTCGGACTGGCAACCAGTAACCAGTGGTGTTCCACAGGGGTCGGTGCTGGGTCCCCAACTCTTTACAATCTATATTCACGATTTGGAGGAGGGGACCGAGTGCAACATATCAAAATTTGCAGATGATACAAAGATGGGAGGGAAAGTAGAGAGTGAGGAGAATATAAAAAACCTACAAGGGGATATAGACAGGCTGGGTGAGTGGGCGGAGATTTGGCAGATGCAATACAATATTGGAAAATGTGAGGTTATGCACTTTGGCAGGAAAAATCAGAGAGCAAGTTATTTTCTTAATGGCGAGAGACTAGAAAGTACTGCAGTACAAAGGGATCTGGGGGTCCTAGTGCAAGAAGATCAAAAAGTTAATATGCAGGTGCAGCAGGTGATCAAGAAGGCCAACGGAATGTTGGCTTTTATTGCTAGGGGGATAGAATATAAAAACAGGGAGGTATTGCTGCAGTTATATAAGGTATTGGTGAGACCGCACCTGGAATACTGCATACAGTTTTGGTGTCCACACTTAAGAAAAGACATACTTGCTCTCGAGGCAGTACAAAGAAGGTTCACTCGGTTGATCCCGGGGATGAGGGGGTGGACATATGAGGAGAGGTTGAGTAGATTGGGACTCTACTCATTGGAGTTCAGAAGAATGAGAGGCGATCTTATTGAAACATATAAGATTGTGAAGGGGCTTGATCGAGTGGATGCGGTAAGGATGTTCCCAAGGATGGGTGAGACTAGAACTAGGGGGCATAATCTTAGAATAAGGGGCTGCTCTTTCAAAACTGAGATGAGGAGAAACTTCTTCACTCAGAGGGTGGTAGGTCTGTGGAATTTGCTGCCCCAGGAAGCTGTGGAAGCTACATCACTAGATAAATTTAAAACAGAAATAGACAGTTTTCTAGAAGTAAAGGGAATTAGGGGTTATGGGGAGCGGGCAGGAAGTTGGACATGAAGCTGAGTTCGGATCGGTCAATGCCCTGTGGGTGGCGGAGAGGGCCCAGGGGCTGAGTGGCCGGGTCCTGCTCCTACTTCTTGTGTTCTTTAGATTTGTGGTTGGGATCAGATCAGCCATGATCTTATTGAATGGCGGCGCAGGCTCGAGGGGCCGATTGGCCTACTCCTGCTCCTATTTCTTATGTTCTTATGTTCTTATGTTTATAATAAACTCTAGCATTTTCCCTTCTAATGATGTTAGGCTAACTGGTCTGTAGTACCCTGTTTTCTCTCTTCCTCCTTTTTTAAATAGTGGGTTACATTTGCCACCCTCCAATCTGCAGGAACTGTTCCATAATCTATAGAATTTTGGATGATGACAACCAATGCATCCACTATTTCCATGGCTACCTCTTTTAGTACTCTGGGATGCAGATTATCAGGCCCTGGGGATTTATCGGCTTTCAGTCCCAATAATTTCTCCAGCACTATTTTTTTACTAATACTAATTTCCTGTAATTCCTCCTTCTCTCTCGTCCCTCTAGCATTTCTGGGAAGTTATTTGTGTCCTCTTCCGTGAAGACAGAACCAAAGTATTTGTTTAATTGCTCTGCCATTTCCTTGTTCCCCATTATAAATTCTCCCATTTCTGACTGTAAAGAACCTACATTTGTCTTCACTAATGTTTTTCTTTTTACATACTTGTAGAAGCTTTTACAGTCCACTTTTATGTTCCTTGCAAGTTTACCCTCATACTCTATTTTTCCCCTCTTAATCAGTCTCTTGGTCCTTTTTTGCTGAATTCTAAACTGCTCCCAATCCTCAAGCTTGCTGCTTTTTCTGGCAACTTTATATGACTCCTCTTTGGGTCTAATACTATCCTTAATTTCTTTTGTTGACCATGGTTGTGCTGCTTTTCCTTTTGTATTTTTGCACCAGAAAGGAATGTATATCTGTTGCAATTCATGCATTTGTTCTTTAAATGTTAGCCATTGCCTATCTACCATCATGCCTTTCAATGAAGCTCCCCAATCTATCATAGCAAACTCACTCCTCATACCTTCGTAGTTTCCTTTGTTTAGATATAGGACTCTAGTTTCAGTTTGGACTACTTCACTTTCCATCTTAAATGAAGAATTCTATCATGTTGTGGTCACTCTTCCCTAAAGGACCCCGCACAACAAGATTATTAATTAACCTCTTCTCTTTGCACAATACCCAGTCTAGGATAGCCTGTTCCTTAGTTGGCTCCTCAAGTACTGGTCTAATAAAAAATCTCGTACACACTCCAGGAATTCTTCCTCCACATTATTATTGCTAATTTCAGAACAGATCTAGCAGCTCAAAACTGGGCATCCATGAGGCGCTGTGTGCCATCAGCAGCAGCAGAAATGTATTCCAGCACAATCTGTAACCTCATGGCCTGGCATATTCCTCACTCTACCATTACCAACAAGCCAGGGGATCAACCCTGGTTCAATGAGGAGTGTAGAAGAGCATGCCAGGAGCAGCACCAGGCGTACCGAAAAATGAGGTGCCAACCTGGTGAAGCTACAACTCAGGACTACATGCATGCTAAACAGCGGAAGCAACATGCTATAGACAGAGCTAAGCGATTCCACAACCAACGGATCAGATCAAAGATCTGCAGTCCTGCCACATCCAGTCGTGAATGGTGGTGGACAATTAAACAACTAACGGGAGGAGGAGGCTCTGCAAACATCCCCATTCTCAATGATGGCGGAGTCCAGCACGTGAGTGCAAAAGACAAGGCTGAAGCATTTGCAACCATCTTCAGCCAGAAGTGCCGAGTGGATAATCCATCTCAGCCTCCTCCCGATATCCCCACCATCACGGAAGCCAGTCTTCGGCCAATTCAATTCACTCCACGTGATATCAAGAAACAGCTGAGTGCACTGGATACAACAAAGGCTATGGGCCCCGACAACATCCCAGCTGTAGTGCTGAAGACTTGTCTCCAGAACTAGCTGCGCCTCCAGCCAAGCTGTTCCAGTACAGCTACAACACTGGCATCCACCCGACAATGTGGAAAATTGCCCAGGTATGTCCTGTCCACAAAAAGCAGGACAAATCCAATCCGGCCAATTACCGCCCCATCAGTCTACTCTCAATCATCAGCAAAGTGATGGAAGGTGTCGTCGACAGTGCTATCAAGCGGGACTTACTCATCAATAACCTGCTCACCAATGCTCAGTTTGGGTTCCGCCAGGACCACTCGGCTCCAGACCTCATTACAGCCTTGGTCCAAACATGGACAAAAGAGCTGAATTCCAGAGGTGAGGTGAGAGTGACTGCCCTTGACATCAAGGCAGCATTTGACCGAGTGTGGCATCAAGGAGCCCTAGTAAAATTGAAGTCAATGGGAATCAGGGGGAAAACTCTCCAGTGGCTGGAGTCATACCTAGCACAAAGGAAGATGGTAGTGGTTGTTGGAGGCCAATCATCTCAGCCCCAGGACATTGCTGCAGGAGTTCCTCAGGGCAGTGTCCTGGGACCAACCGTCTTCAGCTGCTTCATCAATGACCTTCCCTCCATCATAAGGTCAGAAATGGGGATGTTCGCTGATGACTGCACAGTGTTCAGTTCCATTCGCAACCCCTCAAATAATGAAGCAGTCCGAGCCCGCATGCAGCAAGACCTGGACAACATCCAGGCTTGGGCTCATAAGTGGCAAGTAACATTCGCGCCAGATAAGTGCCAGGCAATGACCATCTCCAACAAGAGAGAGTCTAGCCACCTCCCCCTGACATTCAACGGCATTACCATCACCGAATCCCCCAACATCAACATCCTGGGGGTCACCATTGACCAGAAACTTAACTGGACCAGCCATATAAATACTGTGGCTACGAGAGCAGGTCAGAGGCTGGGTATTCTGCGGCGAGTGACTCACCTCCTGACTCCCCAAAGCCTTTCCACCATCTACAAGGCACAAGTCAGGAGTGTGATGGAGTACTCTCCACTTGCTTGGATGAGTGCAGCTCCAACAACACTCAAGAAGCTCGACACCATCCAAGATAAAGCAGCCCGCTTGATTGGCACCCCGTCCACTACACTAAACATTCACTCCCTTCACCACCGGCGCACTGTGGCTGCAGTGTGTACCATCCACAGGATGCACTGCAGCAACTCGCCAAGGCTTCTTCGACAGCACCTCCCAAACCCGCGACCTCTACCATCTAGAAGGACAAGAGCAGCAGGCACATGGGAACAACACCACCTGCACGTTCCCCTCCAAGTCACACACCATCCCGACTTGGAAATATATCGCCGTACCTTCATTGTCGCTGGGTCAAAATCCTGGAACTCCCTTCCTAACAGCACTGTGGGAGAACCGTCACCACACGGACTGCAGCGGTTCAAGAAGGCGGCTCACCACCACCTTCTCGAGGGCATTAGGGATGGGCAATAAATGCCGGCCTTGCCAGCGACGCCCACATCCCGTGAACGAATAAAAAAAAATTTAAAAAATTTGGTTTGGCCAGTCTATATGTAGATTAAAGTCACCCATGATTACTGTGGTACCCTTATCACATGCATCTCTAATTTCCTGTTTGATCCCATCCCCTACAATACCACTACTGTTTGGAGGCCTATAGACAACTCCCACCAGTGTTTTCTGCCCCTTGGTGCTTCTTAACTCCACCCAGATTGATTCTACATCATGATTTTCTGAGCCAATATCCTTTCTCACTACAGCTCTGATTTCATCCTTTACTAACAAAGCCACCCCATCTCCTTTTCCTTTCTGCCTGTCCTTCCTAAATATCAAATACCCTTGGATATTCAGTTCCCAGCCTTGGTCACCTGCAACCATGCCTCTGTAATTGAAATTATATCGTATCCATTTACATCTATTTGCGCTGTTAATTCATCTACCTTATTACAAATCCTTTGTGCATTCAGATACTGTCCTCTGGTTACCGACCCTTCTGCCCCTGGAAACAGTTTCCCTTTATGTACTCTATCAAAACCATTCATGATTTTGAACACCTCTATCAAATCTCCTCTTAACCTTCTCTGCTGTAAGGAGAACAATCCCAGCTTCTCCAGTCTCTCCACATAACTGAAGTCCCTTATCCCTGGCACCATTCTAGTAAATCTCTTCTGCACCCTCTCCAAGGCCTATGACATCCTTCTTAAAGTGTGGTGCACAGAATTGGCTACAATACTCTAACTGGAGCCTAACCAATGTTTTGTGATGTGGAACTTGCTACCACATGGAGTAACTGAGGTGACTAGCATAGATACATTTAAAGGGAACTAGCTAAGTACATGAGGAGGAAACGAATAGAAGGATGTGTTGCATTGAGTGTACAGCACAGATCAGGCCATTCGGCCCAACTGGTCTATGCCGGTGTTTATGTTCCACACAAGCCTCCTCCCTCCCAACTTCACCTACCGCTATCAGCATATCCTTCTATTCCTTTCTCTCTCATGTGTTTATCTAGCTTCCCCTTAAATGAATCTAAGCTACTTGCCTCAACTACTCCTTGTGGTAGCACGTTCCACATTCTTACCACTCTTTGGGTAAAGAGGTTTATTAGTGACTATCTCATATTTATTAGTGACTATCTCATATTGATGACCTCTAGTTTTGGACTCCGCCACAAGTAGAAACATTTTCTCTATGTCTACCCTATCAAACCCTTTCATTACCTTAAAGACCGCGCAACAATAGCCAGACAGGAGGGTTCCCTCCCAGTCGGGGAACACTTCAGCAGTCAACGACATTCAGCCACCGATCTTCGGGTAAGCGTTCTCCAAGGCGGCCTTCGAGACACACGACATCGCAAAATCGTCGAGCAGAAATTGATAGCCAAGTTCCGCACCCATGAGGACGGCCTCAACCGGGATCTTGGGTTCATGTCACGCTACACATAACCCCACCAGTGGAAAAAAAAGTTATCTGTTTTTAATACAACTGGTCATTCTCTCTCTTTCTCTTCCTTTTGGATGTTTCTCTCTCTCTCTCTCTCTGTCTTTGGTTCTGGCCGTTTGTATATTCAGTCGTCTAGTATCTAATGTCTCTCTGTCTGAACACTATTCAATTCCTTTGATTGCCTTAATAACGGGCAGTTGGAAAGATTATCTGTAATCACCAGGCATTGTTCTCTGTCTATATATGCGATAAATTTCAAGGAATCCCACACACACCTGACGAAGGAGAAAGCCTCCGAAAGCTTGTGATTTTCAAATAAAACTGTTGGACTATAACCTGGTGTTGTAATATTCCTTACATTTGTCCACCCCAGTCCATCACCGGCATCTCCACATCATGTCTATCAGGTCAGTCCTCAGCCTTCTCTTTTCTAGAGAAAAGAGCCCTAGCCTGTTCAGTCTTTCCTGATAGGTAGAACCTCTCAGTTCTGGTATCATCCTTGTGAATCTTTTTGGGGTTTTTTTTTAGAAGGATATTTGAATAAGGTTAGATGAAGTAAGGTAGGAGGAAGCTCGTGTGGAGCATAAATACCAGCATGGACCTGTTGGGCCGAATGGCTGTAGATTCTATTTAATTCTGTGTCAGGTCTGGTTCTGTATGAGTTACAGAGGTTGCACATCTGGCGAGGGTGGCAAGATGTTCATCTGCTGACTCCACCCCCCCCCCCCCCCCCAACCTTCATTAGTCCCGCCCCCTCCGCCCTCTCTGATTGGTGGATTCATACTCCACTCCTCACCCCCCCCCCATCCTTTGTCGTTACAGGAAATGACGTCGGGCTGTCAACATGCAAAATGGCGGCTCATCATCGGCAGAACACAGCGGCGCGAAGGAAAGTTCAGGTAAGGATGCGCCGCCTTCCCGGCCAGCCGCTTCCTCTCCCCCACATCCCCCCCCCCCCCCCCCTCCTCTCCCTGTCGGCTCGGACCCGACTCATTCTCCTTCCCGCTTCCACCACCTCGCGTCTGATCGCCCCGGCACTGGCTGCTCGCAGTCCCGCCGTCCGCCCCGCTCGCTCCTCCCCGGGGCCTCTTTGCAGCCTGTTTAAATTCAGCGCCTACAGTCACACCGTGCAGCCGCTGCCAGTGAGAGTGGCCGGGAGGAGGCGCGGGGGCTGAGGGCTCGACTCGCGCCATCCGTTTATCGGGTTTTAACGTTAAATTTTCATTAAAAGAAACGTATTTTTAAAAAATAAAACCCTCTCCTAAGCAATCTATAATTCCCCTTCTGACTTACTATTGGGAATTCTTTCAGCTCACTTACATTTTCTGATCCATTCATTGATCTCATTTATTTTGCAGTTTTGCAAAGTATGATAACTCTTGACTTGTGATCTTCAAATTTATGCTGCAGGAACTGTGCTGCAGTTATGTTTGCAAATTTTAAGACATTGTCAGCAGGCTCATGCTGTTGGGGGAGAAGACACACTTAAAGCTATGTTTTATACGCTTGTAATGCATCGCCTCAAATTACCTACAGCACTACCCCCACCATTGACAGTCCTGGAGTTGTTACTTTACTCTGGTCTTCTGCTCACAATGCCCTCTAAGGACGCAACTGAAGTTGTGTGTTTTTAGTTATGTGGCCCATGGTATGAAAAATTCATATGTCCAATATTATGCTCTACTGTAATCCTAATGGCACCATGTGCTGGAGGAATTTTTTTTTTGGTTTTGTATTTCAAAAGATCTGACACCCTCTCCAAAAAAGGCCAAATAATATGCAAAATGCTTGAATAACCCAGTGGTTTAATATAATGTGCAATCACAAATGTTGCTGTCTTTGGTCAACCTTTTATACAAAGGGTTGTTGGAATGATTTGCTGCAAAAAGTGGTTGAATCTGAGACTCTTTCATCTTTTAAGGAAAATTTGTACCAATCTTTGCAGCTGAGTAAGATACATGGCAATGGGGAGAGAGTCTTCCACTGATTAGTTTTAAATTGCTCTCACAAAGAGCCAGAATGGATGGGCCATATGGCCTCCTACTGTGCTGTAAACTTCTATAGTTCTTTTCCAGCTGCATGATATAGAGTTTTGTAAAGTTTGTACAATGATGTCTGGGTGACTGGTCTTTTGAGGCTGACCTAATGTGGGGACTAACTTTATGGTTTGCTTTTCTATCCACTTAAGTGATGATGTATAAAAATAATAGTTATTTTGTAGTGAGTTATAGGTTGCACAAGATCCTGTGGGTTCCAGTGACATTCAGAAATCCTTGAGCTCTTGTCAAGTGGTTTGTGATTTTATCTGTACCTATTGATTTTTGTTGCAGTCAAGAAAGCTGCTAACTGGACAGTGTTTCACATTCAGAAAAATCACTTTTGTACTATACGACCATAACTAGAACTTAAACTAGCATCTTTTAGGCAATCTAAATAGTGTAGATGGGAGCAGAAAGTTGCAAAGGAACATTGATGGATTAAGTGAGTGGGCAAAACTGCAGCAGATGAAGTTTAATGTGGGAAAATGTGAGGTCATCCACTTTGGACTGAAGATAGATCAGAGTATTTTCTAAATGGTGAGAAGCTAGGAACTGTGGATGAGCAGAGAGATCACTAAAAGCTAATTGACAGGTACAAAATATAATTAGAAAGGCTAATAGAATGTTGGTCTTTATCTCAAGGGGGCTGGAATACAAAGGGGTGGAAGTTATCACAGCTGTACAGAGCTCTAGTAAGGCCCCATCTGGAGTACTGCATTCAGTTCTGGGAACCGCACCTCAGGAAGGACATATTGGCCTTGGAGGGGGTGCAGTGCAGATTCACCAGAATTATACTGGGGCTAATAGGGTTAAATTTAAGAGGACAGGGTGCATCGACTAGGCTTGTATTCCCTTGAATATTAGAGCTAGGCTGTTCAGGGGTGATGTCAGAAAGTGCTTCTTCACACAAGGGGTAGTGGAAATTCCCCCCCTCTTTCCCCCCCCCCCCCCCCCCAGCAAAAAAAAGCTGCTAAGGCTAGAGATCAATTGAAAATTTCAAAACTGAGATTGCTAGATTTTTGTTAGGTAAGGGTTAGGGAACCAAGGCAGGTAGATGGAGTTAAGATACAGATCAGCCATGATCTAATTGAATGGCGAAACAGACTCGTGGGGCTGAATGGCCTAGTCCTGTTCCTATGTTCGTATCAAAACTATAGATCTCATTATGCACCTGTTTGTGACATTGTCCTTTATTAGCTGTGTGCCCTGTATTTTAACACCCCTAGGTTTAGGTACCGCTGCGATATCTGAAACTTTTGGAGTCTGAAAGTTTGTGGTAGCAGAATTTTCATCCACTGTTATAGTGGCAAAACTGTATATCACTACAGAAAACAGCCTTGCAGTAACCTACTTCTTGTGACATTGTATCACCTTGTTTTGTCAGTGTGCTGCTTGCACTACTCAGAATGCAGTGCTACTAATCCAGCACACGAAGATGCATGCAGTTTAGGAATGTGTTAATTGTGCCTTTGCTTTGTTTCTTTAAAAGAAGAAATCTGCATGGATTTAGAGGATGCATTTTGGAAAAAATTGTTAGGAGTAAAATTGCTGTTTTACTAATTTCCCACAGAGACAGCTTCAACACCTTGTTACACAAGAATACTAACATCTAATACAACAATGTGAATGAAGCCCAGTTTAAAAAGCTGAGGACATAAGATAGTTCACTGATGTAATTTATACAGTATTAAAGAGTGGAAAACTGGAAGGTCAATTTAAAAAGAGCACCCAACAACACTTATCTCGGGGTGTACTATTATTTTTCATCTTTCTGAAGTGAAGCACACTTTATTTATTTAGTTGGTTAAGGTAAAGATGGGTAAGTTTGGAAGATGTGACAATTATTGGAAAATGTGATTGTGATTAATTCTGTTGTGGAATGGTAATCAAATTAGGATCGAGGTTTTGTATGTTTTGCTTTGAATTTGCCAAAATATTATTGTTTAGTAAAAATTAATTGAGGTGGGAATGATTAGTGCAAACCTATTTCTGGCTGTTCAGCTAAATCAATGTATGGTACAATCAAGCTGCTGGCCTTTCTGTTGTTGTAAAAAAAATGTGTGCACTAACATGTGATTATACCGAAAACTGCTTTCTCTCAAAATGTCCCAGCTCTTCAAAGTTGTACTGTGAAATCCAGAATGCATAGAAAATGTTAGAATGTCATGTTATTGAGTTAGTACAGCTCTTCGATCCTGAACTGCGCTCCAAAAAGAAACTTCAAACCATAATGAGGAATTTGGACCAAGCTTAAAACTCTGGTGTTGCCTTAAAGATCATGGATAAGGTATATCAGTTACACAGGATGATCCTGTAAAATTTGTCAGGTAGCAACACACACACACACACACACACACTTTGAAGCTTAAGGAATTACAAAAAAAAAAGCACTCGGGATGGAATGGGCTCAAGTTTAATTCTTGTAAAAGATTTGTTAAGATAGGGTATGGATAAGAATTATGATGCTTCTCTGCAGTTTTTAATGGATCCGCTTGATTTTTTTCCCTCTTTAAATTCATTAAAACACTTTTAGCTGAAATAGGTTGCTGATAAATGGATGGACATTTTAGAATCATAGAAAGATTACAGCAGGGAAGGAAGCCATCCGGCCCATCGATTCCACACCAGCTCTATGCAAGAGCAATCCAGCTAGTCCCACTTCCCCGCCCTATCCCTGTAGCCCTGCAAATTTTTTTGCTTTCAAGTACTTATCCAGTTCCCTATGACGGCCATGATTGAATCTGCCTCCGCCACCCCCTCAGGAAGTGCATTCCAGAACATCACCACTCGCTGTGCAAAAATGTTTTTCCTGATATCACCTTTGGTTCTTTTGACAATCACCTTAAATCTATGCCCTCTGCTTCTTGACCCTTCCGCTAATGGGAACAGTTTCTCTCTATCTACTCTGTCTAGACCCTTCATGATTTTGAATACTTCTATCAAATCTCCTTGCAATCATTTCTGTTCCAAGGAGCACAACCCCAGCTTCTCCAGTCTATCCACGTAACTAAAGCCCCTCATCCCTGGAATCATTCTAGTAAATCTCTTCTGCACCCTTTCTAAGGCCTTCACACTTTTCCTAAAGTGCAATGCCCAAAACTGGACACAATACTCCAGTTGTGGCCGAACCAGTGTCTTATAAAGGTTCATCATGACTTCCTCACTTTTGTACTCTATGCCTTTATTTATAAAGCCCAGGATCCTGTGTGCTTTTTTAACCGCTTTCTCCACCAGCCCTACCACCTTCAACGACTTGTGCACATATACCACCAGATCTCTCTGTTCCTGTACCCCTTTTTAGAATTGTGCCCGTTAGTTTATATTTTCTCTCCTCGTTCTTCCTACCGAAATGTATCACTTCGCATTTTTTTGCATTAAATTTCATCTGCCACGTGTCCGCCCATGCCACCAGCCTGTCTATATCCTCTTGAAGTCTATCACTATCCTCCTCACTGTTCATTACCCATCCAAGTTTCATATCATCTACAAATTTTGAAATTGTGCCCTGTACACCGAAATCCAAGTCATTATTATATATCTAGACAAGCAGTGGTCCCAGCACCAACCCATGGGGAACACCACTGTACACCTCCCTCCAGTCCGAAAAACAATCGTTCACCACTACTCTGTTTCCTGTCACTTAGCCAATTCTGTATCCATGTTGCTACTGCTCCCTTTATTCCATGGGCCGCAATCTTGATGACAAGCCTACCATGCGATACCTCATCAAATGCCTTTTGAAAGTCCGTATTGACCTCATCTTTAGGGTACCATTTTTGGGTTCCATTATGAGGGTACGGTAGCATAGTGGTTATCTTACTGGACTAGTAATCCAGAGGCCTGGACTAATAATCTGGAGTTATGAGTTCAATTCCCACCACGGCAGCTGGGGAATTTAAGTTCAATTAATTAAATAAAATCTGGAATTTTAAAAAAACTAGTATCAGTAATAGTGGCCATGAAAATACTGGATTGTCGTAAAAACCCATCTGGTTCACTAATGCCCTTTAGAGAAGGAAACCTGCCGTCCTTACCCGGTCTAGCCTATATGTGACTCCAGACCCACAGCAATGTGGTTGATTCTTAATTGCCCTCTGAAATGGCCTAGCAAGCCACTCAGTTGTCAAGAAGGTGGCTCACCACCACCTTCTCAAGGGCAATTAAGGGATGGGCAATAAATGCCGGCCTTGCCAGCGAAGCCCACATCCTGTGAACGAATTTTTTTTTAAAATCTACCCCCTCTGTTACCTCATCAGAAAACTCTTTTCATATGTTCCAGTTTTGATGCAAATAGTATTTGTTGTACATGTTTATTTTTGCTTAGTCCTAAATAGTTTAAAAATACCACACTCATTGTTACTTGAGTCTTCCCAAGGTTTTGCTGCAGGAAGACTGGATGTTGGACAAGCAGTTTGACAGCACAGAGCCATTGGATGGGTCAAGCAAGGTGGTGGAAAGGTAGAGATGAGTGTCATTAAGCACACACGTGGAAGCTGACCCCCATGGCTTCGGACAGTGTTGGCAACATGTAGATAAGGAAGAGGAGGAGACTAAGAATGGATGCTTCTGGTGGGATGGGGGGGGGGGGGGGGGGACTAGAGGTGATGGTGTGGGGGTGGGGAGAGAAGCCATTGCTAGAGATGCTCTGGCTATGATGGGATAGTGAAGAGTAGAAGCAAGCAAGGGCAGTCCCATAAACCTGGACAAGGACAATAGAGGAGAAGTGTTGGAGGAAGATCATATGATCAACTGTGTCAAAAGTTGCAGAGAGATCAAGGAAGATGAGAATTATAATGCACCATAGTCACATTCAGAATGTTGTTTGTGACTTTGGTGCTTTGGGATGGGGGGCGCCTGATTGGAGGTATTCAAACAGGAAGTTGTAAAAGAGATCTGGAAGGGGCCAATGTGTTCAAGGACCTTGGAGATGAAAGGGAGGTTGGAGATGGGACAGTAGTTAGCGAGGACAGAGGCAAGTTTTATTTTTTGAAGAGGTGCTGATGAAGGTGGTTTTGAGAGCTAGGGGGACAGTGCCTGAGGAGACTGAACCATTTACAGTAATAACTAAAATGGTGAGGGGGGGGCAGGAAGGAAAGTTGGGTAATTGGGAGTTTAGTGAGAATGGGATCAAGGGAGAAGGAGATGGGTCTCGTGAATAAAATGAGGTTGGAGGGGAGATGGGTGAAAAATTGGAGAGATTGAGACCATTTGTTCAGCTGCCTCGTCTGCTCACCACCCCCCCCCCGCCCCCCAACCAGTCCTAGCTCTGAATCCACATCTTTCTCTAGTATCTCCCCTAATTTTATCTCCCCACACGTGCTCTCATCTTTTCTATGAGATCCACCTCCCGCTCCCTTGACTTCGTTCCCATTAAACTGCTGGCTCACATGCTAGCTGACCATGTAAATGGTTTCCTGTCCTTGGGTATTGTCCCCTTCCTTTCATCACCTCTCCTCAAAAAAAAAAAATCTAGCCTAAACCCTTACTTCCCATCTCGAACCTCTCAAGTTCTTGAACATGTTATCATCTCCCAAATCCGTGCCCATCTTTCCAGCAACTCCATGTTTAAATCTCTCCAATCAGATTTCTGTCTGGAGTTCTGCTGTTAGCACTTTAGTGAACCGTGTGCGTTACTGTAGACACCTCCAAAGATTTTGACAGAATCTGGCACTGTAGATCTAAATACTGTGAATTACCTTCCGATACCCTACCTCCAAACTATGTTCACGGCCATCCACCCTCCTCTTAAAATCGCTCCAACTGTTCGGTTATTGCCATATCCTGATTTTCCCCCTCCCCAACTTAAGTCATATTCCTTATGGTTCCTCCTTTTTCTCCAACTCTTCCTTTTTCTCCAACATTGTTCAGATTGCCTACCTGAATGGTAAAATTGCTAACTCTTTTATGTCCCCTGTGCACTTCAGTGGAACCCTGAAAAACATGCTTCTTTCACATAAGACTATTTTTGTGTCTTTCAAATCTAACCCATCAGCTGCCACCTCTTATTTTTGATGGCTAGGCCCTTTCACCTGTAGATAGTCTTACTTTCACTGTCTCTGTAACATCCGACGGACCTGTTACATCATCTCTGTTGCTAAGGCTGCCTCTTAGAATCTTGGTTTCCTTTTTTACGACAAACGCTTTTTATCTTCAACCATCAAATCTTTCTGAAGCCATGTCCCTCCGAAACTTGAATATCATATCCATATTTGGAGAGGCTCTTCTAGCGCACCTGCAGAAAAGGCTTATCTAATGGGGTATCCCACTTTCACCCCCACTATCTAAATTTTCTCAGTCCTTTATTGTGTTTATTTTAATTTTTATTGATATTTACTATGATCAATGTTTCTTTGAACTTTCATGTTCCTTCTAAGTTCCAAATACGCATTGTACACATTCTTCCTCTTCCCTACATCACCACTGTATTGAAATCAAGACTCGTCTCTCACTAACTTATTCTTTCCTAGGAACTACTTATTCTCAGGCTTTTAAAAACCCCGACTGGGCATCACCTAATTGCTAATTCCTGATTTATCCAGTCATTTTTCACTTTCTTTCACCTTGCTGGTGTACTACACTGAGTGCATTGGCGCTGTCAGTTTTAAAGAAAAACCTCAGATATTGAACCAAAAGTGAGCTTGAATGCGGAAAGTTTGGTTATTTGTTTTCTGAAATTGAGTCCCACATTATAGAAGAAGGGTTGAACATTGTAAATGTCATTTTGATTTAAATATTATCTAAGTTTTGCTTTGATGCACGTTGGAATCGAAACATAGGAGCAGGAGTAGACCCTTCGAGCCTGCACCGCCATTCAGTATGATCATGGCTGATCCTCTATCTCAATACCATATTCCCGCTCTCTCCCCATACCCCTTGATGCCTTCTGTGTCTAGAAATCTATTATCTGGCTCCTTCTTAAATATATTCAGTGACTTGGCCTCCACAGCCTTCTGTGGTAGAGAATTCCACAGGTTCACCACCCTCTGAGTGAAGAAATTTCTCCTCATCTCAGTCCTAAATGTCCTACCCTGTATCCTGAGACTGTGACCCCTTGTTCTAGACCCCCCCCACCAAGCCAGGGGAAACATCCTCCCTGCATCCAGTCTGTCTACCCCTGTCAGAATTTTATACGTTTCAATGAGATCCCCTCTCACTCTCCTAAACTCTAGTGAATACAGGCCTAGTCGACCCAATCTCTCCTCATACGGCAGTTCTGCCATCCCAGGAATCAGTCTGGTGAACCTTTGCTGCACACTCTCTATGACAAGTATATCCTTTCTTGGGTAAGGAGACCAAAAACTGCACACAATACTCCAGGTTTGGTCTCACCAAGGCCCTGTAAAACTGCTGTAAGACATCCTTTCTCCTGTACTCAAATCCTCTTGCAATGAAGGCCAACATACCATTTACCTTCCTAACTGCTTGCTGCACCTGCATGTTTCCTTTCAGTGACTGGTGTACAAGGACACCCAGGTCCCTTTGTACATCAACATTTCCTAATCTATCACCATTTAAATAATACTCTGCCTTTCAGTTTTTCCTTCCGAAGTTGATAACTTCAGATTTATCAACGTTATACTGCATCTGCCATGTATTTGTCCACTCACTCAACTTGTCTAAATCGCTATGAAGCCTCTTTGCATCCTCCTCACCACTCACAATCCCACCTAGTTTTGTATCGTCAGCAAACTTGGAAATATTACATTTAGTTCCCTCATCCAAATCATTGATATTTATTGTGAATAGCTAGGGCCCAAGCACTGGTCCCTGCGGTACCCCACTAGTCACTGCCTGCCACCCCGAAAAAGACCCATTTATTCCTACTCTCTCTTTCCTGTCTGTTAACCAATTTTCAATCCATGCCAGTATATTACCACCAATCCCACATGCTTTAATTTTGCACACTAGCCTCTTATGTGGGACTTTATCAAAGGCCTTCTGAAAATCCAAATAAACCAGATCCACTGGTTCTCCCTTATCTATCCTACCAGTTACATCCTCAAAAAACACCAGTAGGTTCGTCAAACATGATTTCCCTTTCATAAATTCACGTTGATTTTGTCTAATCCCATTGATATTTTCTAAGTTTCCTGTTATCACATCCTTTATATTAGACTCTAGCATTTTCCCTACTACTGTTATTAGGCTAACTGGTCTGTAGTTCCCTGTTTTCTCTCCCTTTTTTTAAATAGTGGGGTTACATTTGCCACCCTCCAATCTGCAAGAACTGTTCCATAATCTATAGAATTTTGGAAGATGATAACCAATGCATCCACTATTTCCATGGCTACCTCTTTTAGTACTCTGGGATGCAGATTATCAGGCCCTGGGGATTTATTGGCTTACAGTTCCATTAATTTCTCCAGCACTTTTTTTTTACTAATAATTTCCTTTAATTCCTCCTTCTCACTAGTCCCTTGGTTCCCTAGCATTTCTGGGAAGTTATTTGTGTCCTCTTCTGTGAAGACAGAACCAAAGTTTAATTGCTCTGCCATTTCCTTGTTCCCTATTATAAATTCTCCCATTTCTGGCTGTAAGGGACCTACATTTGTCTTCACTAACCTTTTTTAGTACATACTTGTAGAAGCTTTTACAGTCTGCTTTTATGTTCCTTGCAAGTTTACCCTCATACTCTATTTTCCCCCTCTTAATCAGTCCTTTTTTTGCTGAATTCTAAACTGCTCCCAATCTTCAGGCTTGCTACTTTTTCTGGCAACTTTATATGACTCCTCTTTGGATCTAATATTATCCTTAATTTCTTTTGTTAGCCATGGTTGTGCTGCTTTTCCTTTTGTGTTTTTGCACCAGAAAGGAATGTATAATTGTTGCAATTCATGCATTTGTTCCTTAAATGTTAGCCATTGCCTATCGACCGTCATGCCATTTTAATGAAGCTCCCCAGTTTATCATAGCCAACTCACTCCTCATACCTTCGTAGTTTCCTTTGTTTAGATTTAGGACCCTAGTTTTGGATTGGGCTCCTTCACTTTCCAACTTAATGAAGAATTCTTATCATGTTATGGTCACTCTTCCCTAAAGGACCCCGCACAACAAGATTATTAATTAACCCTTCTCATTGCACAATACCAATCTAGGATCGCCTGTTCCCTAGTTGGCTCCTCAAAGTACAGGTCTAAAAAACCATCTCGTATGCACTCCAGGAATTCTTCCTCCACAGTATTATTGTTGATTTGGTTTGGCCAGTCTATGTGTAGGTTAAAGTCACCCATGATTTCTGCAGTAGCCTTGTTACATGCATCTCTAATTTCCTGTTTGATGCTGTCCCCTGCATTACCACTACTGTTTGGAGGCCTACAGACAACTCCCACCAGTGTTTTCTGCCCCTTGGTGCTTCTTAACTCCATCTAGACTGATTCTACATCTTGATTTTCTGAGCCAATATCCTTTCTCTCTGCAGCTCTGATTTCATCCTTTACTAACAACACCACCCCACCTCCTTTTCCTTTTTGCCTTAATATATTAAAAATTCACTACCATGGAATTAAAAGCTTTCAGTAGCTCCATGATCAATAAAAAAAAAATTATGGGTATAATCTGCCATTTGACTTTGCAGAGGATTCACGTTGTAACAGTAAAGAAATGGTGTTTGGTCTTGGGTGTTTTGTGAGACATTTGACATATAGTTGAGCTGAGGTGTAATATCACTGTGAGGTCGCAACATCAGGAATAAAGATGTAACGTATTCCGTACACTGCAAATATCAATTTGACGCCTGTACCTGCTTTGAGAGTGATGTGAGCGGATAGCAATGTATTATACACAGCCTCTGTACAAGCAAAGCCGAGCTCAGAGTATCCATATTTAACGTGCGGGTGTACAGAACTTTACTCACTGGCATCTGCGAATTTTTAATGTTGAAGGGCTAACTGTTCTGTTGGATAATAAAAATGTAAATGTGGCCCAGTGGACCACCTGGCATCATTTCAGACTTTATAATTTTTGAAGTTTTAAGCAGTTTGCTTCACAAAGGTTTAGCTTTGAAATATAACTGTAACTGATTTGAAGTCAAAACAGTGTGAGACTACCTTTGATTGATTAGTTGCAGATTCTGTCAGCGCAATGTGAAAACTGTTAAAATAGTGCAACAACTGCAGGCCCTTCAGTTTAGAAATGTCAGTTTGACATTTTTTTGGAAACATTCTGTATTCATTACTGAATATTCAAAATTTGTTTTGAAAGTGGTGAGAATGTGGAACTTGCTACCATATGGAAGTGGTTGGGGCGAATAGCATATGTGCATTTAAGGGGAAGCTAGATAAATACATGAGGGAGAAAGGAATAGAAGGATATATTGATAGGGTGGGAGGAGACTCGCGTGGAGCATAAACACTGGCATAGACCTGTTGGGCCGAATGGCCTGTTTCTGTGCTGTAAATTCTGTGTGATGTGAATTGTCAATGTACATCAAAATAATTTACACCGTGCTCCTATACAAAAAAGTTTGTACATGTAATGGCATTCTGCAGCTTGCTGCGGTACTGTGGAGACCAAAACATTTTGAGTCCTGGATGAACCACCTACCATCGCCAAAGCTTCTAAGAGTGCAAAAATACTTTTGAATAATTTTATCCTTTAGAAATATCAAGAAATCGGAGGTGCCTTTCAGTTACTGAAAGGATAGGAAACAATCCTATCAGCACAATGTAGAGTATAACATGCAACTTACCAATAAAAATAAACAAGCGAGTGATTATTGGATGTGTAATTCCTAAGCCTGAAGGGCAGGTAAGTTGTATAGTATCAATGCAATTTTTTTTTAACATCCCATAATTGTGTCCTATGCTGCAGGTGGTTTACATCACACGTTCATTGATTTATTTTAATATATTTTAGGTTAATTTTTAAATCATGTTATGACAACATAGTAAGTGTCCTTCTGTGGATCTTTACACAGTGAAGAATAGTTAAGTGCTCCATTAATATGAAGTGTTTTTTAATGTAGCACTTGGTTGATGCATTGTAAAGTGGAAAATATAATGGTACCCTTTAAGAAGTGGATGATTTGTTGAAGGTTAAATCATTTTAATTCATTTACAAGCAAAAAATGGTAGGTGGAAGGATTCAAATGCTGTTTTTTGGGAGTCAGAATGCCAATTTTGGAAACAATCCACAAATTAATTTTCAGTTCATATAATTTAATATTGAAATTTGTACTTGTTTCACTAATTACACAATGCCGCAAGTAACATTAGTACCAATATGCTATGCTCCAACATAGGTGGCAGCAATGGGATCAACGAGGGAATGAGAGAGAAGTTGTATAGTATCAATGCAATTTTTTTTTAACATCCCATAATTCTGTGTAATGGGGGAATGAGAGAGAAGCTTTTTATTTCGAATATTCTGCATTAATTTCTTGGGCAGTCACAATATTTTTTGTACCTTGAAGTTTTTTTTACGTATAACTTTGCTTTGATTCTCACAATTTAGTTTTAATATTGTGCAATGCTCTGAATTCTTCACCACCTCAATCTGCTATCACCGGTAGTGACAAATCTAATGAGAAAATGCTGGAAATACTCAGCAAGTCAGGCAGCACCTGTGGAGAAAGAAATAGAGTTAATGTTTCAGGTCGATGACCTTTCGTCAGAACTGGAAGTAGTTAAAGATTTTACAGTTTTTAAGCAAGTACAGAGCCAAGCAAAGGGTGGGGGGGAGGAGAGGAAAGAACAAAAGGGAAGGTCTGTGTTTAGGGTGGAGGGCAGGAGTGATTAAATGATAAAAGGAATGATGGTGCAAGGCAAGGAGGGTGGTAATGGGACAAGTAAAGAAACAAAAGATGGGTCTAGAGGAGCTGCAAATGGCAACAGCACAACCATTACCACCCTCCTTGCCTTGCACCATCATCCCTATTGTCATTTAATCACTGCTGCCTATCACAGACCTTCCCTTTTGTTCTTTCCTCCTCCTCCCCCCCCCCGACTTTGCTTGGCTCTGTACTTGCTTAAAAACTGTTAAATCTTTAACTACTTCCAGTCCTGACGAAAGGTCATCGACCTGAAATGTTAACTGTTTCTTTCTCCACAGATGCTGCCTGACTTGCTGAGTATTTCCAGCATTTTCTGTTTCTTTTTTCAGATTTCCAGCATTTGTACTATTTTGCTTTGTAGCTAGGTAGCTCCCAGAAATAGCCCATGATTAGAAGGACACAATCTACAGCTTATACTGCAGTCTGTTTTTCATAATTTAAGCAGATGTAGTACAGAGATTCCACAAGCCCTCCAGTACATTTTGCAGAAATCCAAGAAACAACAAAAGTTATGTTAAACATAAAGGACATAAGAAATAGGAGCAGGAGTAGGCCACACGGCCCCTCGAGCCTGCTCCGCCATTCAATAAGATCACGGCTGATCTTCAACCTCAACTTCACTTTCCTGCCCTACCCCCATATCTCTTGATTCCCTTAGTGTCCAAAAATCTATCAATCTCAGTCTTGAATATACTCAATGACTGAGCATCCACAACCCTCTGGGGTAGGGAATTCCAAAGAGTCACCACCCTCTGAGTAAGAATTTTTTCCTCATCTCGGCCCTAAAATGGTCAGCCACTTATCTTGAGACTATGACTGCTAGTTCTAGACTCTCCAGCCAGGGGAAACAGCCTCTCAGCATCTACCCTGTCAAATCCTCTCAAAATTTTGTACGTTTCAATGCGATCACCTCTCATTCTTCTAAACTCTAGAGAATATAGGCCCATTCTTCTCAATCTCTCCTCATAGGACAACCCTCTTATCCCAGGAATCAATCTGGTGAACCTTCATTGCACCCCCTCTAAGGCAAGTATATCCTTCCTTAGATAAGGAGATCAAAACTGTACACAGGACTCCTGGTGTGGTCTCAGCAGAGCCCTATATAATTATAGCAAGACCTCCTTACTCTTATACTCCGACCCTCTTGCAATAAAGGCTAACATAGGATGATAGGAACAGGAGTAGGCCATTTAGCCCCTTGAGCCTGTTTCGCCATTCAATGAGATCATAGCTGACCTGTGACCTAACTCCGTATGCCCGCCTTGGCCTCATATCCCTTTTAGTTAACAAAATCTATCAATCTCAGATTTAAAATGAACAATTGAGCTAGCATCAACTGCCGTTTGCAAAACAGTTCCAAACTTCTACCACCCTTTGCATGTAGAAGTGTTTCCAACTTCACTCCTGAAAGCCCTAGCTCTGATTTTTAAGCTATGTCCCCTAGTTCCTAGACTCCCCAACCAGCGGAAATAGGGTAAATAGTTTCTCTCTATCAGTTCCCCTTAATATCTTGAAAACTCCAATCAAATCACCCCATAATCTTCTAAATTCCAGGGAATACAACCGTAGTTTGTGTGATCTCTCCTCATAATTTAACCCTTGGAGTCCAGGGTATCATTCTTGTAAATTTATGCTGCACTCCCTCCAAGGCCAATATATCCTTCCTAAGGTGCATTGCCCTGAACTGAACACAGTACTCCAGGTTTCATCTAACCAGGGCTTTGTATAGCTGTATCATAACTTCTACCCCCTTGTATTCTAGTCCTCTAGATATAAAGACCAGCATTCCATTAGCCCTTTTGATTATTTTCTGCACCTGTCCATGATATTTTAATGATCTATGTACATGGACCCCCACTGTTTCGAGCTTTTCCCCTTGGGTCCAAAGTGGATGACCTCACACTTGCCTACATTGAAATCTGTTTGCCACAGTTTTGCCCACTTCACTTAATCTGTTAATATCTCTTTGCCTTTTGCTATCCTAATTGCTGTACCTGCATGCGAACTTTGTGATTCAAGTACAAGGAGACCCAAATCCTTCTGAGTAACAACAATTCATAGTACTTCACCTTTTAACAAATATTCTGCTTTTCTATTCTTCCTACCATAGTGGATAATTTCACATTTCCCCACACTATATTCCATCTGCCACCTTGCCTACTCAGTTAACCTGTCTATATCCCTTTGCAGCCTCTTTGCATCCTCCTCACAGTTTACTTTCCCACCTAGCTTTGTATTGTCAGCAAACTTGGATACGTTAAGCCTGGTCCCCTCATCCAAGTCATTAATATAGATTGTAAATAGCTGAGGCTCAAGCACTGATCCTTGCGGCACTCCACTAGTTACAACCTGAAATTCATCCATTATTCCTACACTCTTTTCTGTCCGTTAACCAATCCTCAATCCATGCTAATATATTACCCCCAATCCTATGAGCCCTAATCTTGTGTAACAACCTCTTATATGGCACCTTATTGAATGCCTTTTGAAAATCCAAATATACTACATCCACCGGTTCCCCCCTTATCTACCCTGCTAGTTACACTCAGAAAACTCTAATAGATTTGTCAAACATGATTTCCCTTTCATAAAACAGTGTTGACTCTGCCTAATCATATGATTTTCTGAGTGCCCTGTTACGACATCTTAATAATAGATTCTAGCATTTTCCCTATTACTGATGTCAAGCTAACTGGCCTGTAGTTCCCCGTTCCCTCTCCCTGCTTTCATGAATAGCGGGGTTACATTTGCTACCTTCCAATCCACAGGGACAGTTCTAGAATCTAGGGAATTCTGGAAGATCAAAAACAATGCATCCACTATCTCTGCAGCCACCTCTTTTAAAACCTGAGGATGTAGGCCATCAGGTCCAGGGGATTTGTCGGCTTTTAGACTCATTAATTTCTCCAGTACTTTTTCTTTACTAATCTTAATTAATTTAAGTTCCTCACTTTCATTAGACCCTTGGTTCTCCACTGTTTTTTGTGTTTTCTACTGTGAAGACAGATACAAAATATTTGTTTAATGTCTCTGCCATTTCCTTATTCCCCATTAGAATTGCTCCTGTCTCAGCCTGTAAGGGACCCATGTTTACTTTTGCTAATCTCTACCTTTTTACATACTTGTAGAAGTTCTTACGATCTGTTTTTATATTTCTTTCTAGTTTACACTCATTCTATTTTCTCCCTCTTGGTCATCCTTTGCTGATCCTCAGGCTTACTACTTGTTTTGGCAACATTATAAGTCTCTTCTAAACTAATTCTATCCTTAACGTTTCTAGTTAGCCATGGTTAGATCACTTTTCCTGTGGAGTGCTTATTCCTCAAGGGAATGTATATTCGTTGAGAATTATGAATAATTTCACTAAATGTTTGCCATTGCTTATCTACCATCATATCTTTTAATTTAATTTCCCAATCTATCATAGCCAACTCGCCCCTCATACATACGTAATTGACTTTGTTTAAATTTAAGACTCTAGTTTTGGACTTAACTACATCACTCTCAAACTCAATATGAAATTCTATCATATTACGATCACTCTCCCCAGAGGATCCTTTATTATAAAATTACTAATTAATCCTGTCTCATTACACAACTTGATTAGAACACAACTAGAATCTTGATTAGACCACACTTGGAGTACTGTGAACAGTTCTGGTCTCCATATTATAAAAAGAATATAGAGGCAGTGGAGAAGGTGAAAAAAAGATTTACAAGGATGATACCAGAACAGAGAGGTTATACCTTATCAGGAAAGATTGAGCAGGCTGGGGCCCTTTTCTCTGGAAAAGAGAAGACTGAGGGGTGACCTGATAGAGGCCTTTTAAGATTATGAAAGGGTTTGATAGGATAGGCTTGGAGAAGATGTTTCCACTTGCGGGGGAGACCAGAACTAGGAGCGATAAATATGATCATAGAATTGTACAAATTTACACCACAGAAGGAGGCCATTTGGCCCATCGTCTGTGTTGACTGCAAAAGAGCTATCCAGCCTAATCCCACTTACCAGCTCTTGGTCTGTAGCCTTGTAGGTTATGGCACTTCAAGTGCATATCCAAGTATTTTTTAAATGCGATGTGGGTTTCTGCCTAGCCACCCTTTCAGGCAGAGTTCCAGACCCCCACCCCACCCTCTGGGTGAAAAAAAATTCTCCTCAACTCCCTTCTAATCCTTCTACCAATTACTTTAAATTTATGCCCCCTGGTTATTGACCTCTCTGCTAAGGGAAATAGGTCCTTCTTATCCACTCTATCTAGGCCCCTCATAATTTTTCACACCTCAATTCAATCTCTCCTCAGCTTTCTCTGTTCCGAAAAAAAAAACCAGCATATCCACCCTTGCCTCATAGCTAAAATTCTCCAGTCCTGGCAATATCCTCGTAAATCTCCTCTGTACCTTCTCTAGTGCAATGACACCTTTCCTGTAATGTGGTGACCAGAACTGTACGCAGTACTCGAGCTATGGCCTAACTAATGTTTTATACAGTTCTAGCATAACCTCCCTGCTCTTATATTCTATGCCACAGCTAATAAAGAAAATATCCGCCTTAACCACCTTATCTACCTCTAAGATAGTTACTCCAACAACTTGCATTTAAATAGTGCCTTTAACATAGTAAAATGTCTCAAGGCGCTTCACTGGAGTGTTATCAAACAAAATTTGACGCATCCAATCGGGATTTCAGGAGAAACATCTTTATCCAGAGAGTGGTTAGAATATGGAACTCGCTACCACAAGGAGTATTGAGGCGCCTAACATAGATGCATTTAAGGGGAAGCTAGATAAACATATGGGGGAGAAAGGAGTGGAAGGATATGCTGATAAGGTGAGATGAAGTAGGGCAGGAGAGGCTTGTGTGGAGCATAAACACGGCATGGACCTGTTGGGCTGAATGGCCTGTTTCTGGGAAATACATTCTATGTAATTAACTTTTGCAGATTTGAAAGCAAAGGTAACCGATGGTTTATATTTCTCTTGTCTGCAGGTTGCCTTAGTGAGCAGCAGCTGGGGGTATGGCACTTTGTATAAATAGCTAGAGTGTGTTTCTTAAACAAAAAAGAGAGGCTTCCTTACCCGCTTGTTTTCTTTGGCTCTGACCAGAAAATTAGGTTCTGCTGTCAGCTTTTAAAATAAAAATCCTGTGCACAACAAGACCCTTTCTTGCACCACCAAGATATCATGCGGTTCAAAAGAACTCTTTGTTGTGAGTCAAGTAGTATATAAAAATTAACTTTTCTCTGTAGTTTGTATTCTTGTCAACAACTGGAAATCCTTATATGAAATTTGCAGCAAAGCTTTCAGCTTCAATGAAAACATTAAAAAATTAATGAGGATGACAGCACCATGGTTTTTCAGTTCCCGCATAATGCATGACTATGCTGGGTGGATGATACCATAGAGCGGATACTTCAAAATGATATTCTGTGCTAACCTGTTGCACAGGCTTACGTTTATGCATGTTAATTTGACTAGAACAAATTGCCAATGTCACTTTAATATTAATATCTTTACAAATCTATGCTGAGGATAGGCTTAGCAGAAGGATTACAGTAAATATTTCTGTAGAGAATATGTATTTACTTGTGGTTAAAACTGTTTACATAATTTTAGAATTGCACGGCAAGTGTACTGTGAAAAACTTTTTTTTTCCCTTTTGTACTTCCCAAATATACAGTGTTCAGATACAAAACGTTAGTACTTTATACTTGGACCTACAGTGGGAAGAAAAAGCGCTTGGGTAATAAGCGATCTAGCAGCAGAGCTAATGAGCATTCAATAAAGAAAGAATGAATTGCATTTATACGGTGCCTTTCACGATCTCAGGACGTCCCAAAGCGCTTCACAGCCGATGAAGTACTTGTGAAGATTAGTCACTGTTGTAATGGGGGAAACGCAGAAGCCAAATTGCGCACAGCAAGGTCCCACAAACAGCAATGTGATAATGACCAGATAATTTGTTTTAGTGATGGTTGAAGGATAAATATTGGCCAGGACACCCAGGGAGAAATCGCCTGCTCTGGTGCCATGGGATCTTTTACGTCCACCTGAGAGGGCAGATGGGGCCTAGGTTTAACTTCTCCTCATCCGGAAGACAGCACCTCCGACAGTGCAGCACTCCCTCGGTACTGCATTGGAGTGTCAGCCTAGATTTTGTGCACAAATCTCTAGAGTGGGACTTGAACCCACTACCTTCTGACTCAGAGGCAAGATAAAGCTTTACAGTATTGAAATCTTGTTACAGCCCAAATCATTAGTATAGAGTTAAAGGGGGGGTGGGGGGGGGGGGGGAGAAGGGGAAATGCTAGTGGTACAAATAAATTGTTTTCATTTTTGGCACTCAACTAGGAATACTTGGTACCAGCACTGAAATATGGGGTATTTGGTACTAGCACTGAGGTACAGCCTGCGATCTTTTAACTATGTGCCTGAATCTCCAATCTCAGAGTTCCCTCCACATCTCCCTCCTCTCAACTGCATAAGTTTCCGTTCTTATGCCAGCCAGCCAGCCAGCGACCTTTTTTTTTTAATCGTTCATGGGATGTGGGTGTCGCTGGCAAGGCCAGCATTTATTGCCCATCCCTAAATGCCCTTGAGAAGGTGGTGGTGAGGCGCCTTCTTGAACTGCTGCAGTCCGTGTGGTGAAGGTTCTTCCACAGTGCTGTTAGGAGGGGAGTTCCAGGATTTTGACTCCGTTCCTTCATCGTCGCTGCGATATATTTTCAAGTCGGGATGGCGCGTGACTTGGAGGGGAATGTGCAGGTGATGTTGTTCCCATGTGCCTGCTGCCTTTGTCCTTCTGGGTGGTAGAGGTCACGGGTTTGGGAGGTGCTGTCGAAGAAGCCTTGGCGAGTTGCTGCAGTGCATCCTGTGGATGGTACACACTGCGGCCACAGTGCGCCGGTGGTGAAGGGAGTGAATGTTTAGGGTGGTGGATGGGGTGCCAATCAAGCGGGCTGCTTTGTCCTGGATGGTGTCGAGCTTCTTGAGTGTTGTTGGAGCTGCGCTCATCCAGGCAAGTGGAGAGTATTCCATCACACTCCTGACTTGTGCCTTGTAGATGGTGGAAAGGCTTTGGGGAGTCAGGTGGTGAGTCACTCGCCACAGAATACCCAGCCTCTGACCTGCTCTTGTAGCCACGGTATTTATATGGCTGGTCCAGTTAAGTTTCTGGTCAATGGTGACCCCCCCCCCCCCCTCCCCGGGATGTTGATGGTGGGAGATTTGGTGATGGTAATGCAGTTGAATGTCATGGGGAGGTGGTTAGTCTCTCTCTCTTGTTGGAGATGGTCATTGTCTGGCGCGAATGTTACTTCCCACTTATCAGCCCCAGCCTGGATGTTGTCCAGGTTATGCTGCATGTGGGCACGGATTGCTTCATGATCTGAGGGGTTGCGAATGGAACTGAACACTGCGCAATCATCAGCAAACATCCCCATTTATGACCTTATGATGGAGGGACGGTCATTGATGAAGCAGCTGAAGATGGTTGGGTCTAGGGCACTACCCTGAGGAACTCCTGTAGCAATGTCCTGGGGCTGAGATGATTGGCCTCCAACAACCACTACCATCTTCCTTTGTGCTAGTTATGACATCAGCCACTGGAGGTTTTCCCCCTGATTCCCATTGACTTCAATTTTACGAGTGCTCCTTGGTGTCACACTCGGTCAAATGCTGCCTTGATGTCCAGGGCAGTTGCAGTTACTCTCTCCTCACCTCTGGAATTCAGCTCTTTTGTCCATGTTTGGACCAAGGCTGTAATGAGGTCTGGAGTCGAGTGGTCCTGGTGGAACCCAAACTGAGCATCGGTGAGCAAGTTATTGGTGAGTAAGTGTTGCTTGATAGCACTGTCGACGACACCTTCCATCACTTTGCTGATGGTTGCGGGTAGACTGACGGTGCGGTAATTGGCCGGATTGGATTTGTCCTGCTTTTTGTGGACAGGACATACCTGGTCAATTTTCCCCATTGTCTGGTAGATGCCAGTGTTGTAGCTGTATTGGAACAGTTTGGCTGGAGGCGCGGCTAGTTTTGGAGCACAAGACTTCAGCAGTACAGCCGCGATGTTGTCGGGGCCCATAAGAACATAAGAAATAGGAGCAGGAGTAGGCCAATCGGCCCCTCGAGCCTGCTCCGCCATTCAATAAGATCATGGCTGATCTGATCCTAACCTCAAATCTAAATTCATGTCCAATTTCCTGCCCACTCCCTGTAACCCCTAATTCTCTTTACTTCTAGGAAACTGTCTATTTCTGTTTTAAATTTATTTAATGATGTAGCTTCCACAGCTTCCTGGGGCAGCAAATTCCACAGACCTACTACCCTCTGAGTGAAGAAGTTTCTCCTCATCTCAGTTTTGAAAGAGCAGCCCCTTATTCTAAGATTATGCCCCCTAATTCTAGTTTCACCCATCCTTGGGAACATCCTTACCGCATCCACCCGATCAAGCCCCTTCACAATCTTATATGTTTCAATAAGATCGCCTCTCATTCTTCTGAACTCCAATGAGTAGAGTCCCAATCTACTCAACCTCTCCTCATATGTCCACCCCCTCATCCCCGGGATTAACCGAGTGAACCTTCTTTGTACTGCCTCGAGAGCAAGTATGTCTTTTCTTAAGTATGGACACCAAAACTGTATGCAGTATTCCAGGTGCGGTCTCACCAATACCTTATATAACTGCAGCAATACCTCCCTGTTTTTATATTCTATCCCCCTAGCAATAAAAGCCAACATTCCGTTGGCCTTCTTGATCACCTGCTGCACCTGCATACTAACTTTTTGATTTTCTTGCACTAGGACCCCCAGATCCCTTTGTACTGCAGTACTTTCCAGTTTCTCGCCATTAAGATAATAACTTGCTCTCTGATTTTTCCTGCCAAAGTGCATAACCTCACATTTTCCAATATTGTATTGCATCTGCCAAATCTCCGCCCACTCACCCAGCCTGTCTATATCCCCTTGTAGGTTTTTTATGTCCTCCTCACTCTCTACTCTCCCTCCCATCTTTGTATCATCTGCAAACTTTGATATGTTACACTTGGTCCCCTCCTCCAAATCATTAATACAGATTGTAAAGAGTTGGGGACCCAGCACCGACCCCTGTGGAACACCACTGGCTACTGGTTGCCAGTCCGAGAATGAACCATTTATCCCAACTCTCTGCTTCCTGTTAGATAACCAATCCTCCACCCATGCCAGAATATTACCCCCAATCCAGTGATTCTTTATCTTGAGCAATAACCTTTTATGTGGCACCTTGTCGAATGCCTTCTGGAAGTCTAAATACACTACGTCCACCTGTTCCCCTTTATCCACCCTGTACGTTATGTCCTCAAAGAACTCAAGCAAATTTGTCAGACATGACTTCCCCTTCGTAAAGCCATGCTGACTTTGTCCTATTAAATTATGTTTATCCAAATGTTCCGTTACTGTCTCCTTAATAATAGACTCCAAAATTTTACCCACCACAGATGTTAGGCTAACTGGTCTATAATTTCCAGCCTTCTGCCTACTACCCTTTTTAAATAAGGGTGTTACATTAGCAGTTTTCCAATCTGCCGGGACCTTTGCCGAGTCCACAGAATTTTGGAAAATTATTACCAAAGCATCCACAATCCCTACTGCCACTTCCCTCAAGACCCTCGGATGGAAGCCATCAGGTCCAGGGGATTTGTCCGCCTTGAGTCCCATTAATTTACTGAGTACCAATTCCTTAGTGATTTTAATTGTATTTAGCTCCTCCCCCCCCCCTCGAGCCCCCTGTTTGTCCAGTGTTGGGTTATTCTTAGTGTCCTCTACCGTAAAGACTGAAACAAAATATATGTTCAGCATTTTTGCCATCTCCATGTTTCCCACCATTAATTTCCCAGTCTCATCCTCTAAGGGACCTACGTTTGCCTTAGCCACCCTTTTTCTTTTTATATAACTGTAGAAACTCTTGCTATCTGTTTTTATCTTTTTTTGCTAATTTATTTTCATAATCTATCTTCCCTTTCTTAATCAATCCTTTAGTTACTTTTTGCTGTCTTTTGAAGACTTCCCAATCTTCTATCCTCCCACTAAGTTTGGCTACCTTATATGTCCTTGTTTTTAGTCGGATACTATCCTTAACCTCTTTACTTAGCCACGGATGGCTGTCATTTCTTTTGCACCCTTTTTTCCTCAGTGGAACATTTTTTTTGAAAGTTGTAAAATAACTCCTTAAATGAACACCACTGTTCATGTACCGTCTTACCCTTTAAACTATTTTCCCAGTCCACTTTAATCAATTCCGCTCTCATACCATCATAGTCTCCTTTATTCAAGCTCAGTACGCTTGTTTGAGAACCAACCTTCTCGCCCTCTAATTGGATATGGAATGTAACCATGTTGTGGTCACTCATTCCAAGGGGATCCTTAACTAGGACATTATTAATTAATCCTGGCTCATCACACAGGACCAGGTCCAAGGTTGCTTGCCCCCTTGTAGGATCAGTTACATACTGCTCAAGAAATCCATCCCGAATACGCTCAATAAACTCTTCCTCAAGGCTGCCCTGCCCAATTTGATTTGTCCAGTTAATATGATAGTTAAAATCCCCCATAATTATAGCTGTTCCCTTATTACACACCCTGACTATTTCCTGATTAATACTTCTTCCAGCAGAGTTGCAACTATTAGGAGGCCTATATACTACGCCCACTAGTGTATTTTTCCCCTTATTATTCCTTATCTCTACCCAAACTGTTTCATTATCCTGATCCTTTGTCCCAATATCATTTCTCTGTATTACAGCGATTCCTTCCTTTATTAACATAGCCACCCCACCTCCCCTTCCTTCCTGCCTGTCCTTCCCGATTGTTAAATACCCTGGCATATTTAATTCCCAGTCGTTGTCACCCTGCAGCCATGTTTCTGTAATGGCCACAAGATCATACCCATATGTAGTTATTTGTGCCGTTAACTCGTCCATTTTGTTACGAATGCTACGTGCATTCAGATAAAGAACTTTCAAATTTGTTTTGAGACACTTAGTTCCTGCATTTTCCTTTTTTAACACTTTACCTTTCACTCCATACCTCCTGTCCCTTCCTGACACGCTTTCCTCTGTCTCCCTGCTCAGGTTCCCAACCCCCTGCCACAGCTTTGATGCTGGGTTAATCACCATACACCTTCTAGTTTTTATTTTATCTGTCGTGCCTGAAGTACACTTTCTTTCCGCTGCTCTACGCTTTTCCCTTTCACTTGTTCTTGAACAACTGTTTGTACTATTTGTATTGTCGATTTCCCCTGGTTCTTCCCCTCTCTTGCTGCTCTCAACTTTATTCCCTTTGCTGTATCCAGAGCACTTAGCAGTTTCTTGATATCACGTGGAGTGAAACAAATTGGCTGAAGACTGGCTTCTGTGATGGTGGGGATATTGGGAGGAGGCCGAGATGGATCATCCACTCGGGACTTCTGGCTGAAGATGGTTGCAAATGCTTCAGCCTTGTCTTTTGCACTCATGTGCTGGACTACGCCACCATTGAGGATGGGAATGTTTACAGAGCCTCCTCGTCCCGTTAATTGTTTAATTGTCCACCACCATTCAGGACTGCAGAGCTTTGATCTGATCCGTTGGTTGTGGAATCGCTTCACTGTCTATAGCATGTTGCTTCCACCTGAGTTGTAGCTTCACCAGGTTGGCACCTCATTTTTAGGTACGCCTGGTGTTGCTCCTGGCATGCTCTTCTACACTCCTTATTGAACCAGGGTTGATCCCCTAGCTTATTGGTCATGGTAGAGTGAGGAATATATCGTGCCATGAGGTTACAGATTGTGCTGGAATACAATTCTGCTGCTGCCGATGGCCCACCGCACCTCATGGATGCCCAGTTTCGTGCTGCTCGATCTGTTCTGAATCTATCCCATTTAGCAGGGTAATAGTGACACACAACACATTGGATGGTGTTCTCAGTGCGAAGACGGGACTTCATCTCCACGAGGACTGTGCGGTGGTAACTCCTACCAATACCTGTTATAGACAGATGCATCTGCGACAGGTAGATTGGTGAGGACAAGGTCAAGTAGTTTTCCCTCGTGTTGGTTCGCTCAACACCTGCCGCAGGCCCGGTCTGGCAGCTATGTCCTTCAGGACTAGGCCAGTTCGGAGTTAGAGTAGCAGTAAATGCCAGACTGTGGACAGCTTTGCACTGTAGTGTTGAAGCCAGTAGAAATTGAGTTGAGACTGCCCAAATTTATTCAACCTAAAACCTTCAAGGACACCAGAGAGGAGGTCAGCCTTGGCTGGATTCAAACCCAGGTCCCCAGAGGTGAACGGGTTAAGTTCTAAATCGTTGCATTTCCTCAGCCTACTCCCCACCTATACAATCTGCCACTGACAACAATGTAGAGATATCCATAGTCCATATACCAGATCATCCTGCCCGCCTGCCTGAAGCTTTAGACTATCACACATAGAGTAGTGTTGTAATGCCGTAGTGTCCGGGTACGGCAGCATAGTGGTTATGTTACTGGACTCACAATCCGGAGTCGTGAGTTCAAATCTTGTCACGGCAGCTGGGGAATTTAAATTCAATTAATTAAATAAAATCTGGAATTAAAATACTAATGTCAGTAATGGTGGCCGTGAAACTACCAGATTGTCGAAAAACGCATCTGGTTCACTAATTTCCTTCAGGAAAGGAAACCTGCTGTTCTTACCTGGTCTGGCCTATATGTGACTCCAGACCCACAGCAATGTGGTTGATTCTTAATCGCACTCTGAAATGGCCTAGCAAGCCACTCACGACACGACAAAGGCAAACCGAGCCCAGTCGACCCTGCAGAGTCCTCCTCACTAACATCTGGGGACTTGTGCCAAAATTGGGAGAGCTTAGCAACAGCCTGACGTAGTCACACTCTCAAAATCATATCTTTTAGCCAATGTCCCAGTCTCGTCCATCACCATCCCAGAGGTGGCGGTACAGTGATGTACAGTCAGGAGGGATTGGCCCTGGGAGTCCTCAACATTGACTCCGGACCCCATGACATCTCATGGCATCATGTCAAACATGGGTAAGGAAACCTTCTGCTGATTACCACCTACTGACCTCCCTCAGCTGATGAATCGGTCCTCCTCCATGTTTACCACCACTTGGAGGAAGCACTGAGGGTAGCAAGGGCACAGAATGTACTCTGGGTGGGGGACTTCAATGTCCATCGCCAAGAATAATTCGGTAGCACCACTACTGACCGAGCTGGCCGAGTTCCGAAGGACATAGCTGCCAGACTGGGCCTGCAGCAGGTGGTGAGCGAACCAACACAAGGAAAAAAATCGACTTGACCTCGTCCTCACCAGTCTACCTTTTGCAGATGCATCTGTCCATGACAGTATTGGTAGGAGTGACTGCTGCACAGTCCTTGTGGAGACGAAGTCACATTTTCACACTGAGGACACCACCCAGTCTGTTGTGTGGCACTACCACCGTGCTAAATGGGATAGATTCAGAACAGATCTAGCAGCCCAAAACCGAGCATCCATGAGGCGCTATGGGCCATCGGCAGCAGCAGAATTGTATTCCAGCACAATCTGTGACCTCATGGCCCAGCATATTCTTCACTCTCTCCATTACCAAGAAGCCACGGGATCAACCCTGGTTCAATGAGAAGTGTAAAAGAGCATGCCAGGAGCAACACCAGGCGTACCTAAAAATGAGGTGCCAACCTGGTGAAGCTACAACACAGGACTACATGCATGCCATAGACAGAGCTAAGCGATTCCACAACCAACAGATCAGATCAAAGTTCTGAAGTCCTGCCTCATCCAGTCGTGAATGGTGGCAGACAATTAAACAACGGAAGGAAGAGGCTCTGTGAACATCCCCATTCTCAATAATGGCAGAGTCCAGCACATGAGTGCAAAAGATGAGGCTGAAACGTTTGCAACCATCTTCAGCCAGAAGTGCCGAGTGAGTGCATTAGATACAGTAAAGGCTATGGGCCCGCCACAACATCCCGGCTGTAGTGCTGAAGACTTGTGCTCCAGAATGAGCCGTGCGTCTAGCCAAACTGTTCCAGTACAGCTACAGCACTGACATTACCCGACAATGTGGAAAATTGCCCAAGTATGTTCTGTCCACAAGAAGCAGGACAAATCCAATCCGGCCAATTACTGCCCCATCAGTCTACTCTTAATCATCAGCCAAGTGATGGAAGCTGTCGTCGACAGTGCTATCAAGCAACACTTACTCATCAATAACCTGCTCACCAATGCTCAGTTTGGGTTCCGCCAGGACCGCTTGGCTCCAGACCTCATTACAGCCCACGTCCAAACATGGACAAAAGAGCTGAATTCCAGATGTGAGGTGAGAGTAACTGCCCTTGACATCGAGGCAGCATTTGACCGAGTGTAGCACCAAGGAGCCCTGGTAAAATTGAAGTCATTGGGAATCGGGGGAAAATCTCCAGTGGCTGGAGTCATACAGAGTCACAAAGGAAGATGGTAGGAACAGGAGTAGGCCATTCAGCCCCTCATGCCTGTTCCACCATTTGATAAGATCATGGCTGATCTGTGATCCAGCTCCATATACCTGCCTTTGGCCCATATCCCTTAATACCTTTGGTTGCCAAAAAGCTATCTATCTCACATTTAAATTTAGCAATTGAGCTAGTATCAATTGCCATTTGCGGAAGAGAGTTCCAAACTTCTACCACCCTTTGTGTGCAGAAATGTTTTCTAATCTTGCACCTGAAAGGTCTGGCTCTAATTTTTAGACTGTGCCCCCTACTCCTAGAATCCCCAAACAGCGGAAATAGTTTCTCTCTATCCACCCTATCCGTTCCCCTTAATATCTTATAAACTTTGATCAGATCACCCCGTAACCTTCTAAACTCTAGAGAATACAGCCCCAATTTGTGTAATCTCTCCCCTCGTAACTTAATCCTTGAAGTTCGGGTAGTAGTTGTTGGAGGCCAATGATTTCAGCCCCAGGACATTGCTGCAGGAGTTCCTCAGGGCAGTGTCCTCGGCCCAACCATCTTCAGCTGCTTCATCAATGACCTTCCCACCATTTTGTGGTCAGAAATGGGGATGTTTGCTGATTGCACAGTGTTCAGTTCCATTCGCAACCCCTCAGATAATGAAGCAGTCCGTGCCTGCATGCAGGATGACTTGGACAACATCCAGGCTTGGGCTGATAAGTGGCAAGTGACATTCGTGCCAGACAAGTGCCAGGCAATGACCATCTCCAACAAGAGAGAGTCTAACCACCTCCCCATGACATTCAACGGCATTACCATCGCCGAATCCCCCGCCATCAACATCCTGAGGGTCACCATTGACCAGAAACTTAACTGGACCAGCCACGTAAATACTGTGGCTACAAGAGCAGGCCAGAGGCTGGGTATTCTGTGGCAAGTGACTCACCACCTGACTCTCCAAAGCCTTTCCACCATCTACAAGGCACAAGCCAGGAGTGTGATGGAATACTCTCTACTTGCCTGGATGAGTACAGCTCCAACAACACTCAAGATCGACACCATCCAGGACGAAGCAGCCCGCTTGATTGGTAGCCCATCCTCCACTCTAAACATTCACTCCTTTCACCACCGGCGCACCGTTGCTGTGGTGCGTACCATCTACAGGATGCACTGTAGCAACTCACCAAGGCTCATTCGACAGCACCTCCCAAACACACAACATCTACCACCTAGAAGGATAAGGGCAGCAGGCACATGGGAACAACACCATCTGCACGTTCTCCTCCAAGTCACACACCATCCTGACTTGGAAATATATCGCCGTTCCTTCATCGTCGCTGGGTCCAAATCCTGGAACTCCCTACCTAACAGCACTGTGGGAGAATCTTCACCCCACGGACTGCAGCGGTTCAAGGCGGCGGCTCACCACTACCTTCTCAAGGGCAATTAGGGATGGGCAATAAATGCTGGTCTTGCCAGTGATGCCCACATCTCATGAAGGAATAAAAAAAAAGTTTTTGAATATTTGTTCTTCCATTGCAGGGAGTTTGCTTTGAAGTCACATGATAGATACAAATGAGGAAGTTCCATCTTAGCTCGTCCATCTGGAAAGGCCCCTCAAGGATATCCTCTCTCTCCAGCACTGCAGTGTTCTCCTTAATCAACACTGCCACACACCCCACCCCTCCCCAACCTTCCTTTTTTTCCCTTCCCTATCTTTCCTGAACTCCTTGTATCCAGGAATATTTAGTACCCGATCCTGCCCTTTTTTGAGCCAGGTTTCCGTTATCGCCACTACATCATGTTCCCATGTGGCTATTTGCGCCTGCAGCTCACCAACCTTATTTACTATGCTTCGTGCGTTTATACACATGCACTCTAAACCTATCTTAGACCTTCTCGTATTCTCTCTATCTGATCCCACCTAAAACTGTACTATTTCTTACTCTAGTGCTGTCTGTCTCTCCCAATCCTTTGTGCACCTTGTTTCTCCTTTCTAATGCTATGTCCTGGTGCCCATCCTCCTGCTAAATTAGTTTAAACCCTCCCCAATAGCACTAGTGAACCTCCCTGCTAGGACATTGGTCCCCGCTATGTTGAGATGCATCCCATCCGTCTTGAACTGTGATATTAGATTTGAAACTCCAGCTTTAAATACTTTACAATCTGTCACTGCTGTGAGATTTTATATACACTAAGTACTGTGACTCAGTGCTTTACCTTTGTTGGTAAATGCTATTGCTGTATAAACTATTGCTTACTGATACAATAATGTAGACAGTATTGAATAATAGAGGGGAACGGTCTAGATTTAACAACTGTTTTCTAGCATCCAGTTTGTATTTGTTTTCAAATTTAAAAATCATTTTTAAACATTTTACCCCATTTTAGGTTCCCTGTTTTTCTCCCCTCGTCATCTCTTTTGCACAATCGTCCAGCTGAACAGGCAGCCAAGCAACTAACTCCCAGAGCTCTTGGGTGCATTAGTCTGTTTATTTTTCAGAGTGGGGTCTCGGTGCCCTAAAACAAGATAAATCAGCACTCTTATTTAGCAAGTGCAACTGGTGGTGGCAGAACTGCACTTTTGCCTTAATTAGCTACTGGAAGATGTGACAACTCCTGCTTTCTGTCCCTCCCCTGTGAGGAAGTATTTAGTCTTTGCACTGTGCCTGTGCTTGGCTGCACATCGAAGGATTGCTATATAGGTACAACCTTGAGCCCTACCATTCTGGTGTTCTAATATGCTGCACCATCGTGAAATCAATATCTATATACTTTTACTCAAATTGAGCCTTTGGTTTACCTGTCTGGCCATTTTACAGATCAGTTTGTATTTTTCCTTATCGTCCTTCACTGTGTTTGTTCATCTTCAGTGATTTTGTTGAGATAACAATCTAGACTTGGGCTTCTCCACAGCTGACACCAGTGCTGCTCTGTAAAGGAGATGTGCTTAAGGAGGGTGGGCAGTCTTTCTTTCTCCTTTTCCTCTCTTCCGCCCCAAAAAAAACTTCTGGAAAGTTTCAGTGGAGTAAGGAAAACAGTTACATCTAACGTTGGCCCTAGTTGAGTTACGGTGCCACGTTAAAGTTAACTTTCAGTGTTCAGGATCTGCTCATCAACTAAATAAGGGGACAATTACATCTACCTTAGGTTAACGTTATTTGATTTCTACCTTCTATTTTTTTTCTGCATTATACACCAGAGCCTTTGTGGCCTGATGCAGGTTTCCCCACCCCCCCCACCAACGGCAAACTCTTCATCTATCTATACCAAAGGATATTTTATTTTTATAGGATTTATTTCCTTTCATTCCTCCTTATTATCTTGTAATGCGAATCAATGTCGATAATAACAAAAATTGTTTCAAATTATAAAATACTTACGAAGAATATTGACAGGTTTTTTTTATTGTAAATAGTGGAAGCAGTTTGCTCTAATCATGGTGGTACTAAAACAAAAGTTGCTATCAAGAATGAGAAATCCTCGAGTAGTTAAAGACAGATTCTCTTGCGTTTAGGTTTGGCTTGATAAAACTAATCTAATATATAATGTGCATTGACCAAGGAATTTAGGTTATTCCTCAAGTCTTGATCCGAGAAAAGATTGCTGCACAGTCCAAATGCTCACTTGATTGTTAACCAAAAACCTACCTTTCATTTCCAGTATAAATTGTGTTTGCAGGTTTGGTTCTTTGGAAATGTCGCTGGTCCCGTTGATCAGACTCAGACGTTTCGTTGCAAAAAAAGAAGCCCTTTCCGATTCGAGTGTGTGCTTGGTGTTAGCTTGCATGTACCTTTTCTACTCTGTGCTGTCTGTTTATTGTCAGATGCTAGGTTGGCATTGGTATGCTGCCTCTGTGTCTGCGTAGCGTGAAGTTGGCAGCATTGTGTTGACATTTCCACGTAAAAATTTCAGGATGTGATTTTTGTTTTATTATCGTCCTTTCCTTCCTGTAGGATCTGTGTTGCTTCTGGCCAAGCCTGTTTCACTCTTCTTTGATTATCTTGATCTCAGTAGGATTTTAATACGGTACAAAAAAAATCACATACTTTATCAACTTGAACTGTGGAAAACACCTTGGAATACAATTATAGATTTTTTTTTCAAACTTGATTTGTGTTTGGAAGGAACACAGTATAAGTACTGGTGATGGTAGTGGTGGGAACAATTTGAGGTGATGAGCTAAGTATAACATACAGTGTATTGGGACAACATTAAAGTCTGTTGGCTTGGGTGCAATTTTTTCCTATTATGTATTGTTGCTAATGCACCAAAAAGATGAGTGACACTTCTATTTACATAAGTATCAGGATATTTGCAAGACTATTTTTACCATTGTACATTTACATAGAATCATAGAAAGTTACGGCACAGAAGGAGGCAATTCGGCCGATCGTTTCCGTGCCAGCCAAAAAAGAGCTATCCAGCTTAATCCCACTTTCCAGCACTTGTTCTGTAGCCCTGTAGGTTACAGCACTTCAAGTGCACATCCAAGTACTTTTTAAATGAGTCGAAGGTTTCTGCCTCTGCCACCCTTTCAGGCAGTGAGTTCCACTCAACTGGGTGAAAAAATTGCTCCTCAGCTCCCGTCTAATCCTTCTACCAATTACTTTAAATCTATGCCCCCTCGTCACTGACCCATCTGCTAAGGGAAATAGATCCTCCCTATCCACTCGACCTAGTCCCGTCATAATTTTATATATACCTCAATTAAATCTCCCTTCAGCCTCCTTTTGTTCCAAAGAAAACAATCCCAGCCTGTCCAATCTTTTCTCATAGCTAAAATTCTCCAGCGCTAGCAACATCCTCATAAATCTCCTCTGTGCCCTCTCTAGTGCAATCGCATCTTTCCTGTAATGTGGTGACCAGAACTTTACGTGGTACTCAAGCTGTGGCCTAACTGATGTTTTATACAGTTCTAGCATAACCTCCCTGCTCTTGTATTCTATGCCTCGGCTAATAAAGGAAAGTATTCCATATGCCTTCTTAACCACCTTATCTATCTGTCCTCCTACCTTTTAGGGATCTGTGAACATGCACACCAAGGTCCCTTCATTTCTCTACACCTCTCAGTATCTTCCCATTTATTGTGTACTCCCTTGCTTTGTTTGCCCTCCCCAAATGCATTACCTCACACTTCTCTGGATTGAATTCCATTTGCCACTTTTCTGCCCACCTGACCAGGCCATTGATATCTTCCTGCAGCCTACAGCTTTCCTCCTCACTATCAACCACATGGCCAATTTTTGTATCATCTGCAAACTTCTTGATCAAGCCCCCCACATACAAGTCCAAATTATTAATATGTACCACAAAAAGCAAGGGACCTAGTACTGAGCCTTGCAGGACCCCACTGGAAACGGCCTTCCAGTCGCAAAAGCACCCGTAAACAATTACCCTTTGCTTCCTGCCACTGAGCCGATTTTGGATCCAACTAGCCACTTTCCCTTGGATCCCATGGGCTTTTACTTTTACTGCTATGTGGGACCTTGTTAAAAGCCTTGCTAAAAATCCATGTACACTACATCAAACGTGCTACCCTCATCGACTCTCCTTGTTACCTCCTCAAAAATTCAATCAAGTTAGTCAGACACGACCTAACTTAACAAATGCTTGCAGGCTGTCCTTGATTACAGAAAATAGGAGCAAGAATAGGCTATTCGGGCCTGCTCCGCCATTCAAAATGATCATGGCTGATCGTCTAAATCAGTACCCTGTTCCTGCTTTTTCCCCATATCCCTTGATCCCGTTAGCATTAAGAAATATCTCTATATCCTTCTTGAATGTATCTAATGACTTGGCCTCCACTGCCTTCTGTGGTAGAGAATTCCACAGGTTCACCACCCTCTGAGTGAAGAAATTTGTCCTCATCTCGGTTCTAAATGGCATACCCCGTATCCTGAGACTGTGACCCCTATTTCTGGACTCCCCAGCCATCGGGAACATCCTCCCTGAATCTAGTCTGTCTAGTCCTGTTAGAATTTTATATGTTTTGATGAGATCACCTCTCGTTCCTCTAAACTCTAGTGAATATAGGCCTAGTCGACTCAATCTCTCCTCATACGTCAGTCCTGCCATCCCAGGAATCAGTCTGGTAAATCTTTGTTGCACTCCCTCCATGGCAAGAACATCCTTCCCCAGATAAGGAGACCAAAACTGCACACACTACCTCCAAATGTGGTCTCACCAAGGCCCTGTATAACTGCAGTAAGACATCCCTGCTCCTGTACTCAAATCCTCTTGCAATGAAGGCCGACATACCATTCGCCTTCCTAACTGCTTGCTGCACCTGAATGCTCGCTTCCAGCGACTGGTGTACAAGGACACCCAGGTCTCGTTGCACCTCCCCTTTTCCCAATCTATCACCATTCAGATAATCTGCCTTTCTGTTTTTACAACTAAAGTGGATAACCTCACATTTATGCACGTTATACTGCATCTGCCATGTTCTTGCCCACTCACCCAACTTGTCTAAATCACATTGGAGCCTCTTTGCATCCTCCTCACAGCTCACATTCCACCCCAGCTTTGTGTCGTCTGCAAACTTGGAAATGTTACATTTAGTTCCCTCATCCAAATCATTGATATATATTGTGAATAGCTGGGGCCCAAGCACTGATCCCTGCGGTTCCCCACTAGTCACTGCCTGCCACCCGGAAAAAGACCCGTTTATTCCTACTCTCTGTTTCCTGTCTGTCAACCAATTCTCAATATTCCTATGTGCTTTAATTTTGCACACTAACCTCTTGCGTGGGACCTTATCAAAAGCCTTCTGAAAATCCAAGTACACCATATCCACTGGTTCTCCCCTATCTATTCTACTAGTTACATCCTCAAAAAAACTCCAGTAGCTTTGTTAAGCATGATTTCCCTTTTATAAACCCATGCTGATTTTGTCCAATCCCGTTAATGCCTTCCAAGTGTTCTGTTATCACATCTTTTATAATAGACTCTAGCATTTTCCCCACTACATTAGGGTTAGGGTTAGGCTAACTAGTCTATAATTCCCTGTTTTTTTTTTCTCCCTCCAATTTTAAATAGTGGGGTTACATTTGCCACCCTCCAATCGGTAGGAACTGTTCCAGAGTCTATAGAATTTTGGAAGATGACCACCAATGCATCCACTATTTCCAGAGCCACTTCCTTTAGTTCTCTAGGATGTAGATTATCAGGCCCTGGGGATTTGTCAGCCTTTAGCCCCATTAATTTCCCTAGCACTTTTTTTTATTAATACTGATTTCCTTTAATTCCTCCCTCTCACTAGACCTTTGGTTCCCTAACATTTCTGGGAGGTTATTTGTGTCCTCCTTTGTGAAAATAGAACCAAAGTATGTGTTTAATTGTTCTGCCATTTCTTTGTTCCCCTTTGTAATTTCCCCCATTTCTGACTGTAAGGGACCGACATTTGTCTTCACTAATCTTTTTCTCTTGACATATTTATAGAAGCTATTACAGTCAGTTTTTATGTTCCCTGCTATGCTCCCTCTCACATTCTATTTTTTCCCTCTTCATCAATCTCTTTGTTCTCCTTTGCTGAATTTTAAACTGCTCCCAATCCTCAGGCTTGCTGCTTTTTCTGGCCATTTTATATGTCTCCTCTTTGGATCTAATACTATCCCTAATTTCTTTTGTAAGCCACGGTTGAGCCACCTTTCCTGTTTTATTTTTGCACCAGACAGAAATGAATAATTGTTGTAATTCCTGCACACGTTCTTTAAATATTAGCCATTGCCTATCCACCGTCATCCCTTTTTAGTAAAGTTCCCCAATCAACTTGCACCTCTTACTTTCGTAATTTCCTTTTTAGATTCAGGACCCTAGTTCCGGATTCAACTACTTCACTCTCCATCTTAATGAGGAATTCATCATGTTATGGTCGCTCTTCCCTAAGGGACCCCACACAATAAGATTGTAAATTAATCCTTTCTCATTGCGCAATACCCAGTCTAGGATCGCCTGTTCTCTAGTTGGTTCGTCAACGTATTGGTCTAGAAAACCATCACGTGTACACTCCAGGAATTCCTCCCCCACGGTATTATTGCTAATTTGGTTTGGCCAATCTATATGTAGATTAAAGTCACCCATGATTATAGTTGTACCCTTCTTGCATGCGTCTCTAATTTCCTGTTTAATGGCCTCCCCTACATCTCCACTACTGTTTGGGGGCCTATAGACAACCCCCACCAACGTTTTCTGCCTCTTGGTATTTCTTAGCTCCACCCATACAGATTCCACATCGTGATTTTCCGAGCCAATATCCTTCCTCACTATTGCATTGATTTCCTCCTTTACTAACAACGCTACCCCACCTCCTTTCCCTTTTTGCCTGTCCTTCCTAAATATTGAATATCCTTGGATGTTCAGTTCCCATCCTTGGTCACCCTGCAGCCATGTCTCCGTAATCGCAACTATATCATAACCGTTAATATTATCTGCGTTGTTAATTCATCTAGCTTATTGCGAATGCTCTGCGCATTAAGACACAATGCCTTTAGACTTGTCTTTTTAAGATTGCTAGTCATCTTAGTGCAAAATAAAACTATGACCCTATTTTTGTTTTTTGCCCTTGTTTTCTCTGCCTTCCACTATTGCTTCTTCCCTTTCTATCTTTTTTGTTTCTATCCTTGTTTTCCCCTCCTCTGTCTCCCTGCTCAAGTTCCCATCCCCCTGCCGTTCTAGTTTAAACCTTCCCCAACAGCACGAGCAAACACCCCGCGAGGTCATCGGCCCCGGTCCTGCTCGGGCATAACCCGTCCTGCTTCGACAGGTCCCACCTTCCCCAGAACTCGTCCCAATGTCCCAGGAATCTAAATCACTCCTGCCTACACCGTCCCTGCAGCCACGTATTCATCTGGTCTATTCTCCTGTTCCTATCCTCACTAGCACATGGCACCAGTGCCTTTCTAAATGACGATTTATGCTGTCCCTCAGAATCTATTCCAATAATTTGCCCACCACCGAGGTTAGACTGACTGGCCTATAATTACTTGGTCTGTCTCTCCGTTTTTAAAAAACGGTACAAGATTAGCAGTCCTCCAATCCTCCGGTGCCTCACCTGTAGCCAGGGAGGATTGGAAAACGATGGTCAGAGCCTCCACTATTTCCTCCCCTGCTTCTTCTAACAGCCTGGGGTATGTTTCATCCAGGCCTGGCGATTTCCCTACTTTCAAAGACCATCAGCAGCAGCAGAATTGTATTCCAGCACAATCTGTAACCTCATGGCCCGGCTAGCATGTGGCACCAGTGCCTTTCTAAATGACTATTTATGCTGTCCCTCCGAATCAATTCCAATAATTTGCCCACCACCGCGATTAGACTGACTGGCCTATAATTACTTGGTCTGTCTCTTTCTCCCTTTTTAAACAACGGTGCAACGTTAGCAGTCCTCCAATCCTCCGGTACCTCGCCTGTTGCCAGTGAGGTGGCCTTTACTCTGCCATTACCAACAAGCCAGGGGATCAACCTGGTTCAATGAAGAGTATAGAGGAGCATGCCAGGAGCAGCACCAGGCATACCTAAAAATGAGGTGCCAACCTGGTGAAGCTACAACTCAGGACTACATGCATGCTAAACAGCGGAAGCAACGTGCTATCGACAGCTAAGCGATTCCATAACCAATGGATCAGATCAAAGCTCTGCAGTCCTACCACATCCAGTCGTGAATGGTGGTGGACAATTAAACAACTAACGGGAGGAGGAGGCTCTGTAAACATCCCCATCCTAAATGAGTCCAGCACGTGAGTGCAAAAGACAAGGCTGAAGCGTTTGCAACCGTCTTAAGCCAGAAGTGCCGAGTGAATGATCCATCTCTGCCTCCTCCCGATATCCCCACCATCACAGAAGCCAGCCTTCAGCCAATTCAATTCACTCCACGTGATATCAAGAAACGGCTGAGTGCACTGGATACAGCAAAGGCTATGGGCCCCGACAACATCCCGGCTGTAGTGCTGAAGACTTGCGCTCTAGAACCAGCCACGCCTCTAGCCAAACGGTTCAGTACAGCTACAACACTGGCATCTACCCGACAATGCGGAAAATTGCCCAGGTATGTCCTGTCCACAAAAAGCAGGACAAATCCAATCCGGCCAATTACCACCCCATCAGTCTACTCTCGATCATCAGCAGAGTGATGGAAGGTGTCGTCGACAGTGCTATCAAGTGGCACTTACACACCAATAACCTACTCACCGATGCTCAGTTTGGGTTCTGCCAAGACAACTCTGCTCCAGACCTCATTACAGCCTTGGTCCAAACATGGACAAAAGAGCTGAATTCCAGAGGTGAGGTGAGAGACTGCCCTTGACATCCAGGCAGCATTTGACAGAGTGTGGCACCAAGGAGACCTAGTAAAATTGAAGTCAATGGGAATCGGGGGGGAAAACTCTCCAGTGGCTGGAGTCATACCTAGCACAAAGGAAGATGGTAGTGGTTGTTGGAGGCCAATCATCTCAGCCCCAGGACATTGCTGCAGGAGTTCCTCAGGGCAGTGTCCTAGGCCCAACCATCTTCAGCTGCTTCATCAATGACGTTCCCTCCATCATGAGATCAGAAATGGGGATCTTCGCTGATGATTGCACAATATCCAGTTTCATTTGCAACCCCTCAAATAATGAAGCAGTCCATGCCCGCATGCAACAAGACCTGGACAACGTCCAGGCTGGAGCTGATAAGTGGCAAGTAACATTCACGCCAAACAAGTGCCAGGCAATGACCATCTCCAATAAGAGAGAGTCTAACCACCTCCCCATGACATTCAACAGCATTACCATCGCCGAATCTCCCACCAACAACATCCTGGGGGTCACCATTGACCAGAAACTTAATTGGATCAGCCACATAAATACTATGGCTACAAGAACAGAGAGGCTGGGTATTCTGCGGCAAGTGACTCACCTTTGCTTCATCTAGAAGGCACAAGTCAGGAGTGTGATGGAATACTCTCCACTTGCCTGGATGAGCGCAGCTCCAACAACATTCAAGAAGCTCGACACCATCCAGGACAAAGCAGCCCGCTTGATTGGCACCCATCCACCAGCCTAAACATTCACTCCCTTCACCCCCGGCGCACAGTGGCTGCAGTGTATACCATCCACAGGATGCACTGCAGCAACTTGCCAAGGTTTCTTCGACAGCACCTCCCAAACCCGCTACCACCTAGAAGGACAAGGACAAGGGCGGCAGGCACATGGGAACAACACCACCTGCACGTTCCCCTCCAAGTCACACACCATCCTGACTTGGAAATATATCGCAGTTTCTTCATCGTCGCTGGGTTAAAATCCTGGAACTCCCTACCTAACAGCACTGTGGGAGAACCTTCACCACATGGACTGCAGCGGTTCAAGAAGGTGACTCACCACCACCTTCTCGAGGGCAATTAGGGATGGGCAATAAATGCTGGCCTTGCCAGCGACGCCCACAACCCATGAACGAATAATAAAAAAAAAATAGGATTTATAAGAAAATAGCTGGCAGATAGTCAATTAGATACTGCTCAGAAAGGAAATGGTTAGCTTTCAAAGTGGAATTTGCCAAATTGGAGAAGAGCAAACACTGGAGAGTTATCGGCAAGTAACGCTGAAATTATTACGATCATTTTTCCAACAGCAGTTTACGCTGAAATTTCTTATGCACCTAATTTGACTACAGAACGTAAAAAAGTGTTTTTTTTTAAAAAAGTGATATAAACGTAACCTTTAAATCAGGGGTTTTATTTGAATTGACAATGCACACATTTCTTCCACAAATGCACCATTCTAATTAGGAGCTGTAAGGTCAAGCTATGTTCCTAATGGTAGACATCAGAAATGTGTGGGGCAGCAAATCATTTACTATGGGATCCTTTCTAATTCATCTCTGAAATGATTTAGTACCAATTTATAAAGGAAAGTTGAGACCTCATTTTAAAGCTCCCCAGCCCTGTTGCTACATCCACCATTCTGACACTGTTCCAGTTGTGCTCTGAGAAGAGTAAGATATAATTGGTGTTACATCAAAATTGGCTTTGTTAAAGAAAAATAAAGACGACTGCTTGTTCGGTTTTCTTTTTCAGATGATCATGCTTTTCTTCCAAAGCTTCCCCCACCCTGGTGTATAAGTTACTTCATGGTTAAAATGCTGACGGGCTGACTTTTGCACACTCTCTGTAACCCAGCACCTGCCACTGCATCTCCCTTTTAAGTACCTGGACCAGATGTGCAGTATGAGAGATGCCTGTGATTTAAATGCTTCATTACCTTGTGTATGAATGGCTTTCTCATTGTTCAATTTTGCCAGACACCTTTTTAAAAAAAAAACTAATTTAAAACGAAACACAATTGATCCACACGATATGGTTTTATTGGATAATGTGGATTGGTTTCTACTTTGAAGAAACAATTTTGCTGCTTTAATCTGTCGGCAATTGCAAGAGCAATTCATTTATGTTTTTAATGTCTTCCACAGCACTACATAATATCATTCCAAAATAATGGAATTTGCACTTTTATTAACTTACGAATGTAGCAGGTAATTACAGCCTCTCCATTTAGAAAATGGTTGATTACTTGCTCTTGTGCACATTACCTTTTCCTAATAACATTAGTATATTGACTGATTTATTGCTACAACTTTACATTTCAACCCACAGAGCATCAACGCCTTTTATAAGGACTAGAAATGATCTTTGTGTAACTAGTTGCGTTTTGAAACTCTGCCATAAGCCGAGGCAGCTTTCAGTTGAATGTCCACTCCTGTTGGTCTGGACATACAATTGTCAAGTGCCATGGTTTGTGAATGTGTTGGCTGTGGACTCTAGCTCCTGCACTTCTAGGCACAAAGCAAATGAAGCTTAAGCCCTAGGAAACCATTTCTTTTGAGTATTAAGAACTTAGTACTGCAAGTGCCACATTTTCAGATAATGAACTTCAACGGCAAGAAAATAGAAAGATGCAAAGTTTAAGATGGCACATTTCAAAGGTTATGAAGAGAAATTGTAGTTTTTAATAGTGTACAGTGATCACCCATGTCTGTTTCAAGTTCGGATATTCTGTTCTTTGTAATGTTTGTGTAAACGTGAATGGAAAAATGAACATGCAGTGAACTACACTAAAAATTGCAAAATAATTCAATGCACTTGTATTTGTTAAGTCCAACAATTAAGTAGTGAAAAACCACAATTTGATCCTTCCCACACCTTAACTGACTGAGGTAAATCAGTTTCCTTGCTCTTAGATGCTTACCTACTTAGATGAAGTGTCTTGTGGGTTGGGAATAAGAGTGAGAAGGACATTCTGTATTGATTATGAAACTTCATATGCTTGAGACCACTCTGCCAATGCAACTGTGGAGCTGATAGTAATCTTACCTGACTTACACTCCTGCTTTCCCTTCCTCCTCTATAGGGGAACACTAAGCAGGATTCCCATTTTCCACCATGCTGTAAAGCAGGTGGTTAGTACATTAATGGACCGTGTTTCACATCTTACTCTAGCTCTGTAGATTCCTTGAATCGAAGCCATCCTAACGACAACCTGAGGGTCTGTCAGTGTCTGAAGGATTTCAGTTCACTATTCTAGCATTCATTATAAAATCTTTACATAGTTATTTATTCAGCTGTCATGATAGCTGACTAGTGAACAGGTTACACTTAATTGATTTGTTTTCTATTAATGGTTTTGTATACAATTTATATGATACTAGAGGCTGCTTAACAATTTTTTAAAGAAAACTATTCACAAGGTTTTGTTCTGAAAATTTGATCAGGCAAATATTTGCCTGAATCCTGAATGTTAAGTTAGTTTTGTCATAATCTACATAACTGATTATTGTGCAGAGCTGATTTACACCAAGATCAGGTGACTACGGGTCCCTTTTGCATCTAGAATTATGGGCGTATATTTACACCTATTTTGAATTAGCGTAATCGCAGGAAATTCACACCTTCCACTCCTTTTTCTCATGGGGCGGCGCCATGTTAATGAGCTGTGAACTCCATGGAAATTCAGGCGCAGTGCAAGAACTGCCGTAAGTCCCTTCCGCCAGAATTTCATTGATATTTACACTAGAAATTGGCATTATGCCGCAATTACACGTTTGTACGCAAACTTATAGGAAATTCCAGGTTGTAGTTTTAACTGAAACTTGATTATCTGTATCCCTGATGAGTTTATTGCATCCTTTCCAGTTAGCTGGTGATGTATCTAATACCTGTATTACTTAAAATTACAGTAGTACATAGTGAAAGGTCGATTTATGTGATTTTAGAAGTATAGAAAGTTACAATGGTATTGTAATTACTGATACAAATTTTAATACATTCTTATCTGAACGTGCTCATTGAGGATAGTATTTAATAAACTTAATAGTAACTTTATAGTAGTGCCAGGAAATGTGGTGTCCTGATTGGCTTGGTATTATATATGCTGGTGCGATGACTATGCTGTTAACTTAGTTCCTAGCTGTACAGATCATAAAAGCCTGTGTTTTTCATTTGCCACTCATTGCTGTAGAAACTGCAAGGTGGTAGCCAGAACAAAAGAAAACCTGTATATATGCTGTTGTTGTAACATCATCTGCAGGTATGGGGTCAGCTTCCATGTGTAGGCTGATGATATGAACTCTGCCTCTCCAAATGCCCTCAACGTAACAACCACCTCTGTTTCAGACTGCATGTCCAACATCAAGTTATGGATAAATCAAGAGTTCCTCCAACTAAATAATAGGAAGATCAAAACCATCATTTTCAGCCACTGTCATAAACTATGCTCCTTTTCCATTGACTCCAGCCTTTCTCTGACCACCCACTCAGGTTGAACCTGACTGTGTGCGAAAAGTTGGTATCCTCTTTGACCTAGAGCTGAACTTGAAACTGCACATCCTTTCCATCACCAAGACAGTTTATATCCAGCTCGGTAACATTGCTTGCTTCTGCCCCTACTGCTGCTGAAACAATTATCCATGCTTTGTCACCTCTAGACTTGATTTCTTCAAAGTATTCCTTGCCAGATTCTATGCTTTTGTTTTTACAAACACTGCAACAATTGTTCTAGTTGCTGGTGTAAAATATTGCCCAGCTTTGTATAAGAAGCAGTGATAAAGCAGGTTGGGAAGGTTAATATTTTCTAAACACACAGGTCAGAGTTTATCAGCCTTAAACTCCTTGTGAGCAGGCATTTTAGAAAGTTGTACAATACACTTTTATCCTCATTTTGAAAAAAAAGACTTGTATTTATACAGCACCTTTCACGCCCTCAGGATGTCCCAAAACGCTTTACAGCCAGTGAAGTACTTGTGAAGTGTGGTCACTGTTGTAATGTAAGAAACGCGACAGCCAATTTGCACACAGCAAGGTTCCACAAACAGCAATGTGACAAATGACCAACAATGGACAGATATTCTGTTTTGAGATCTGAGGAGGAGCTAGTGAGCTGTTTTTGTATGTGTGAATCATAATATTCGCACCTGTTCTGATACAGCAGCACTGCCAGTGCCTGGGCTGGTTTGACAGCAACTGATAAGAAGGGACTTGACTAATTTTGCTGAATATTTCAATATCAGTTGACAAGTGATCAAAATGCAACATAGATCAGATTCTGTAATTTTGCCATGTAATTGCCATGTTACAGAACAATGAAGCATTTGACATTGTGAATTGGCATGTGCCTATGTAGATTCAAAGTGCCCCCAATCCCTCTGCTCCTCTAACCCATTTAGACTCTTATTATCCAAGCAGTCAATGGCTGCCTTATTCTTCCTACCAAAATGTAATACCTCACACTTACCTGCATTGAAATTAATTTGCCAGTTACATGCCCATTCTGCAAGTTTATTAATGTCTTCCTGTATTTTGTCGCCGTCCTCCTCAGTTATTAACTATATCCCCCAATTCGGTGTCGTCCGCAAATTTTGAAATTGTACTTCCGATTGCTGAGTCCGATTCGTTTATGTAAATAGTAAACAACAGTGGTCCCAGCACTGATCCTTATGGAACACCACTTCTCACCTTTTGTCAGCCTAAGTAACTACATTTTACCCCTAAGGGGTTATCAATGGGGACAGGACAGTATTACTAACTGACGGATTTTAATGAGATTTTATATGTAAATAAATATCTTGCTACTGATTACCTGTTGCGATTAGCATTTTACAAATAGATTGAGTCTCCAACTTTTCCTAATTTTGCTTACAAGTAACCACCTTTCGCTTGTACATGAAATTAAAAAGCAAGGGTAGCTGCAGCTTTAATTCACCCCAAAAAGTTATATTTGCTTCTATAAACAATAGTCATTACAAAAATCAACCCCTACAACTTATTTCTTGTATCTTGTGCTGTGACGTGATTCTGTGTGGTAATATTGTTGATGGCTGACTTTTTTATTTCAGGTATCTTACGTTATTAGAGATGAAGTAGAGAAATATAATCGCAATGGAGTTAACGCACTTCAGCTAGATCCCACGTTAAACAGACTGTTTACAGCTGGTCGAGATTCGATTATCAGGATATGGAGCGTGAACCAGAACAAGGTGAAAAACTTAATCCAAGATATTTTTGTCTCTCACACCGTAACAGTATTACAACCTGCAATCTCAATATTTATTTCAGAATCTACAGTAGGAAAATGTCAGGGGCCCATTCAGTAATACAAAATGTAGATCATGTATAAACAGAATTCCCACTTAACAACATTTCTGTACCAAAATGCAAAGCACCTAAAGACTTTTTCATGAATCAATCTGAAATTACTAAACATTCGATCTTTCAGAATATGTCTGAACAGAATATCCGTGACCTCAGAAGTTTGTGGAAAATTCATTGTTCTGTCATTCAACATCAGAAACAATTGTATTTTTCAAAAGCTACCTAATAATAACTTCTGGTTATTAAAGGCTGATGAAAAGCTAAGTCTTTTCAGGGTCTTAGTTAAGTACACAGAAGTGTAGTGGTATTTGTCCTGGATAAGCAACCCATAGGTCAAATTTAACCATAAAATTGAATTCAGTAAATCTGGTCATTTGTGGGCTAATACCATTGTCCATAAAAGCTGTCGGATTGTCCTAAAAGTCCGACTGGTTCGCTAATGTCCTGCTCCACATTTCACTACTTCTACAGTTCTATCTCCCATCCTACATTCTCAATACTCCTGAAACTGCACTAAGCCAACATAAAGTGAAAATATAATCTTTTGTTTCTTTACTTGTACCATCTTGCCTTGTACTATCATCCCATGTCATTTAATCACTCCTGCCCTCCGCCCTATCACAGACCTTTCCCGTTGTTATTTCCTCCCCCCCCCCCCCCCCCAATTTTTCCTAGTTCTGTACTTACTTATAAACTGTTTAAATTTCTAAGCTCTTCCAGTTCTAATGAAAAGTCATCAACTTGAACCATTAACTCTGTTTCTCTCACCACAGATACTGCTTGACCTGAATATTTCTAGCATTTTCTGTTTATATTTCAGATTTCCAGCATATGCAGTATTTTGCTTTTGTGAAAATATAGTCTGGCCTACATTATGTGGTTGTCCAGTTTTACATAGAATTACATAAAATTTACAGCACCAAAACAGGCCATTCAGCCCAATGCCGGTGTTTATGCTCCACATGAGCCTCCTCCCACTCTATTTAATTCATCTCGCCCTATCAATATATCCTTTTCTTTTCTCCCTCGTGGACTGTAGCGGTTCAAGAAGGCGGCTTACTACCACCTTCTCAAGGGCAATTAGGGATAGGCAATAAATGCCGGCCTTGCCAGCAACATCCACATCCCATGAACGAATAAAAAAAATGCATTTATCTATCTTCCCCTTAAATGCATCTATGCTATTTGCCTCAACTACTCCTTGTGGTAGTGAGTTCCACATTCTCACCACTCTGAGTAAAGAAGATTCTCCTGAATTCTTTATTGGATTTATTAGTAACTATCTTGTATTTATGACCCCTAGTTTTGGATGCCCCCACAAGTGGAAACATCTTCTCTACATCTACCCTAGTTTACACTATGAAGTGGCCTAGCAAAGCACTCATTTGTACAAACAACTGCTAGGAGACCCATTGCTATCTTCTCGGGGCAACCAGGGATAATTATGGCCGAGCCAACGTTGCCCATAATCCTGAGAAATTAAAAAGAATTGCTGGATAAGTTGGTGTTGATCCATTAGTGAGTTGAATACTAGAATGCAGTCTAACGTGACCCGCCGAGATCACGTATGATTTACTTTGTGCTGCCTTTGTGTTCTCATATGATTGGCTATTAAACAGTTTGTGGTTTGAGGAGAAATATTTGATTATGTACTCTATATATGTAGAATGGGAGATGTGATCACTAAAGTAGTGAAGTGTGCACCATGACTTCCCCGTGGTGAATTCAGTCTTTGATTTTCAGTGAAGAAAGTACTGACTCATCGTAACTTGATGTCCGACAGTCTGACAGCACGGGGCAGTCATGGAATTGAGAGATTTGGTGGGGAAGCAGGGTTTTGTCAGCAAACCTATGGAAAGTGACCCCATGCATGTGACCCCATGCATGTGAGGGGCACCATTTAGCTGAGAAAAAGGAAGAGGCCAAAGGTAGATTCTGTGTGACTCCACAGGGGATGGTGCACAGAAGAGATGATTAAACCATTGCTGGTTGCATCTATATCGGCAGGAGTAGAACAATGCAAAGACAGTCCCATGGAGCTGGTCAACAAAGGAGAAATACTGGAGGAGGACAACAATGTGGAAAGATTGAAAGAGGATGAAGAGCGATAATGCAATATGATCACAGTCACAGGGCATATCATTTATGACTTTGACCAGGACAGTCTTAGTGCTGTGACATGGGTAGAAGTTAGACTGGAGCGATTTGAACAGGGGTTTTTTTGGAGAGTTCAGCACAGAGCTGGAAAGGAAAGACATTCTTGAGGACCTCAAAGAGGAAAGGTAGGTTTGCGATGGGTTGAGGATGTTTTTGTTTTTTTGAGTAGGATGGGGATGACACCAGTTTTGTTGGGGAGAGTGATGTTCATGGTTCTCTCCCTCAGATACCAATGTCAACTGGCTTTTGGGGGTTTTGAGTGATATGAGTTAGGCGTTCGGACAGGAGGAAATCAAGGCAGCAGGAAGTGGATCTCATGGAAGAGACTATTTTAGACCGGGTAAGGGAGAAACAAAGGGAGAACCTATCAAGTGGTGAAAGATCAAGGCTGGAATGGTTATGAAAGAACAGAAGAAACTGCTTGTGTAGCCTCCATCTTAAAGATACCAGACTGATTCCTAGGATGGCAGGACTGATGTATGAGGAGAGATTGGGTTGACTTGGCCTGTATTCACTCGCGTTTAGAAGAATGAGAGGGGATCTCATTGAAACATAAAATTCTGACAGGGCTAGACAGACTGGATGCAGGGGGGATGTTTTCCCCTGGTTGGGGGGTCCAAAATGAGGGGTCACAGGATACGAGATAGGACATTTAGGACTGAGATGAGGAGAAATTTCTTCACTCAGAGGGTGGTGAACCTGTGGAATTATCTACACCAGAAGGCTGTGGAGGCCAAGTCACTGAATATATTTAAAATGGAGCTAGATAGATTTCTAGACACAAAAGGCATCAAGGGGTATGGGGAGAGAACGGGAATATGGTATTGAGATAGAGGATCAGCCATGATCATATTGACTGGCGAAGCAGGCTCAAAGGGCCGAATGGCCTACTCCTGCTCCTATTTTCTATGTTTCTATACAGAAATCCATGACCTTGTTGCATTTGGTTTTGGAGGTGAGCGTGGAGGGTGAGCTAGGGTAGGTTATGATGTGGTAACAAAAATTTGAACCTTAGTGGATAGGGGTCTATGGTTGCCTCCATTCAATATTTAATGAACCGAACACTTATTTTGTCAAACCCAGCAGATACTCAAAGTTCCACATCCTATTGCAGCTGTTGCCTTGTCCTTAGTGATGTGTGGTTCCTATTGCTGTAGATATTTAGAACCAGCGAACCATAGAAAAGATACAGCACAGAAGGGGGCCATTTGGCCCATCGTGTCCGCGCCAGCTCGAAGAACAACCAGGTGCCCATTTTAGTTTCCACCTTCCAGCATCTGGTCTGTAGCCCTGCAGCTTACAGCACTTTAGGTGCAGGTCCAGGTACTTTTAAAAAGAGTTGAGGGTCCCTGCCTCTACCACCAATTCGGGCAAAGAATTCCATACACCCACCACCCTCTGGGTAAAAAAGTTTTCCCTCATGTCCCCTCTAATCCTTCTGCCAATCAGCTTAAATCTGTCCTTTTGGCAACCAAAGGTATTAAGGGATTTGGGCCAAAGGCAGGTATAAGGAGTTAAATCGCAGATCAGCCATGATCTTATCAAATGGCGGAGCAGGCACGAGGAGCTGAATGGCCTACTCTGCTCTTATGTTCCTATGTCCTCTAGTTCTTGAACTCTCCGCTAGGGGAAACAGTTGGTACTTGTCTACTCTACCTGGGCCCCTCATAATTTTGTACACCTCAATCAAGTCTCCCCTCAGCCTCCTCTGCTCCAAGGAAAATAACCCCAGCCTATCAAAGTTCTCCAGATTCAGGAACTGTCCCTCTAGATTGGAAAATTGCACATGTCACTCTGCTTTTTAAGAAAGGAGGGAGAGGGAAACCAGGGAATTATAGACCAGTTAGCCTAACATCTGTTGTGGGGAAAATGCTGGAGTCTATAATTAAGGATAGGGTGACTGAGCACCTCGAATTTTCAGTTAATCACAGAGAGCCAGCATGGATTTGTGAAAGGTAGGTCGTGCCTGACGAACCTGATTGAATTTTTTTGAAGAGGTGACTAAAGTAGTGGACAGGGGAATGTCAATGGATGTTATTTATATGGACTTCCAGAAGGCATTTGATAAGGTCCCACATAAGAGACTGTTAGCTAAGATAGAAGCCCACGGAATCGAGGGAAAAGTACGGACTTGGGCAGGAAGTTGGCTGAGCGAAAGGCGACAGAGAGTAGGGATAATAGGTAGGTGCTCACATTGGCAGGATGTGACTAGTGGAGTCCCGCAGGGATCTGTCTTGGGGCCTCAATTATTCACTATTTATTAACGACTTAGATGAAGGCATAGAAAGTCTCATATCTAAGTTTGCCGATGGCACAAAGATTGGTGGCATTGTAAGCAGTGTAGGTGAAAACATAAAATTACAAAGTGATATTGATAGATTAGGTGAATGGGCAAAACTGTGGCAAATGGAATTCAATGTAGACAAATGTGAGGTCATCCACTTTGGATCAAAAAAGGATAGAACAGGGTACTTTCTAAATGGTAAAAAGTTAAAAACAGTGGATGTCCAAAGGGACTTAGGGGTTCAGGTACATAGATCATTGAAGTGTCATGAACAGGTGCAGAAAATAATCAGTAACACTAATGGAATGCTGGCCTTTATGTCTAGAGGACTGGAGTACAAGGTGGCAGTAGTTATGCTGCAGCTATACAAACCCTGGTTAGACCGCACCTGGAGTACTGTGAGCAGTTCTGGGCATCGCACCTTCAGAAGGACATATTGGCCTTGGAGGGAGTGCAGCGTAGGTTTACTAGAATGATACCCGGACTTCAAGGGTTAAGTTACGAGGAGAGATTACACAAATTGGGGTCGAAGGTTAAGGGGTGATCTGATCGAAGTTTATAAGATATTAAGGGGAACAGATAGGGTGGATAGAGAGAAACTATTTCCGCTGGTTGGGGATTCTAGGAGTAGGGGGCACAGTCTAAAAATTAGAGCCAGACCTTTCAGGAGCGAGATTAGAAAACATTTCTACACACAAAGGGTAGTAGAAGTTTGGAACTCTCTTCTGCAAACGGCAATTGATACTAGCTCAATTGCTAAATTTAAATCTGAGATAGATAGCTTTTTGGCAACCAAAGGTATTAACGGATATGGGCCAAAGGCGGGTATATGGAGTTAGATCACAGATCAGCCATGATCTTATCAAATGGCGGAGCAGGCACGAGGGGCTGAAGGGCCTACTCCTGTTCCTATCCAATCTCCTTGTAACTGCAATTTTCAATCCCTGGCAACGTTCTTGTAAATCTTCTCTGCACTCTCTCCAGAGCAATTACGTCCTTCCTATAAAGTGGTGACCAGAACTGCGCACAATACTCCAGCTGTGGCCTTACCAGCCTTTTATACAGCTCCATCAATACATCCCTGCTTTTGTATTCTTACCTCGTCTAATAACGGAGAGCATTCCGTATGCCTTCTTCACAACCTTATCTGACTGTACTGCCACCTTCATGGACCTGTGCACATGCACTCCAAGGTCTCTCACTTCCTCTACCCCTCTCAATATATTCCCGTTTACTGCGTATTCCCTTTTACTGTTTGCCCTCCCTAATTGCATTACCTCACACTTCTCCGGGTTGAACTCCATTTGCCACATTTCTGCCCACTCCACCAACCCATTGATATCATCTTGAAGTCTATAGCTATCCTCTTCACTATCAACTACATGGCCAATTTTTGTGTCGTCTGCAGATTTGCCAATCATGCCCCCTACATTCAAGTCCAAATCATTAATATATACCACAAACAGCAATTTCTTGGATAATCCACAATTCATCATTTAATTTTTTTTACAACATCGTGTACAATATAGAAAATGGTAATTTACTGGCTCATGTAGTAACTAGTTTGCATTAGTTACATAACAGTGAGTGTTAAGCAACATTGGTAGGGTCACATTCGTTATGTTATGAATTAAGAATTGTTTCAGTAGTTTTTTTTAGAAAACAGGTTTGACATTGACTTTGAACACTTAGGTCTAGGAATCCAGATGATATCAGCTGCACTCACTATGCTCTCTTTCTTTTATGATGTCCATTCAGCTGAGTTCTATTAATTGCTTCCTTATTAAAGATAAACATGACAGTAAATGACATTATTTTGCAGAATATTCTGGTTTTGCATCTATAAGCACAGTATGATTGCTAGAATATGTGTGTGTGTCTGTGTGTCTCTGTGTGTCTCTGTGTGTGTCTCTGTGTGTGTCTCTGTGTGTGTGTCTCTGTGTGTGTGTCTCTGTGTGTGTGTGTCTCTGTGTGTGTGTGTGTCTCTGTGTGTGTGTGTGTGTCTCTGTGTGTGTGTGTGTGTCTCTGTGTGTGTGTGTGTGTCTCTGTGTGTGTGTGTGTGTCTCTGTGTGTGTGTGTGTGTCTCTGTGTGTGTGTGTGTGTCTCTGTGTGTGTGTGTGTGTGTTTTTATAAAGATGGGTTTACATTTCTGCTGTCTCTAAGTTATTAACCATTCTCAGATGAACAGGGTATGTGCTGATTCTTGGATGAACAGGATACAGTGCTGATATGAAACCAACCAGAGGAGGATGCTCAAGAGTGACCCTTGGTGGCTGTCCCTCCACTTTGTCCCAGGTCGGACGGAGATTCTCAAACTGGGAGGTGTGACTTGGTTATCGGAGGGGGCACGAGGAGGATGCTAGCTGTAACTCTAGATGACCAGTCAACAGTGTCTTGACCAGTCACTGAGTGGTGAGAATGTGGAACTTGCTACCACATGGAGTGGTTGAGGCAGATAGCATAGATGCAGTTGAGGGGAAGTTAGATAAGTACATGAGGGAGAAAAGAATAGAAGGATATGTTGATCGGGCGAGATGAAGTAAATAGAGTGGGAGGAGGCTTGTGTGGATCATAAATGGTGGTGTAGCCCAGTTGGGCTGAATGGCCTGTTTCTGTGCTATAAATTCTGTGTAATTTACTAACAGGTAATGCCTGCAATATGTATGTTTTCCATTGGTGGCACTGCAGCACTCCCCTTAACTCTCTGGCTGATTCCTGACTGCAGGTGATGCCTGAGTTTTGGAGAGAGCAAACAGTTCCAGCTAACAGGTATTTTCAATACTCGTTAGTTTAAATGTGTCACTTTCAGTTAAAAGGGAAAAAAAAGTTGCTTGCCTTCTGGTCTGTACCTCCTGTGCCACATATATTTATTTTTGGAAGTGCTCATGAGCCCTGGGGTCCTCGCTGCCACAGAGAAGTAAATAAATAAATAGCAGCATGTCTGTGTTCCCCCACCATGAGTCTGCTTCAAAGGTCTGTTAAAAGGTTCTTTGCCCTAAGTTCTGCAGCTCTGTGGTGCATCCATTTTCTTTTTTGTCCCTGCATCAAAGTCCTCATGAGCGCATGGGTTCTCCCCTGATCTATGGAGGGAATAAATAAATGACCCTCCTTTTTAAAAACTTGTCTAGGCATCAAAAATTACTTTATTGCTCAGTGGTCTGCACCTTTCTGGAAAGTTTATTGTGCCCTGCTTGGATTTTGTATTGCTGCTTGCTTAGCGACATCTTAAATTGAGAAATAAATTAATAAAAGCATCCGCACTTATCCGTTAAAAGAAATTAAACTTAATTTTACTTCCTCCCAAAGCAACCCAATGATTCATTACTCTGTTTCAACCCCAAACATCCTGACCACAGACCCATTCTACGGAGGACTCTTTCATCCTTCAACAGTCTTGCAGCCCTAACCCAAAGAGAAGAGAGGCCTGCAGTTTTGCTTTCAGTGAAGTTGCTGACACCGTCATAGTGGCCGGAAAATTCCTTGGATCTGCTCCCGCTTCGTTGGCCTTGCTTCACCATAAGTGCACCAGGAACCTCGTTTGCACGTGTAAAATGGGGTTTCCACCGCACTTCTGGCAAAGTAACATCAGCGAGGCGGGAGCAGATCTGAGGAATTTTCAGGCCTTTGAGTTCTAATATGATTGGACTTCATATTAAAACTCAAAAGCGTACAGGAGTAGAATTAAAACAGCTAAAGTATTCTGGGTTACCAATTGTATCTACATTAACATTGATTATGCACAAATACCGTTTCTTGGAAAGAGAGGGGCTCGCATGGGACATGAATCTCCAAAGCAAGGTTCATCGAAAAAAAAAGTTTGTGAACCTCTGCTGTAGGGAAATGGCTGGCACCTGCTTGTTGCTGCCTCCATGTATCAAGTGATTGGACAATTGGTGTGTAGGGGATTGCAAGTACAAACCCTTGTTTTCTCTCCTTGTTGGGTTGATGTTCTTAATGCACTTCTCCACCTGAAGTCTTATCGATCTGTGCAAATGATTGGGAGAAACTGTTATTCACATGTAATGTGACAATGTAGAAATTGGATCTCTCTACTATATATGGCCTATGCTATTCATGATTTGTACTTTAATTGGAAAGAGCACAATTGATATACATTCTAAAAAGAAATACTGTTTTTCTTACCCCTCCATCCCCACAGCACTGCTTGTTCCAGGCTACTGAGCACTGTTATTGGTAATAGAGTTGGAAATGTCAAGACGACCTCTTCAGGTTGAAGTACTGAGAATTAGGGAAAAATGTAGAATTCGCTGTGGATTTATAGTCAAGAGTTTGGAATAATAATGGGTCATTGGTGCATTCATCCCATAGGCCATTCATGAGACCATATGAATGAACTCTTGTATTCCATTCCAACTTCCATATCATCTATCTGTTAGCACTGTATTTTTACTGTAGCTATCAGTAACTGTGGAATTGGCTCTGTCCTGGTAGAACCTGAATTCTCCTGTTTAGCACCAAATCAGATTCTCAGGACCAGGAGAGCTCAGCATGCATGTCTTTTATATATGCATAAAGCTCTGCTCCCAGCCAGTAATTTTTAAATATATGCTTAGAATGAGGAATTGTCCAGACTCTAAACTTAAGTTGTTTTAAATGTTCCCAAAAGTGCCCTTGAGGCCCCAGGAAACCCTTACAGATTTTTTAAATTCCAACCATCAGTTGCCCAGTCCCAGGTTAATTTCACTTTTCTTGCAGCACAGGAGAGTTATACTCCATGTGGTATCAAACCCAGGCAGTATAAGGCTGCCTCCTCTTGGGGGCCTTCACTCTGGGATAGATTGGGTTTCAACTATGAAGTTACACTGCCACTTTTGTGTCACGCTAATAATTTCTATTTTTCTTTTTCAGCAAGATCCTTATATTGCCTCCATGGAGCACCACACTGACTGGGTGAATGATGTGGTATTATGCTGTAATGGAAAGACCTGTGAGTAACTCAGCTTTACTTCATTGAATCAGGGTTTTGTATAAGCAGATGTTTAACAGTAACCTCATCTACTAGCCCAGCCTGGTTCCCGGTGCACCTTTTATACTCCAGGCTGAGCAGCTTGTTACCGATGCTTTGTACCTCATGATTTTTTAAAAATCCAGGCTGCTTTTGGCCACTTGCTGTGGCGTCAACTTGTTACAGTGCTCAATTTTGCCAGTGGCCAATCCAGGTGCTCTTTGACCAGCCAATGTTGCTGGGTGGACCTTGTGGCAATACTGTTGTCATTCTTTCTGCTGCTTTAATGGTCCAGTGGGAGTGCTTCACCCCCCCCACCCACCCACCCAGAATTGTCTGTTACTAATATCTTGGCCACTTGTAATCTGTTTTTTATTCATTCTGGGGATTTGGATGTCACTGGCAAGGCCAACATCTATTGTCCATCCCTATTTGCCCTTGAGAAGGTGCTGGTGAGCCTTCTCCTTGAACTGCTGCAGTCCGTGTGGTGAAGATGCTCCCACAGTGCTGTTAGATAGGGAGTTCCAGGGTTTTGACCCAGCGAGCATTAAGGAACAGTAATATATTTCCAAGTCAGGATGGTGTGTGACTTGGAGGTGATGGTGTTCCCACGCACCAGATCATGCAGTCCCCGATGGATTGCTGGTCAACTGGCTGGTTCTAGTATGAATTCGTTTAGCAAAATGGCATTGTATAGTTCTTGACTACGTGATCCTCTTAAGAAGTGATTCTAACCTAAAAGTTATTTGCAAACATCTTCAGTGTTTAAAACTGCCTTTTATTTTGTAGTAATATCGGCTTCATCTGACACGACAGTGAAAGTGTGGAATGCTCATAAAGGATTTTGCATGTCCACGTTACGAACTCATAAGGTAACTTTTTTTGTAATGGGGAAAACTGCAACGTGCTGAGGAGAGAAATGTCATCTCATGCAAGAATGTGTTTTATTTGTGACAACATTTAATGCTTTTTAAAAAAAAAAAAATGCTGCTGCTTCAGTGGCGAACACTGGTCCGAATTGGTTGATGTGAAGGTGACCTGTTGGGTAAAAGAATTAATGAAGACCTCTTCCTCATGCTCTTATATTATGCATATGTTCTATTTCATCTTGTCTCAATTTTGAGAATGTAAGAATAAATTTAGCCAAACATCAAAAGCCAGAATTCTCCATTTGAAACCATTAACTCGGAGAATGAGAATTGAAATCCCTTGTTTTTAGTAAATTAGAGCTTAATTCATTGAAGTAAATAACCACCTCTATGGTTAATCGAGATGCTTCAGGGGATGTATCACAGAAATGCAGTTTTATTTAATTCTCTAACGAGCATTGGCTTGGCTTATTTGGTAGCCATGTTGACTCTTGAGTCAAAAGGTTATAGGTCCAATCAACATTCCAGGATTTAAGTATGTAATCTAGACTGACACAGTGCAGTTCTAGAACTAAGGGAGTTCTGCATTGTAGGAGATGTTTGTTGGATGAGATATCAAAACCAATGTCCTGTCTGCTTGTTCTGGTGGTTCAGGAGGACGTTAAAGATCCCATGCCATTTTTGAAGAAGAGCAGGGAATTTTCCTGATATCGTGACCAGCATTCCTCCTTCAACCAACCACTGGTCATTCAACTCATTTGCTGTTTGTGGAATCTTGCTGCGCGCAAATTAGCTGCAGTAGTTGCCTGCATAAGAATAGTAGCTGTACATCGAGAAAAGATTAATTGATTGTGAAGTACTTTGGGATAACCTGCAGCTCTATATTTGCAAGTTGCTTCTGTTTTCTTTTCTCATGGAATTGAATCTAAATGCTTGTAACCCAAAGAGTGTTTAGAGAATGACCTATTGGAATTAGTTTTAGTAATTTAAGATTTGTGCAATAAATGTACTTTCAACCAGTTGTAAGGTAGATGTAGTAAACTTCCATTTCTAATTTTTCCGTTGTGGAGCTGAGCCATGCAGACCAAGGAGGAGGAAAAGAATCTGCCTGATTTCCAACTCCTAATTGCCCTCTAGTAACCATTGCTAGATGGTATGGATGTTTGGTGACGACACTCAAATGTGATGCTTTCAATGCTGGATGGTCACTTTCTAGTCGCACACATGAAAATGATCACTTGCACAAGACACTGAAACTGTATTGCAATACCATGAGTCAGTGGCTTTAGAGAGGAGGGGAGAAAATTGGATAAAACTAAAAAAAAATTGAAACATTTTCTTTCTTTTTTTGTATAGGATTATGTGAAGGCGTTAGCTTATGCGAAAGATAAAGAGTTGGTGGCTTCAGCTGGGCTGGACAGACAGATTTTCCTCTGGGATGTAAATACTCTCACAGCACTGACTGCCTCAAACAACACTGTCACCAGTAAGTCCCTGATTATAAATGTAAGGGGTTGGTGGGGGGATAAGTATGGAATGTAGCACAAACCTTTAACACGGGAGATGCTTGGGAGGTTTATAAAGTAGTCAAGTTGTTTTGTGCTTTTTTTTAATTATTCTTGGGATGTGGGTGATGTTAGCAATGGTGCATTTATTGTCTATCCATAATTGCCCTGAAAATATAATAGAACTGAGTGGCTTACAAGGTCACTTCAGAAGACACAAAGTGTGGAACTAGTCATATGTAGGCCAGACTAGATAGGGGTGGCAGGCTGCTTTCTCTGAAGCACAGTAATCATGGGTGACATTAATCTGCATATAGACTGGCTAAATCAAATTAGCAATAATACTGTGGAGGATGAATTCCTGGAGTGTGTACGAGATGGTTTTTAGACCAGTACGTTGAGGAGCCAACCAGGGAACAGGCTATCCTAGATTGGGTATTGTGCAATGAGAAGGGGTTAATTAATAATCTTGTTGTGCGGGGTCCTTTAGGGAAGAGTGACCGTAACATGATAGAATTCTTCATTCAGATGGAAAGTGAAGTAGTCCAATCCGAAACTAGGGTCCTAAATCTAAACAAAGGAAACTATGAAGGTATGAGGAGTGAGTTGGCTATGATAGATTGGGAAGCTTCATTAAAAGACATGAAGGTGGATAAGCAATGGCTAACATTTAAGGAACGAATACACGAATTGCAACAATTATACATTCCTTTCTGGAACAAAAACACAAAAGGAAAAGCAGCCCAACCATGGCTAACAAAAGAAATTAAGGATAGTATTAGATCCAAAGAGGAGTCATATAAAGTTGCCAGAAAAAGTAGCAAGCCTGAGGATTGGGAGCAGTTTACAATTCAGCAAAAAAGGGCTAAGAGACTGATTAAGAGGGGAAAAATAGAGTATGAGAGCAAACTTGCAAGGAACATAAAAGACTGTAAAAGCTTCTACAAGTATGTAAAAAGAAAAAAGATTAGTAAAGACAAATGTAGGTTCCTTACAGTCAGAAATGGGAGAATTTATAATAGGGAACAAGGAAATGACAGAGCAATTAAACAAATACTTCGGTTCTGTCTTCACGGAAGAGGACACAAATAATGTCCCAGAAATGCTAGGGAACCAAGGGTCTAGTGAGAAGGAGGAATTACAGGAAATTAGTATTAGTAAAAAAAACTGCTGGAGAAATTAATGGGACTGAAAGCTGATAAATCCCCAGGGCCTGATGATCTGCATCCTAGAGTACTAAAAGAGGTAGCCATGGAAATAGTGGATGCATTAGTTGTCATCTTCCAAAATTCTATAGATTATGGAACAGTTCCTGCAGATTGGAGGGTGGCAAATGTAACCCCACTATTTAAAAAAAGGAGGGAGAGAAAACAGGGAACTACAGACCGTTTAACCTAACATCAGTAGTAGGTGAAATGCTATTGTCTATTATAAAGGATGTGATAACAGGACACTTAAAAAAAAAAAATCAGCGGGATTAGACAAAGTCAACATGGATTTATGAAAGGGAAATCATGTTTGACAAACCTACTGGAGTTTTTTGAGGATGTAACTGGTAGAATAGATAAGGGAGAACCAGTGGATGTGGTTTATTTGGATTTTCAGAAGGCCTTTGATAAAGTCCCACATAAGAGGTTAGTGTGCAAAATTAAAGCACATGGGATTGGTGGTAATATACTGGCATGGATTGAGAATTGGTTGACAGACAGGAAACAAAGAGTAGGACTAAATGGGTCTTTTTCGGGGTGGCAGGCAGTTACTAGTGGGGTACTGCAGGGATCAGTGCTTGGGCACCAGCTATTCACAATATATATCAATGTTTTGGATGAGGGAACCAAATATAGTATTTCCAAGTTTGCCGACGACAAAACTAGGTGGGATCATGAGTTGTGAGGAGGATGGCTTCAAGGTGATTTAAACAAGTTGAGTGAGTATAATGTGGATAATTGTGAAGTTATCCACTTCGCAAGGAAAAACAGAAAGGCAGAAATGGTGATAGATTGGGAAATGTTGATGTAGAAAGGGACCTGGGTGTCCTTGTACACGAGTCACTGAAAGCAAACATGCAGGTGCAGCAAGCAGTTAGGAAGGCAAATGGTATGTTGGCCCTCATTGCACGAGGATTTGAGTACAGGAGCAAGGATGTCTTACAGAAGTTATACAGGGCCTTGGTGAGACCACACCTGGAGTACTGTGTGCAGTTCTGGTCTCCTTACCTAAGAAAGGATATTCTTGCCATAGAGGGAGTGCAACAAAGGTTCTCCAGACTGATTCCTGGGATGGCAGGACTGTCTCATGAGGAGAGATTGGATCGACTCGGCCTGTATTCACTCGAGTTTAGAAGAATGAGAGGGGACCTCATTGAAACATATAAAATTCTGACAGGGCTAGACAGACTGGATGCAGGGAGGATGTTTCCCCTGGCTGAGAGGTCCAGAATGAGGGGTCACAGTCTCAGGATACGAGGTAGGACATTTTGGACTGAGATGAGGAGAAATTTCTTCACTCAGGGTGGTGAACCTGTGGAATTCTCTACCACAGAAGGCTGTGGAGGCCAAGTCACTGAATATATTTAAGAAGGAGCTCGATAGATTTCTAGACACAAAAGGCATCAAGAGGTATCGGGAGAGGGCGGGAAAATGGTTTTGAGATCGAGGATCAGCCATGATCATGAATGGCAGTGCAGGCTTGAAGGGCCTACTCCTGCTCCTATTTTCTATATTTCTACATTAGTGAACCAGTTGTGTTTTTATGACAATCTGGTAGCTTTAATTAAATTCTTTCTGATGCTGGATCATAAATTAGCAGAGTGAAGTATGTTGTGCATTGTTGTCACAAGAGTTCTAGTAAAATGTAATGGTGGTCTTGCAGGATTTTCATACTGTGTCCAGTTGAATTGCAAAAAACAACCAGTTGGATTGGATTTTGTCCCTCTAAGATAGAGATGCTCTGCATAGGGTACTTTGAGTTTATTTAACACTAGGATGAAGTACTGGAGTTGTAATTCCACTTTGGGATCAATTTGGGATGATCAATTCCAGTGTTAGGGATGAACATTAATAATGATTAGATTTGAGTGCATGTTCATCCATAATGTTGGAATTGATGAGCTGTTATGTAGACTGTTTGGGAGCTCAAACTGTGACAAAATAAAAGGATGAGAGTCGTTGGCTTCAATGTTTAACAGTTAGTTATGCCCATGAGGTGCAACATTTACCAAAGAGTGTTGGTAGCAATGCACTAAGTCTAATGACCACGTAGAGAAATTGGTAACCAGCTCAGAGTTTTTTGACTCTGGTCTGTATTAATTTTTGCAGTCTGCAAACACATTTTTCCATTGTAATGGAACCGTGTCATTGTAAACTGTTATTACCACCCCCCTGGTGCAACCTTTTTTGAATTTTTAGTCCCAGTGCAAGCTGTACTGCAGACTATCCACGAGCTCAAACCTTGACAAAATGAACTAAGAATGAAAGCCACTGTTTGCAGGGCTTTCTTATAATAATTAAATTTGCGTGTATGTTCACCCATAACATTGGAAATGAGTATAATATTGGTGTGGACAACCAGCAAAAAAGCATAGAGCTGCCTTTGCTCCTCTCCCCCTACCCTGTACTTTCAGGAATCTAATATCTTCCAAATGTACCGATCAAGAAGTGAAGACGTTGCAAAGAAAAACTATTTTACTGTTAAATACTTTTTTTAAAATCTGCAACAGCATCATCGTTGAGTGGGAACAAAGACTCCATTTATAGCCTTGCAATGAACCAGATGGGAACAGTAATCGTTTCTGGGTCTACTGAGAAGGTAAGTTGAGTTATGATGACAGCCGTGCTAGATTGGTTCCTGTAATTGAGAAGAAGACACTTCTTCGATTTTGGTGACCTACTTTCAAATGTGTTTGATGATTTACCTCATGGACTGTCAAGCAGCACGTGGACTTATTACTAAGGCACATGCCTTATGACTAACTATATAGTATTTTATGATTTTCATGTAATTGAAGCTTAGAAAACAAATTTGTACATTACATTTCACACCTTAAAAAGTTGTGCAAATGTCCCGATCGAGAAAATTAATATTTTCCGTTGAATTGTTTGCTAAATGCAAAAGAAACTAGTGGCCAGGATCAGCAGTGTTGTGGATTTCTTTTAAATTTGTTTAATCTACTATATAGTTTCTAAGACTTTCATGATGTAACTGCTATCTGATTGATTTTGATGATTTGCTTAAAGTTAGCTGATTGAGTTGATGACACTAAACAGTATTGGCGAATGTTGTTAGAAAAGGGATCTTGTCTGTTTAACAGCGGGTGCTGTTTGTCCCAATATACATAAACTAGTATGTTGGTTAACAGGTTCTGAGAGTGTGGGATCCCAGGACATGTGCAAAACTGATGAAACTTAAAGGTCACACAGATAATGTGAAAGCTCTACTGTTGAACAGAGATGGCACACAGGTAAATCACATTTCTTTTTGCTGTTCTAGGACTCAAAAGTCATTTTGCATTGTTTTATGTGTCAGCCTTGGTTCAGCAATAGGACTCTACCCTCAAGTCAGAAGATTGTGGGTTTAAGCCCCTCTACAAAGACCTCAACACAGTGGTGTTGGTTGAGGGTGCTATTAAAGTTCAAGTTCTTCTTGCTTTCGCCTCTCACTCACTTTCGCCTCTTGTTTTCTTTAACATTGGCTATCAAGTTACAATTGAGTTGCTTCATTTTTGAATCTGTTATGTAATATACAATGAACAGGATTATCAGGGTTTTGGAGGTAATGGATATTATATTTCTCCAGGGCATCTGTTTAATTGGTGATGATGGAACAAATAAGAACCAGTTACCTATGCCATCTCCCCAATAAATGTTACTGGTAAATAGTTTCCAAATTGTGCTGCTATTTCATTTTTTTAAAAATCTGTTTTACTCTAGATTTTTGCACTTCTGTGTTTCAAACACTTTTGTATGTGAACCTAATTCCCTATATCACAGTCAGTGTTTTTAGTTACCGAGGTAAAACTCGTAGCATGCCTAAGTAATGTACACAGAACCATTTGCAGATTATTTCAACTACGAGTTCGATCCCATGCCTTCATGGGATCCTCCTTGTCTTCAAATGGTAGCAGAAGAGCATTACAGTAAGCTTTGTCTTGAGCTTTAATTGCCATCCAAATTTAAATAATAGTAGAACAAGTGAATAAAAGCAGTAACACAACATTTTATTTTTCAGTAGTTAAACTTCGCTAGCTATTTGTGTCGTTAAAACAAATAATTTGCAACTGCTGTGCTAGACTGTGATGCAAGTAACTTCCTTATGTGGGGGTTCTTTTTCTTTTCCTCACCATCTATTTAAACTATCTGGCCTGATTAATTCTCCTCAAAGGTTTTAGGCTGAAATCCTGATTTAGGAAAGACTCAAACAAAACTCACTGGGACTCTGTGCATTTAAATAACTGTTGGTTAAATTCAAGAGGAGTTGTCAGTGAAAAATGTATTTGGGCAAATTGGACAAGATGTTTGTTTTTGAACTGAATGGCTTGGCTCCTCCCAAGGGTGCCTGTCTTCAGACAACCCAACTAATTGTTTCAAAAATTGTAACACAATGAGCTGGCACATTATGTGAGTGAATCTGGCTTTTAACCTCTTGTGTGTCCTAGAATTAAAGTAGCAAATACGAAGCTAAATCTTTGACAAAATGCTTCATTTTTGTCACTGCGGCATAATTGAAAACAGCTCAACATTAGGAATTCCCGTGTTACTGAAACATATTCCTTCACTGAGTTACTGATTTTAGCCATGGTGTTGTGGCAGGATGCCAACCAAAGGCCAACTGTTTTAAAGACAAAGCCTGGGAGTTGGGCAAATCTTCTACAAAATTGTCTTTATGAACTGTGTTTTTAAAAAAAACACATTTTAACATAGAAAGTATTTTTATATGGCTCCTGTGTTAAGGGTGAACTATAGCCTTGTATACGAAGAGTGTTGCAACTAACTGCATTGGAAACCAGCTTGATGGCAGAACGCGCAAGAGGTTAGAAGTTTGACTACACTTCTCAGCGAGTCACTTATTTTGAGCAGATTGGAAGAACGGAAGAGAGTAGGTGGTCTTACTCCTTCTTCCAGAAATACAAACTCAGTTTGCAGTATGCCATTGAGAGAGAGTCTTTCTGGATCAATCCATGATGATCACTATGTTGTCTTTATCGTTTTGGTGTCAGCCGTGGCTCAGTCGGTAGCACTCTCGCCTTTATCAGAAGGTTGTGGGTTCAAGTCACATCCAGAGACGTGACTTGAACCCACAATCTCCGTGCACCGCTCCCTCAGTACTGCACTGTCAGATGAGATGTTAAACCGAGCCTCCTCCTGCCTTCTCAGGTGGATGTAAAAGATCCCACGGCACTATTTTGAAGAGCAGGAGAATTCTCCCCGGTGTCCTGGCCAACATTTATCTCTCAACCAAATCACTAATAAACAGATTATCTGGTAATTATCCCATCGTTGTTTGTGGGATCTTGGTGTGTGCAAATTGGCTGCCACGTTTCCTATATTACAACAGTGACTACACTTCAAAAAGTTCTTCATTGGCTGTAAAGTGCTTTGGGATGTCCTGAGGTCATGAAAGGTGCTAGAGAAATGCAAGTTAATTCGTTCTTTCTTTAAATGGGTTTGTAAATGTTTGGAAGCTTTCTGTTATTAATGGGCAGTGTCCTAGGCCCAACCATCTTCAGCTGCTTCATCAATGACCTTCCCTCCATCATAAGGTCAGAAATGGGGATGTTTGCTGATGCTTGCACAGTATTCAGTTCTATTCGCAACCCCTCAGATAATGAAGCAGTCCATGCCCGCATGCAGCATGACCTGGACATCACCCAGACTTGGGCTGATAAGTGGCAAGTAACAATTGTGCCAGGCAATAACCATCTCTAACAAGAGAGAGTCTAACCACTTCCCCTTGACGTTCAACGGCATTACCATCGCCGAAACCCTACCATCAACATCCTGGGGTTACCATTGACCAGAAACTTAACTGGACCAGCCACATAAATACTGTGGCTGGGTATTCTGCAGTGAGTGACTCACCTCCTGACTTCCCCAAAGCCTTACCACCATCTAGAAAGCACAAGCCAGGAGTGTGATGGAATACTGTCCACTTGCCTGGATGAGTGCGGCTTCAACAACATTGAAGAAACTCGACACTATCCAGGACAAAGCAGCCTGCTTGATTGGCACCCCATCCACCACCCTAAACATTCACTCCCTTCACCACCGGTGCACCGTGGCTGAAGTGTGTACCATCCACAGGATGCACTGCAGCACCTCCCAAACCCGCAATCTCTCCCACCTGGAAGGACAAGAGCAGTAGGCACATGGGAACAGCATCACCTGCACGTTCCCCTCCAAGTCACACACCATCCCGACTTGGAAATATATCGCCGTTCCTTCATCGTCGCTGGGTCAAAATCCTGGAACTCCCTTCCTAACAGCACTGTGGGAGAACCTTCACCACACAGACTGCAGCAGTTCAAGAAGGCGGCTCACCACCACCTTCTCAAGGGCAATTAGGGATGGGCAATAAATGCTGGCCTTGCTAGCGACGCCCACATACCATGAACGAATAAAAAAATATATATAATGATGGCAGAGTTTAGCATTTGAAAGCATCTTTTTTCCATTTTTATCTCCATTAGTGTTTGTCTGGTAGTTCTGATGGAACCATCCGCCTGTGGTCATTGGGACAACAGAGGTGCATAGCAACATATAGGGTCCACGACGAAGGAGTTTGGGCACTGCAGGTCAACGAAGCCTTTACTCACGTCTACTCGGGAGGACGAGACAGAAAGATCTACTGCACAGACCTCCGGAATCCAGATATTAGAGTTCTGATCTGTGAGGAAAAAGCACCAGTTCTCAAGGTACAACCATAAAAATTGGCCACAATTTGTTCCAACACTGTGATGCTCATAAACTTTATTTTTCAAATTTTTACGTAAAGGTAGTGGCTGTACCATTGCCCTGGCTGAGATAAGCAAACTTGGCTCACAGCGTGGATCGAACCTGGAACTTTTCTGATTTGGATGGCTCAGCAATTCACTCGTCCAAGATTGTGTTTTTCATGTAACCCAAGTAATGTGTAACCCCAAACCCACACCTTTCCTCCCCCACACTCTACCACTACTGGTAGTTTCCCTCAAGCTCTTCTCCCCTAGTCTTTGCCGTCTCCCTGTCACTCCTCCTTTCCTCTCCATTGCCCTTCCTCTTCCCCTTCTTTCCCTTCCCCCTCCCCCCCCCCCCCCCCCCCCCATCCACCTCCATCTTCATCTTTCTTCTCCCCCCTCACCCCCCCATATCCAGTTATTTCCCTGGCTCTGCTTGACTGGAAGACAGCGCTTGTTCATAACTTCCTATGTACAATGAGAAATCAAGTAGCAAGTTATAAAAAATGTTCGAGAAACTTTGTTGGTCAAATACTTGAAGGGAAAAATTTACAGGGCTGCGGGGAAAGAGCGGGAGAGTGGGACTAATTAAACAGCTCTTTCAAAGAGCCGGCACAGGCACGATGGACCGAATGGCCGCCTCCTGTACTGTACCTACTATGATGATACAAGACCACAATCGGACCAAAGGCATAGCATTGAGAATAGTAACAGCAATCAGAATATTAGTAATAATAAACCACTATCCTGTGAACTGACAAATAGGAAGCAAAGTGACGTCGTCACAGTCAGCAGATGGCACGGAGCTGCCGGTGCCTTCGGTTCATCCCATGCCAATTGCAAAGCACTGGAGAATGATGAGAGGGAAGAAAGGCTCTGCAGCCTATTCAGGAAGGGTCCAATCTCACTCCAACCCAAGCAGTGTTTAAGGATAAAAAGAACAGACCAATCTGAAATAAAAACAGAAAATGCTGGAAATACAAAGCAGGTCTGTTACCATCTGAAAAAGAAAAAAAAAGTTTCTTTTGGGTGAAGATCCAGTTCTTGTGAAAGGTCTTCACCCAAAACATTAACCAATATTTACATAGAAGTTACATCACAGAAAGAGCTGTCTGGCTGAATCAGTCCATGGTATTTATATTACTTAATTCAAATTATTGGATAATTCAAATTTTTCTAAGGCTGTCAAACAACTTTGATCAGGTAATCATTATGCAATGGATAATGCATTTTGGGGGCAAACTCTTGTTCAGCTGCTTGGGGTCAGAATGTTCCAATATCATGTAGACCCTGATTGATAGTGAGTGTGCTGCTTCCACTCAGAGCTGCACGTGAACACGTTTTAAGAGAGATTAAAAGATTTAGATTAAATGGATGAAATGGTCGTGTTTTAAAATAGTTTTTGAATCCCTTTTCACAAAGGTGGGCTGAATCCATTTTTAACAAGATGCCTATCCGATTAGTTTGTGCAGTATTTGATCTACTGAAATACTAATCCTGGATCATGAGAGACCTTCATGAATGGCATTTCAAAATCCATGTATCCATACGTGGTGTTGGTCTTGCCCCAACCTGTATATCTATCATACGTAAGATCGGGGAACAAGGCTGTTTAAATCAACTTTAAAATCTGAAGCTGCCTGGAGTGTCGCTTTAATTTCTGCAAGAAAGTACCCAGCATGTTGGCTCTGACTTACTCTTGATTTTTGTTCTGCTAGTATTAACTAAACTTGTGCCTCCTTTTTAATTTCTCTGTATTTTAACTTAATTGGCAGATGGAGCTTGATCGATCAGCTGACCCTGCTCCAGCTATCTGGGTATCCACCACAAAATCTTCAGTGAATAAATGGGTAAATATGTTTGTGTTCATGCAGACTGCAGTTTAAGTATTTAATGTCATAGCTCAATCTATTAGTTGCTTTGTAAACTGCCATCATTTCTGTCAGTCGAGCATTTTATATGGAGCAATATATTACCATATTGATGCACATGTAAACAGCCCCACAAACTGGAGCACACTTTTTTTCTCTCCATCCCTCCTTTCCTCACTTCCCCCACCCCTTTGCCCAAATCTGAAGGAATCATTTAACAAACTGCGTGGGCCAAATGGCCTTTCCTATTGGTTTCTACCTTGTGAAAGGCCCCATCCCAATTCAAACTGATTTCTTGCTTTTAAAAAATGCAGCTTATATGCGAGTATGGTAGTCCACTAGCAGTGTAACAACAACTACTTGCATTTATATAGCACCTTTAACATAGTAAAACGTCCCAAGGCACTTCACAGGAGTGTTACCAAACGAAATCTGACACTTAGCCACATGGGATATTAGGACAGGTGTCCAAAAGGTTGGTCAGAGAGGTAGGTTTTAAGGAGCATCCTAAAGGAGGAGAGAGAGGTAGAGAGGCGGAGAGGTTTAGGGAGGTAATTCCAGAGCCAAGGGCTAAGGGAGGTAATTCCAGAGCCAAGGGCCAAGGCAGCTGAAGGCACCGCCGCCAATGGTGGAATGATTAAAATCAGGGATGTGCAAGAGGCACGAATTGGAGGAGTGTAGAGATCTGAGTTTTGGGCTGGAGGTTACAGAGATAGGGAGGGGTGAGGCCATGGAGGGATTTGAAAAGAAGGATGAGAATTTTAAAATCGAGGCGTTCCCAGACCGGGAGCCAATGTAGGTCAGTGAGCACAGGGGTGATGGGTGAACAGGATTTGGTGCGAGTTAGGATACGGCCCGCAGAGTTTTGGATGAGCTCAAGTTTACTGTTAGATATCTGCAATCTTAAACAGTCCCTTCTCCCTAAATTCAAATTATGTGCTCACTGATGAGGTTACAGTCTAATCTATGTGCTCATTTTAATTTAGGCTTTACCAAAACCAGCAATCTGGACCTAAAATTTTTTTGTTTTTAAAAAAAAATTCGCTCTTCAGGTCCTTTTCCTGTTCCTGGTTTTGGAAGAACTACCCCTGGAACAGTTTAACAAACTGCAGGAGGGGAAGTTGCTGCAGTGGTGGAAAAATATGCTGGCATCAGCCTCCTTGTCTTTCTGCCTAATTTGGGATTTTTAACTGCTTCAGCCTTAAATTGTCCTGTTCATGCGGCTGTTCTAAAATAGAGGAGGAGGAGAAAATATTTCTGAAAACTCTACACATCCCAATGTTCTGGGTGTATAACGATGTTGGTGCATGTACTAATATTTTAAAAAGTAAATCCCGCTCTTAGTTCTAAGAGGAGTGGGTCAACTTAAGGGGCAGCCAAGCGTGTTTAGTGGGGAGCGAAGTGCACAGAAGCAGTGTACTTAAATAGGTCCATACTGTGCCGCCTGACAGTATTTCGTGGTGTACTGGCTCTGCAAAAAGTTGGGTTTTCTCAACTCTGAACAGTCTAAATCTTTTTATAGAAGAAATGGAAGCCCAATTACCGGTATTTTTTTTTCTCTCCTTTCACCCCACCCCCATCATTTGATTCAAGTTTGTGATTATAGGCATTGTAGAACAGCATTCCCACCTCAGATGTACAGAACTTGTATGGATTTATGTTTTAAACAGTGAATTGCTGCTGTAGCATCATGACCCTGTGAGACAGTAAAGAATGGGCAGCCAAGCCAGTTTATCATCAAAAAAGTTTATTCAACAAGATAAACATTTCATAATTAATTTTCGAAAGTCCAAGGAGGTCTGGAGTTTCTCTTCTTTCTCCACCCCCTCCCTCCCTCCCAACCTGACCATCATTTTCCAATCCTCCCTGGCTACAGGCGAAGTGCCGGAGGATTGGAGGTCTGCTAACGTCGTACCGTTGTTTAAAAAGGGAGAGAGAGACAGACCGAGTAATTATAGGCCAGTCAGTCTAACCTCGGTGGTGGGCAAATTATTGGAATTGATTCTGAGGGACAGCATAAATTGTCGTTTAGAAAGGCACGGGTTAATCAAGGACAGCCAGCATGGATTTGTTAAGGGAAGGTCGTATCTGACTAATTTGATTGAATTTTTTGAGCAGGTAACAAGGAGGGTCGATGAGGGTAACTTGTTTGATATAGTGTATGTGGATTTTAGCAAGGCTTTTGACAAGGTCCCACATGGCAGACTGGGATCCAAGGGAAAGTGGCTAGTTGGATCCAAAATTGGCTCAGTGGCAGGAAGCAAAGGGTAATGGTTGACGGGTGTTTTTGCGACTGGAAGGCTGTTTCCAGTGGGGTCCTGCAAGGCTCAGTACTAGGTCCCTTGCTTTTTGTGGTATATATTAACGATTTGGACTTGAATGTGGGGGGCTTGATCAAGAAATTTGTAGATGATACAAAAATTGGCCATGTGGTTGATAATGAGGAGGAAAGCTGTAGACTGCAGGATGATATCAGTGGAATGGTCAGGTGGGCAGAAAAGTGGCAAATGGAATTCAATCCAGAGAAGTGTGAGGTAATGCATTTGGGAAGGGCAAACAAAGCAAGGCAACAATAAATGGGAGGATACTGAGAGGTGTAGAGGAACAAAGGGACCTTGGCTTGCATGTCCACAGATCCCTGAAGGTAACAGACAGGTAGATAAAGTGGTTAAGAAACCATACAGGATACTTTCCTTTTAGTCATAGAGTCATACAGCACGGATAGAGGCCCTTCGGCCCATCGTGTCCGCGCCGGCCATCAGCCCTGTCTACTCTAATCCCATATTCCAGCATTTGGTCCGTAGCCTTGTATGCTATGGCATTTCAAGTGCTCATCCAAATGCTTCTTGAATGTTGTGAGGGTTCCTGCCTCCACAACCCTTTCAGGCAGTGAGTTCCAGACTCCAACCACCCTCTGGGTGAAAAAGTTCTTTCTCAAATCCCCTCTAAACCTCCCGCCTTTTACCTTGAATCTATGTCCCCTTGTTATAGAACCCTCAACGAAGGGAAAAAGCTCCTTAGTATCCATCCTATCTGTGCCCCTCATAATTTTGTACACCTCAATCATGTCCCCCCTCAGCCTCCTCTGCTCCAAGGAAAACAAACCCAATCTTCCCAGTCTCTCTTCATAGCTGAAGCGCTCCAGCCCTGGTAACATCCTGGTGAATCTCCTCTGCACCCTCTCCAAAGCGATCACATCCTTCCTGTGGGGTGGCGACCAGAACTGCACACAGTACTCCAGCTGTGGCCTAACCAGTGTTTTATACAGCTCCATCATAACCTCCTTGCTCTTATATTCTATGCCTCGGCTAATAAAGGCAAGTATCCCATATGCCTTCTTTACCACCTTATCTACCTGTTCCGCCGCCTTCAGGGATCTGTGAACTTGCACACCAAGATCCCTCTGACCCTCTGTCTTGCCTAGGGTCCTCCCATTCATTGTGTATTCCCTTGCCTTGTTAGTCCCTCCAAAGTGCATCACCTCGCACTTTTCCGGGTTAAATTCCATTTGCCACTGTTCCGCCCATCTGACCAACCCATCTATATCGTCCTGCAGACTGAGGCTATCCTCCTCGCTATTTACCACCCTACCAATCTTTGTATCATCAGCGAACTTACTGATCATACCTTTTACATTCATATCCAAGTCATTAATGTAGACCACAAACAGCAAGGGACCCAGCACCGATCCCTGTGGTACCCCACTGGCCACAGGCTTCCAGTCACAAAAACAACCTTCGGCCATCACCCTCTGCCTTCTGCCACTAAGCCAGTTTTGTATCCAAAGTGCCAAGGCACCCTGGATTCCATGGGCTCGTACCTTCTTGACCAGTCTCCTGTGGGGGACTTTATCGAAGGCCTTACTGAAATCCATGTATACCACATCCACTGCGTTACCCTCATCCACACGCCTAGTCACCCCCTCAAAAAATTCAATCAAATTAGTCAGACATGATCTTCCCTTGACAAAGCCATGTTGACTATCCCTGATTAATCCTTGCTTCTCCAAGTGGAGCGGAGGCATAGAATATAAGAGCAGGGAGGTTATGCTAGAACTGCATAAAATGTTGGTTAGGCCACAGCTTGAGTACTGCATATAGTTCTGATCACCACATTACAGGAAAGATGTGGTTCCATGGAGAGGGTACAGAGGAGATTTACGAGCATGTTGCCAGGGCTGGAGAATTTTAGCTATGAGAAAAGGATTGGATAGGCTGGAGTTGTTTTTCTTTGGATCAAAGGAGGCTGAGGGGAGATTTAATTGAGGTATATAAAATTATGACTGGACTAGATAGAATGGGTAGGGAGGAACTATTTCCCTTAGAGGATGGGTCAGTGACCGGGGACATAGATTTAAAGTAATTGGTAGAAGGATTAGATGGGAGCTGAGGAGAATTTTTTTCACCCAGAGGGTGGTGGGGGTCTGGAACTCACTGCCTGAAAGGGTGGTAGAGGCAGAAACCCTCAACTCATTTAAAAAGTACTTGGATGTGCACTCGGTCCGTAGCCCGCTAGAAGTGCTGGAAAGTGGGATTAAGCTGGATAGCTCTTTTTCGGCCGGCATGGACACAATGGGTCGAATGACCTCCTTCTGTGCTGTAATTTTCTATGATTCTATGAACCCCCACCCTAGCAACTATGGTCCTTCAGCCAAGGGACTAGGTAAGCAAAACCCAGCTGATGACCTTATTGTTGAGTTGCTGCTAACGGAAGGCACTTGTCTGCCCAAGTCAATGCAGATATTGAGGGCCTGAGGCCCTAACAATTTTTACCCCACCAGTTTGTTGAGAACCGATGAAAGGTATTACTGATTTTGAATTGAACTTTCCGCCTGTGCTACAATGCTAACTTTCCCCTAGTGTTGGATAAACAGCTTGCCTGGAAGTAAATTTGATGTTTTGTGGATTAAATATTTAAACTTGGGGCCTAACACAGCCTTGTAAGCCGGTTAGTGTTTCTAAGTTTCATGGCTTGAAAAAGAGGAATATTAAAGGGTGTTGTAAGCAAGCAGGAGAGACTAGGTGGCATGGGAAGAAAAACCCCACAAAGACTCCCGGTGTAACATTTCATAATTTGAAGCTGGTATTTTTTTTGTAAATTGAACATAACATAAGAAATAGGAGCAGGAGTAGGCCATGTGGCCCCTCGAGCCAGCTCCGCCATTCAATCAGATCATGGCTGATCTTCGACCTCTTTCCACTTTCCCGCCCGATCCCCATATCCCTTGATTTCCTTAGAGTCCAAAAATCTATCGCTGTCAGTCTTGAATACGACCGAGCAGCCACAGCACTCGGGTAGAGAATTCCAAATATTCCCGACCCTCTGAATGAAGAAATTCCTCCTCCACCTCAGTCCTAAATGTCCAACCCCTTATCCTGAAACTATGTCCCCTAGTGCTAGACTCTCCAGCCAGGGGAAACATCCTCTCAGCATCTACCCTGTCAAGCCCCCTCAGAATCTTATATGTTTCAGTGAGGTCACCTCTCATTCTTCTAAACTCCAGAGAGTATAGGCCCATTCTACTCAATAAATTGAGACTCTGAGCATCTGGTAGCTCTGTCTTTAGTAATGTAATCAAGCTTCCTTTAGTAAGGAAATAAGAAAATACAAAATTACAGAAATAATAAGAGTTGCATTAAAATGGTACAATCTCAATCTGTATAATTCTGTGTACTCTTGTGAAAATAATGGATGGTTACTTGAAGAACTGCACAAGGAACATCAAATCTGAGTGATTCAGAAAGCATTGGATTATGGGACGTTGTCTAAAGTGTCATTACTTGGGAGCTGGTAAAATTATGAAACCTAGAAAGTGTCAAGACATGGAAAACCACTTAAAACCTTTGCTGCTATTTTTTTTTCTGACACTTCAGCTTTGATACAGCTTAGCCTATATTTGCATTTTAAAAATACACGCATAAATGAGGAAAACGTGTGTGTATGTGACTAACTAAAATCTTCGTAATTTGTTTTGCAGTCCATGAAGGGTATTCACAATTTCAGGGCATCTGGTGATTATGACAATGATTGCAGTGCCCCCTTAATTCCTCTTTGCACACAGCCGGAACAAGTAATTAAAGGTACGTGTTATTTACCTAGCGGTGTATTTCTTTATGACCGTACTGAATAAATGTTCCTGTGGTGGTGTTTGCTAAAAGTATCTTCTGATATTCATTGGCCTGTGTGGCCAAATGTAGCAAGGTAGTAAAAACAGAAAGAGCTGGAAGTAGTCAGGGTCAGGCAGCATCTGGGGTTTTTCCACAGATGTTGCCTAACCAACCGGCTGAGTATTTCCACCTCTTCCTAGTTTTATTTTCAGATTTTCAGCATCTACAGTATTTTGTTTTTTTGCTAACAAGATAGTCATTGGGAATGTGGGCCCTTAGTATTTTTATTCCCATGTCATCCTCTGTCCCTCCTCACCAGCTTTACCATCCTATGTATATTGGCAATAGTGCAGAATAAAAACCATAACATATCACTTACATGGCAAAACATTAGATTAATAAAAGGAAAAAGTATAATTTTCAGAAAACTAGATTTGGGGAATGGTATTTTTCCCAGTTTATTATGAACATAGTTTTAGCTGGAAATTGTGTGTCTAACACTGCCCATTCATAGCTGCACATCGGATTGATGGGCAAATAGCTTGCTATTGTTTTTTTAAAATCATAGGTTGTTTTATACATATTCATTTTATTATTTTAACTTAAAAATTAGCATTAATATATTTAAATGTTTATTTGAACAGACTGAATATTTAGACATATTTGGGTAAAATAATTGTTTATCTATTGTGAACTGTGTGTTATAGTCCAAGTGTCCTCGCAGTACATATCAATGTTTTATTGGATTTAGTACCTCTCGAAATGCATCAAATAATTTCCAACTGAATAAAAAGTTTTGGAAATATTCTGAGCAATGTTGTTTTCGTGTGTATGTGAATACAGCTGGTATCCAATCTTAAAGCATTACAACAATGGAGTTAAATTTTAAAAAAATCTGAAAGGTTAAATCTTGGGACAGTGCCACTCAATGTGATTTGGGGCTGTTTATGTCCTCCATTCCTCTCTATCTGTGATGGCCAGCAGACTTGCTGCATAGTATGCCTTTGGGCTGGCATTTACCAGCTGCCTCACCGTAGGATGTTGAGCAACCTGTGCTTCAGTACTGTTACATTTTTTTTTCTGAATCCAGCAAACGAATATTAGGAGATGTAATGAGGTCAGAGGACTACACCCATTGCCATAAAGTAAATGAAGGGCCCTTATTAAAGTAGAATATTTAATAATGGTACTACAGTTTTTATTTTTGCTGGTGCCTAGCCTCCACTAGGCAACCGCCCATAATAGTATGATTGAAATCACCATTTCTGTTTGTGGGGATACGCAGGGACAGATCTATATTCAGTCACTCTCTGGCGTGTTATGTTGCAATATTCCTGAGAGTGGCTGTTGAGCAAGGCATTGACTGGGGTGGTGACCCTTGACGAAAGTTGTTCTTTTTTTGATTTCCTCACCTTGATGGGGTGCATTTTTGCAGGCTCCAGTTGGCTTGTCGTTCCTCACCCAAGTGATCATTCTGACTGACTCCCGATGCTGAGTGTTGTCTGGCTGTTCGCCCACAGAGGGCATAACAGTCAACCGCGTTTGCGTCCTCACCCAATACCAGTGTACGCGTGATTCCAGCAGGGTTTGCTGCTTATTGATCAGAGATAGCAACTCTGGTCTACTCCTCCCCCCCCTCCCCCCCCAAACCTAATAGCATTGAGGTCAATTCTATTGTCACTGCTGTTGCCTCAGTTGAGATCAGTTATCTCAGCGCAGACTGGGGACCAAACCCAGAACAGTCTTGATCTGTACAGCTCAGCTATTCAGTGGATAAACTCACCAAGCCAAGAAGGGGAATGCTGTCAACAAATAGTAAATAAAATTGTTTAACGATGTTTTAAAATAGCTTGAAGTAATTTACAGTGAGTAGTCAAATGAATAACGAGTTGTTTGAATGTTGTAGGTATGTGTGCACAAAGTTTTCTCGTCGTTGTGAACCCAATTGAAACATTGTAGTGCGGTGTCTGCTGTTTTATTTAAAAACCAAAACTATACATCTTGGGGAAGCTAGAAGTTCCAGTGAAACTTAATGGTTTAATCCAAATTTAGTACATGTTTCTCATTCTGTGGAGATGGAAACATTGTAAATATCAGGTCCACTGTCCACAGTAATCAACTCTAGTTGGCTTATAATGAAGCAGAATTGATGTTTGCTATTGAACTTTGTGATCCAGTATGCCTGCTCCCCACCCCCACCCCTCCTTCCTTCCCCAGCTTTCATTGTTATGAAAAAAATACCTACCATAAGGTTTGGCTGTTTTGAAAGGTCACCTTCAGCAGTCTCAAACAGAAAGTTATCTGTGCCTCTTAAAAAGTTATGGTTTGGTCTTTCTCCCAACTTTTTTTACTTTTGTTTTCTCAGTGTAGAGGCAGCATCCGTACATAAACGTAGTCCTTTTATAAACCAAAACCTGCATCCTTATGGGTGCTAACTGGATAGCACAATATGGAACTCTCTCAACTATGGTATATCGCACTGGAAATCGCATGGAATGCCTACCTTTTTCTGCAGTCTACTCCAAAAGACAATAAAACCACAGTGTTAGGTTTTTGTATTCAGGATAATTAATAGTTAGATTTCATAGAATCATAGTATCGTAGTAGGTACAGCACAGGAGGAGGCCATTCGCCCCATCATGCCTGTGCTGGCTCTCTGAAAGAGCTATCCAATTAGTCCCATTCCCCTGCTCTTCCCCATAGCCGTGTAATTTTTTTCCCTTCAAGTATTTGTCCAATTCTCCTTTTTGAAAGTTACTATTGAATCTGCTTCCACCACTCTTTTTCAGGCAGTGCATTCCAGATCATTGCAACTCGCTGCGTGTAAAAAAAAATGTTTCCTCATGTCGCCCCAACTCTCTTGCTGATCATCTTAAGTCTGTGTCCTCTGGTTATCGACCCTTCTGCCACTGGAAACAGTTTCTCCTTATTTACTCTATCAAAACTGTTTGATTTTGACCACCTCTATTAAATCTCCCCTTAACCTTCTCTATTCTAAGGAGAACAACCCCAGCTTCTTCAGTGTCTCCACATAACTGAAGTCCCTTTTCCCTGGTACCATTCTAGTAAATCTCTTCTGCATCCTCTCTAAGGCCTTGACATCCTTCCTGAAGTGTGGTGCCCAGATTTATGTATTTGATATTACACAGAGGCAGAAAGGCACAGCAAGATACCAATGGTATAAATACTTAGGAATGTCCACCAGCTGAAAACGGAATTAAAACTGAGTAGCTATATTAATGTCTTTATGCCAAAAGAAGTCTTTTGAGTCACAAATTTTAATGTTAACATTAACTATCTTCGTATAACGCTTATCCCCAGCCATTAGATACACTAAGCTTGACTATAGCATTGCCCACTTTCCTATTCTCCGTAAAGGCACAGAGCTTGCTTCAGGTATTATCATCTAGTTCCTCTGCTTGGTAATTTCCCCTGGTGTAGCTCAGATGAAAACAGGCGAACATGCATAGAAAAGCAGCAGGGAACTTCTATAAAAATGCCTGGACTTATCTGTCACACTCAGAAGCAGCATCCTCTTTCTATGCAGCCCGTATCTGCCCAGTAATATATTTTGTAAGTTGCAGAGGCAACCCATTTTCTGCATTCGGATTTGATGTCGTCTTATGACGACACCATTGAATTGGATGAAGCTATTCTGTTTTATGCTGGAGTACATCCCCTACAACATTGCAAAGATGTGGCCAAACTATTGGTCTCCTACAAATCAAGACCAAAGCAATACAGTAAGAATTACTAATATTTAAGCCGGCACCTCTATGCCAGGAACTGCTGTATCGCCCCATTTTGTATCAACATGAAAAGTTCATGTAGGAAATTAGCTCTGAAATTTTACACGCTACCTCCTTAGCTTTAGAACCCTTTCCCAGATGTTGTTGCATATAATTCTGTGAGATTTAGTCATCACCTGCCAAATGGGACTTGGGCAACATTTACTCTGCCAAAGAGAAGCTCTGGGCTTGCCTGTTGCCATTGCAGCAGAATTGTTCTGGGACATTTGTGCTCTTAACAAATACCAAGATCGAATCTGAGCGACCTCTCTCCTTGGCTTCAGTTTGTGCTGTTATACCATCTACTGTGCCAAAGGAAGTGGTGTCTGGGAGAGGGGGAGGGGCCTACTTTCTGTCTAGGGTTTTTAATTAGCTCCTATCTTTGGAGACTAGTCTTCTAATTCAGTACATGGCCAAGTTTTGCTGCTTTGGGACATAAATTGTGGGCTATCTTTGAGGGCCAGTAGTACCCATCTTGACTACAGTTGACAAAAAGAGTGTGGCTGACTTTGTTAACCCTTAGTGCACCATGGAAAAGATAATTCATTCTTCAGCCCCCCTCTTGGTTTGATGTAAAATTGATTCAGTTATATCTATTGTGCCAGCATGTGTCAATCTTTAGTGTTCTGGCACTTGATTCAGTCTTCGGCTGGGAAGATTACTCCCAATCAGTGGCCAATTTTATCATTTGTGGGTAAGAAGGCAAATAAAATGCTTTAGAAAGGATGGTGGTGATGTAGACCAGCATTGTCCCAGGTTCAATGCAGGATCTTTCTGACCTCAGATAGGGTGGTGATAGGGTTGCTACAGTTGACTGCAGCACCTCTTAGGTTAGAGGAGGGGGGAAGGAAAAATCAGTTATAGTTCTTGGCTCTGATCACTGTCCAGTGAACCCTGCTGAGACTGTGTGCCCGTGCATGTGGATAGGATGATGGTCCAAATGTCATGCCTCCCAGCAGCAGAATAGCTGGCTGGCACACTCCCTGCATGGACTTGCAGTTAAAGAATTGCCAGGGGGCTGCTGGCATATACGGTATATCCAAGAATTGAGGAGAAGAGAAAATTGGAGGAAAAATTTTAAAAAGGTGACATTGTTATAATAAAGTATTTTCATCTGAAATTAGATGAACGCTTGACTGATAGGCGAAAGGGGAAAATTATGAGAAGAAATGAAGTGCGTAAAATAAGTTTCAGGTTTTGTATGAGATTATATTACAGTAATGATAACTTGTTATTTTCAGCATTGCATTTTACGGCTTGAAAATTGCAACAACAAAAAAAATAGCCAACACAGGGATTCTGGAATTTCCCTGGATCTGCAGCAGCCTAAGGGTTAAGTTAGCCGCTCTTGAAAAATATCTGAATCCTACGGATCAATTTTCAAAGATTTAACTTTTCAAGTACATATTAGCAAATACAAAGAAAGACTCTCGTCAGTAGTCTGCATGGAAATGCACCCTAATCTCCTCCACCACCACCTATTTTTAAAAAACTCTAATTACAAAATTCAATCTTGTTTTCTTCTTGTGTCCTCTAGGGGGTGCTAGTATCATCCAGTGTCATATACTGAATGATAAGAGGCACATAGTAACCAAAGATACAAACAACATTGTGGCATTCTGGGATGTGCTAAAGGTGAGTCCAGATTTAAGTCGGGGCTTTGCTTAGAGCGTGTTTGCAGCCTAATGGCTTTACCGTAAGAACAGATTATGAATAAACCTTCCCTCCTGCCCATCACCGTCAAATGCAATGGAAACGGCTTATAGTGGATTGGTCCATATTGACCTGATTTGTCCAATTTTGCCTGATCTGAGTTGTAACGGTTTGATGTGGGAATGGACATTAAGGTCGCTCCTTGGCTGCCTTCTGAGAAAAGTACCTATGTTGCTTTTAATGCATTTGGTTTGGGCACAGACACTGCTTGGTTCACCAAATTGTCTGGATAAACTGCATCTGCTACAAAGTGCTTAGTGTTCTCTCTCTCTCTCTATCAATGATGTTATCCAAGCTTTCACGTTTATACATGTTAGAGGTAGTATCTCACTGCCTGGGTGAATTATTGTTCTGTTGTTTGGAGGAAAAAAACTTTGTATTTTGAACCTGTTTCTGTTTTAAAATAAAATATCTGTGTCTGTTTAAAGGTTGGTGACTCAATCTGTGAAACATGGCACGGAGGAGTCACTGACTTAAATTACCTGGATATAAAAGCTGTTTACCCACTGATTTTTTTTTTAAAAAGCTCTATCTTTTGCTGAAGCTGCTCCCTCATACTTTCTGCACTCCAAACTTGATGAGTTAGTTGTTCCTCAGTGAGGTCACTGGCATTTGCCATTTGAACACAAGTATTCTGGTCCTAGAAAGGCGGGTTAAATTATTTTTAATCATAATTCAAGAGGTCTTTTGAAATTCTTTCTGTCTCACTTGCCACCCACAATCCACTCCCTGACCTCCAACAATGTCATTTTGAACTAATAGCCAGGATCCAGCAACATTAAATGATATGCTCATTGCAGTGACTGCATTTTAAGGAAGTTCTGTTTCATACAGGTTGGAGATTTTTGTGGTTGTGTGACGTAACTCATCTTGGAGATTGATTGTAACGTACTGCCTGTGACTGAAGTGATATTCAGTTTTATTCTGTAGGAAAATGGTATATACATTCTGTATTATAAACTGAATTGGGACTAATTTGCTATTTAAGAAGTTGTTAACAATAGTGTAATACATCAGGCTCGTGTGGAGCATAACCACCAGCATAGACCAGTTGGGCCGAATGGCCTGTTTCTGTGCCGTAAATTCTATGTAATTCTATGAAAAAAACACACAGCATTCCACACTATCTATTAGTCAAACTGAATGATACTGCTTATTTTTATTCAAAGTATTTCAAAAATTTGTTGAACAATAAATATAGATTAGCCATTCACTCCTTGCATTTTCATTCTGTTCATTTGATCATGAACAAGGCCAATGGTTTTCCATTTTTACAACGTAGTTGATGGAATGCGATCCCCAAAATGGTGGTTAAAAATCCTGGAATCTCCACCAATAGAAATGAACTTGACTTATTCAGTTACCGTAAACCAATGACCCTGAGAGCAGTTTCCATCAATATGTCTGTTTCATCAGTTACATTGTCCTTAGTGCTGCAGCTTTCTCTGAAATTTAGAGCGCTACCTGATATGCACCACACATAACTGTGCGTATGAAGGATAAAGCTAAAGTTTGGAGGAATGGAGAGAACAAATGCTTAACTAATGCAATGTCTGTTGACTAGAAGACCTACATCTGCCTTTTTCTCCCCCAGCGAAAATTAGCCTTTTTTCATGTAGCATTAATATTACGATCAATGAAAAAATAATATAATGCAATTCTCACCATCTCTGTGACCAGCAAACAATGGCAATGGAATAGAGTAGGACAGTGGGATTAGTTTTACAGTTGTACAGTTCTGTGGAAGAACCTGTGGGCATTAGAGAAAGCAATAATTTCATAATACAAACCCAGACTCCTCTTGCCATTGAACAGTGATTAAGAACAATATAAAGCAGTGACCTGACAGTTGATTTCTGTTTCCCCCTTAGAACATATTGTGTCAGAATGCTTCTATTTTGTGCAAGTTCCATTGTCGTAGGTAATCCAATTGAAGCTACTAAAATTTGGGCCGTTTCATCCTCTGCTTGCATATGATGGGCCCTGAGATCTGACACTAATCATCAGAGGAAAAGAAAATTGTTTCCTTTCTGAGTGACTTCAACCCAGAATTCAGAAAAGAAAAGACTATGATTCAATACACTGTGCCACCTAGCTCCCAGTGACTGCAGTAAAAGGACCTTTAAGTAGATATTAAAATGCTATAACAGCTCATACATTCCCTGACAGGCTTGCAAGGTGGAAGACCTTGGAAAAGTAGAATTTGATGAAGAAATCAAGAAACGGTTCAAAATGGTTTATGTGCCAAACTGGTTCTCAGTGGACCTGAAAACGGGGGTAAGTTTTGATCTTGTGTTTTCTAGTTGTGACAAAATCCCACTATATAAATTTTTGTTCATTGTTTGCTCTTGGGGTGTGAGTGCTGCCGGCAAGGTTTCAATTATTGCCCATCACTAGTTGCCCTGTGAAGGTGGTGTGCCTTCTCGTTGAACTGCTGTAGTCCTGGTGGTGTTACAACGGTCCTACAATGGTGTTGGGTAGGGAATTCCGGGATTTTAACCCAGTGACGATGAAGGAATGACGTTCTGTGGCCAAGTTAGCGTGGAACATTTTAGAAATGATCTTGGAAAAGAAATAACTAAGCATCTGGTGTATAAAGTGTAATGCTGCCAGAATGAGTATTACGCAGAGGTTAAGACTTAACCTGGTGGTGTATTTTCCATCTTCCTGAGGGCAGTTTTCTCAATATGATTGTTTCACAAGCCGCATTATGCTCAGTGCTGAAGCTTTCTAAGAAATTTAAAGCACTACCAAATATGCATCCAGACACAATTGTGCACATGAAGGCAAGTGATCAAAGTTTTGGCTGAATCGGGTGAACCATTTCTTAACTGGTGCATCATCTGTTGACCGAAAAACCTGCATCAGTCTTTTTTGTAGCGAAAGTAAGTCTAGTCTCTTCAGTCTTTCTTCTTAACTTAGTCCACTAAGACCTGGAGTGCTCTGGGTCACTCTTCTCTGAATCGTTTCTTGTGCATCTATATTCTTTTTGACATAGGCTGGCTGACTGACCTGCTGTGTATTTCCACTATTTTTATTTCAGATTACCAGAATTCAGGGTTGGATTTCCCCCCCCCCCCCCCCCCCCCCCCCACTCTTTTTTTATATTAAATTAAGACGCAATGGGATATCTGCTTGGAAACCGGTTTCTAAATTTGCACTGGTTGAGTTGCTGAAATGTTTTGGGAGATTATGTACGGTTTGTATCTGTCGAACTGGGCCGTTCTTCTGCCCATCCTCCCAGCTGGCTGTAGAGTGGCAATGCAGGCCTGCAGCAAAGATTCTCGTAGGTGAGAGCTTATAGAAGAGGAGGGAATAAAATAATATAAGTTTCAGTGTCCAGAAGTGGATGTTTCATTGGTAGAGAAGATTTTTTTTTAAATGTTCTTGACTTAAGGAATGAAGTAATAGTAAAACCATGAAATGCTTTAGACTGAAATGGCCTAATGTTCCTTAAGCCACAGTATAATTTTGTTTGTCAAACTGTTCACGTTGAGGTAGGTCATGTCATGTATGTGTTTTATTTTAAAGAATGGGAGCTGCTATTATATACTTTTATAAAGGGTGACTTTTGAAGGCTCTGTTTTGAAAAGTGCAGCAGTTCCAGCTCATTTACTTTGTAACTGAATCCAAGAACGTTCCACGTTAAATTTAGTTTGGCAAAAAGTCGGCTTAAGAAGAATATATTCCCATTTTATTTGAGAGTTGGAACTTTTCCTGAGTGTGTCCTTGTGCCAATTTTGAGATTTGTGGTTCTGAGAAAGCTCTATTGCTAATCTTCAGAATTTAATCTTTTCTAACTTTGCTCTTTATCTGTTTTTCTTCAGCTTTTTTTGTTTTCTAACTGCTAGTTTTCCAAGAGAGCTCCTTGATTTCATTTTCTGAAGTAGGTAATTGCTCTTGCAAGCCTTTTCGCTTCAGTTGCATTGACTGACAGGCCTTTAAGTGTGCCTGATGCCTTGTCTTCTGAAACAAGATTTCCTTATAAAAAGATCTGCCTGTTTAGCAGCCTGCAAATTCCTGGATTGTAGTGGTCCCAGAACTCTTAAGTAAATCTGTAGATAACCGATTTCCTTTGTGGCTAATTGTTCACTGAAATGCTTAGCTGTACATTTTAATTCAGTAGGTTTAGTAGCAATGGCATGGTGAGGTAATTATGTGACAAGAAAATGTAAGAAACTAATCTTAAAACTAATTTATATTAACTTGGCTGAGGGCAAATTACACATCTGAATCTATCCAGCATGTTATTAAGCAGTCAGAAATGTCTATCTGTAAACTAATTCAGATATGCATTCAACACTTTTTCTTACATTAAATGTTGCTACAACTTTATTGGAAAGTTATAATATTTTTTAAAAATTGATGGTGATTCCTTTCATGTCCATTTGTTCAAGAGATCTGGTCCGTAGAAATCACAAGACCACCAAAGCTCCTCCATCGCATTGATATTAGCTTCTTGATAACATCTTGTTTTACCAATGCTGCTTCTGTCATAGAGTCATAGAGTTATACAGCATGGATAGAGGCCCTTCGGCCCATCGTGTCCGCGCCGGCCATCAGCCCTGTCTACTCTAATCCCATATTCCAGCATTTGGTCCGTAGCCTTGTATGCTATGGCATTTCAAGTGCTCATCCAAATACTTCTTGAATGTTGTGAGGGTTCCTGCCTCCACAACCCTTTCAGGCAGTGAGTTCCAGACTCCAACCACCCTCTGGGTGAAAAAGTTCTTTCTCAAATCCCCTCTAAACCTCCCGCCTTTTACCTTGAATCTATGTCCCCTTGTTATAGAACCCTCAACGAAAGGAAAAAGCTCCTTAGTATCCATCCTATCTGTGCCCCTCATAATTTTGTACACCTCAATCATGTCCCCCCTCAGCCTCCTCTGCTCCAAGGAAAACAAACCCAATCTTCCCAGTCTCTCTTCATAGCTGAAGCGCTCCAGCCCTGGTAACATCCTGGTGAATCTCCTCTGCACCCTCTCCAAAGCGATCACATCCTTCCTGTAGTGTGGCGACCAGAACTGCACACAGTACTCCAGCTGTGGCCTAACCAGTGTTTTATACAGCTCCGTCATAACCTCCTTGCTCTTATATTCTATGCATCGGCTAATAAAGGCAAGTATCCCATATGCCTTCTTTACCACCTTATCTACCTGTTCCGCCGCCTTCAGGGATCTGTGAACTTGCACACCAAGATCCCTCTGACCCTCTGTCTTGCCTAGGGTCCTCCCATTCATTGTGTATTCCCTTGCCTTGTTAGTCCCTCCAAAGTGCATCACCTCGCACTTTTCCGGGTTAAATTCCATTTGCCACTGTTCCGCCCATCTGACCAACCCATCTATATCGTCCTGCAGACTGAGGCTATCCTCCTCGCTATTTACCACCCTACCAATTTTTGTATCATCAGCGAACTTACTGATCATACCTTTTACATTCATATCCAAGTCATTAATGTGGACCACAAACAGCAAGGGACCCAGCACCGATCCCTGTGGTACCCCACTGGCCACAGGCTTCCAGTCACAAAAACAACCTTCGACCATCACCCTCTGCCTTCTGCCACTAAGCCAGTTTTGTATCCAAAGTGCCAAGGCACCCTGGATTCCATGGGCTCGTACCTTCTTGACCAGTCTCCTGTGGGGGACTTTATCAAAGGCCTTACTGAAATCCATGTATACCACATCCACTGCGTTACCCTCATCCACACGCCTAGTCATCCAGTGGCCATGTTTGATACTACGCTTGAGCTATTCCCTTAAGAATTGGAGCTTTTTTTTGTTAACTGTGCTACTATGGACAGAGCTAAGCGATCCCACAACTAACGGATCAGATTAAAGCTCAAGTCCTGCCACATCCAGTCGTGAATGGTGGTGAACAATTAAATAACTAATGGGAGGAGGAGGCTCCATGAACATCCCCATCCTCAATGATGGCAGAGCCCAGTACGTGATTGCAAAAGACAAGACTGAAGCATTTCCAACCATCTTCAGTCAGAGGTGCCAAGTGGACGATCCACCTCGACCTCCTCCCGAGATCCTCACCATCACAGAAGCTAGTCTTCAGCCAATTCGATTCACTCCACGTGATACCAAGAAATGGCTGAGTGCACTAGATACAGCGAAGGCTATAGGCCCCGACAATATCCCGGCTGTGATGCTGAAGCCTTGTGCTCCAGAACTAGCCGCGCCTCTACCAAACTGTTCCAGTACAGCTACATCGTTGGTATCTACCCGACAAAGTGGAAATGTCCTGTCCACAAAAGCAGGACAAATCCAATCCGGCCAATTACTGCCCCGTCAGTCTACTCTCAACCATCAAAGTGATAGAAGTTGTCCCTTCCATCAAGCGGCACTTACTCACCAATAAACTGCTCACCGATGCTCGGTTTGGGTTCCGCTAGGACCACTCTGCTCCAGAACTCATTGCAGCCTTGGTTCAAACATGGACAAAAAAGGTGAGGTGAGAGTGACTGCCCTTGACATCAAGGCAGCATTTGACTGAGTGAGGCATCAAGGAGCCCTAGTAAAATTGAAGTCATTGGCAATCGGGGAAAACTCTCTAGTGGCTGGAGTCATACCTAGCACAAAGGAAGATGGTAGTGGTTGTTGGAGGCCAATCATCTCAGCCCCAGGACATCGCTGCAGGAGTTCCTCAGGGCAGCGTCCGAGGCCCAACCATCTTCAGCATCAATGACCTTCCCTCCATCATAAGGTCAGAATTGGGGATGTTCGCTGACGACTGCACAGCGTTCAGTTCCATTCGCAACCCCTCACATAATGAAGCAGTCCGTGCCGACGTGCAGCAAGACCTGGGCAACATCCAGGCTTGGGCTGATAAGTGGTAAGTAACACTCGCGCCAGACAAGTACCAGTCAATGACCATCTCCAACAAGAGAGAGCCTAACCACCTCCCCTTGACAGTCAGTGGCATTACCATCACCGAATCCCCCGCCATCAACATCCTGGGTGTCACCATTGACCAGAAACTTAACTGGACCAGCCACATAAATACTGTGGCTACAAGAGCAGGTCAGAAGCTGGGTATTCTGCAGCAAGTGACTCACCACCTGACTCCACAAAGCCTTTCCATCATCTACATGGCACAAGTAAGGAATGTGATGGAATACTCTCCACTTGCCTGGATGAGTGCAGCTCCAACAACACTCAAGAAGCTCGACACCATCCAGGACAAAGCAGCCTGCTTGATTGGCACCCCACCCACTACCGTAAACATTCACTCCCTCCACCACTGGCACAAGTGTGTACCATCTACAAAATGCACTGCAGCAACTCGCCAAGGCTTCTTCGACAGCACCTCCCAAACCCGTGACCTCTACCACCTAGAAGGACAAGGGCAGCAGACACTTGGGAACAACGCCACCTGCACGTTCCCCTCTAAGTCACTCACCGTCCTGATTTGGAAATATATCGTCGTTCCTTCTTCGTCACTGGGTCAAAATCCTGGAACTCCCTTCCTAACAGCACTGTGGGAGAACCTTCACCACACAGACTGCAGCGGCACAAGAAGACGGCTCACCACCTTGTCAAGGGCAATTAGGGATGGGCAACAAATGCTGGCCTTGCCAGCGACGTACACGTCCCATGAATGAATTTTTTTTAAATTTAAGACTGTCTCCACGTTGAACCTCTGTTCTCAGCCCTACTACCAGCCCCTCAGTCAGACTTTGACCTGGCACCCAACCTGCAAGAGATTACTTCATCCGCATCTGACCTGACGGCCCGGCCGTGGCCCTATCCAGCAACCTTCCTCGAGACTGATTTTACCCAGTGCCCAAACCAACTATCTTGCAGGGCCCCAGCCTGTTCCCTCCACCCGCACCCAGCCCAACACCTCCAACTCCACTCCAGTATAGAGAAAAGTGGAAGAGTATGGTTGATTGCAAGCATTGGTCTACATGATGTGTTTATGATAACCTAATCTGTGAGAATAAAGCTCATGCAGTTTAGGAGTGTCATTGGAGTCTCAAAAAATAAATTGCAACTTTGTAAATCATCTCAGTGATATTTGTTTTTAATTCATGTGGGAGCTTCATTCAGTTTCTCAGTCAGTGTTTCTATCAGGGCTGTATTCAGTGTAGATGTTGTTCGCCAACATATTCCAAGTCTTTGGGTTGTGATAAAGTTCAGACTACAAAGATTAATGATTATGGCGTCATTACTTTTAAGTTTATTGAGAAATAGTGTGCAATGGATTACCAGGAAAGCCTATGGCCAGGGAACATTATGAAGAAAAATGCCTAGACAGGAGATAACGAGCAAGATTGAAGTTTCGTTATCGGTGCTGCTCTGATAGCTGTAAAGCTGTACAGCTTTTCCATCTGCACAATTAGTCGTGTCTAAATTTGTGTTTGTGTTCTGTTTCCTTCTGGTAGATGTTGACAATTACTTTAGACGAGAGTGACTGTTTTGCTGCCTGGGTGTCAGCGAAGGATGCTGGATTTAGCAGTCCAGATGGATCCGACCCAAAACGTAAGTGGATAATGGTAGGGCTGAACTTGGGGTATTGTACGGTACCACTTTATCTCCAGTCTTTGACAGTCAGGATAAGAACTGGCTCTGGGATACTGCAAAGGGGATGTTGGGATGGTAAACCAATCTGCAGAGTGGAGTACTATCGCAGGGGAACAACTATAACATAGTATTGTGACAATGTTGTCCTCCATTCCAACAGTATTGCATAAAATGGACAGTGCTACTTTGAATACTTTTTCTTTTGAATTAAAGACCATTTGATCCAAACAACTCATCCTATTAGTTTGAATATTGCTTCAGCCCACATCTTTCCTCCATGGAACAGTTTGGGGCTTAATGGAACAAAACTGCAAATGTCAAGTTCCTGTTGAGGCGGATGAGGTCGGGGTTGGTGGGTGGTGGGTGGTGGGGGGTGTTGGGGGTGGAAGGAACACTACTTCAGTTTTGTGTCCCATCTTTGGGAACCCAAGCCAATATTAAACATACTTGTTTTTAAAATATAATGTAATAAATAGTATTTCTCTCTTATTTATCATGTTGTAACAAGTTTTATTAATTTTGTCTGTTTACTGCCCCCAATTCCTCTCCTTGCTGTTCTTAAATATTATTGACTTTTTGCATCTCTTGTCTAGCCTCCCATTTTTCAAGCTGACTGATGCTCTGTTCTGTCTGAAGCCTCTAGTTTCTTACTGGTAATTATTGGTCTCAATGAAGCATAGGCTGCTGATGGACAAGCTGCCTTACCTCCTGCTGCTACTTGCAAGTTGTAATCTACCTTGGGAAGCGTTTGTTTTCTAGTGCCGGTCTGCTATATGTATTTTGAACTATTTTAAACATGACTGCTTAAAAGGAAGAAAAAACTATAACTGGCAGGGGTCACAGATCAGCACAGGATCTCGAGCAAATTTCTGGCAATGCTCCAAATTACTCTTTAGATAGTTATATGCACAAAATTCAACTACAGATTGAATTCAGAAGTGGCAAGGCAACTTAGATTGAACTATTTTACACAGAGGGTGATAAATATGTTGAACAGACTGCCCGGGGAGGCAGTGGAGGTAGATGTTCGCAAATGCAGGAGGGAACTGGACAGATACTGAGCAAAGAAAGTGATTGAGGAGTTTGACAGAGTAGGTATTTTTTGAATTTTGGGACCAGCAGGAAGGGCTGTAATGTTCTCTGTACATGTCTTTCTCCCTATTTACTGAACTTCGAAAAGAATCTTTCTGTTGAAGTTTTTTTTTGCCATCCCCTTCTAAATTACATCCTCCTTCGAGAACATAATACAATGGTATGATGGTAGATAAGCAGTGGCAAACATTTTAAAAGATATTTTGAGTCACAACAAAAATATATTCATGTGAGGAGGAAAGACTCCACAAAAAGGGTGAAGCAACCATGGCTAACTAAGGAAGTCAAGGATGGTATCAGGTTAAAAGAAAAAGCATACAACGTGGCAAAGATTACTGGTAAGCCCGAAGATTGGCAAAACTTTAAAAACCAGCAAAGGATGACTAAAAGAATAATAAAGAGGGAGAAAATAAATTATTGAGAGTAAACTAGCAAGAAATATAAAAACTGACAGTAAAAGCTTCTACAAGTATATAAAAAGGAAGAGGGTAGCTAAAGTAAACATTGGTCCCTTAGAGGATGAGACTGGGGAAATAATTGAAAACAAGGAAATGGCAGTGGAATTGAACAGGTATTTTGTATCTGTCTTCACAGTAGAAGACACTAATAACATACCAATAATAGTAGAAAATCAAGGGGCAAAGGGGAGGGAGGAACTAAAAACAATCACTGTCGCTAGAGAAAAAGTACTAGGTAAACTAATGGGTCTAACTGATGGCTTGCATCAGAGGGTCTTAAAGGATGTGGCCACAGAGATAGTGGATGCATTGGTTGTAATCTTCCAGAATTCACTAGATTCTGGAAAGGTCCGAGCGGATTGGAAAACTGCAATCGTAACACCCCTATTCAAGAAGGGAATGAGGCAGAAAGCTAACTCTAGACCAGTTAGCCTAACCTCTGTCATTGGGAAAATGCTTGAATCTATTATTAAGGAAGTAGTAGCAGGACATTTGAAGACTCATAATACAATCAAGGAGAGTAAATATGATTTTATGAAGTGGAAATTGTGTCTGACAAATTTATTAGAGTTCTTTGAGGAAGTAACGAGCAGGGTGGATAAAGGAGCACCATTGGATTTCCAAAAGGCATTCGATAAGGTGCCACATAAAAGATTACTGCACAAGATAAGAGCCCATGATGTTGGGGGTAATATACTGGCATGGATAGAGGATTGGCTGACTAACAGGAAACAAAGAGTTGGGATAAAAGGGTCATTTTCAAAATGGCAGTCTAACTAGTGGGTTGCCGCAGGGATCAGTGCTGGGGCCTCAACTATTTACTATATATATATATATATATATGACTTGGATGAAGGAACAAAGTGTCTTGTGGCCAAATTTGCTGATGATACAAAGATAGGTGGAAAAGCAAGTTGCGATGAGGACACACAAAGTGTCTGCAAAGGAATATTGACAGGTTAAGTGAATGAGCAAAAAATTGGCAGATGGAATATAATGTGGGAAAATGTGAAGTCATCCACTTTGGGAGGAAAATTTAAAAAGCAAAATATTATTTGAATGGAGAAATACATCAAAATGCTGCAGTACAGAGGGATCTGGGTGTCCTCGTACATGAAACACAAAAACTCAACATACAGGTGCAGCAGATAATCCGGAAGGCAAACGGAATATTGGCCTTTAATTCTAGGGGGATGGAGTATAAAAGCAGGGAAGTCATGCTACAACTGTACAGGATGCTGGTGAGACCACACTTGGAGTACTGCATACAGTTCTGGTGCCCTTATTTAAGGAGGGACATACTTGCATTGGAGGCAGTTCAGAGAAGGTTCACTAGGTTGATTCCAGGTATGGAAGGGTTGTCTTATGAGGAAAGATTGAACAGGTTGGGTCTATACTCATTGGAGTTTAGAAGAATGAGAGGAGATCTTATTGAAACATACAAGATTCTGAGGGGACTCGATAGGGTAGATGCTGAGGGGATGTTACCCCTCATAGGGGAATCTAAAACTAGGGGGCATAGTCTCAGAATAAGTGGTCGCCCGTTTAAGACGGAAATGAGGAGGAATTTCTTCTCCCAGAGGGTCGTGAATCTTTGGAATTCTTTACCCCAAAAAGCTGTGCAGGCTGAGTCATTGAATACAGTCAAGGCTGAGTTAGACAAATTTTTGATCAGCAAGGGAGTCAAAGGATATGGGGAAAGGGTGGGAAAGTGGAGTTGAGGTAAAAATCAGATCAGCCATAATCTCATTAAATGGCAGAGCAGGCTCGAGGGGTCGAATGGCCTACTCCTGCTCCTATCTCTTATGGTCTTAGTTTACACAATTAGCAGCCAGTGACTTTTCTGGTAAAAGTCTACCTGAAAGTGAGATCTCTAAGCTCGCCATTACTCCCAGCATCCCATAAATCTCAGCATCTGTTAGAACTGTTGCAGATGTACATGCATTATAGTGGGAGTTATTATGTAACACTAACCCACAGCTCCCCAATAACCCAGATGGGTATTCGTGCTGGTGAGTAGCTTGAAGTGTGGCTCATTATCTATTAAACTAAACATGCTGCTTGGGATTGAATAATTTAAATTTGCCTTTTGGTTGTTTGCAATCATTAAACTACATCGCTTTGGTTCTACATTAAACTAGAGGGAGAATAGCCTGGAGAGCTGAAACCACAGTGAAGAACTGGACTTGCATAGGGCTTATATTAAAAAAAATTGTAACTCATTTATTTTGACGTGCCAATCCTATTCATTTTAATCTTGTTGTTGACCTTGTTCTTCAGTTACATTTTCCAGTATGTCCATCACACTAATTATCACAATCCTTTCTGGAGAGGATAGTTTGTTCTGGTTACTCAGCAACTTCACGAACGCATTGCTGCAAAATCATCTTTCCATTTTTTATTTTTAACACCAAACAGTGCCACGATTTTATAAGAACATAAGAAATTAGGAGCAGGAGTAGGCCATATGGCCCCTCGAGCCTGCTCCGCCATTCAGTAAGATCACGACTGATCTTCGACCTCAACTGCACTTTCCCGCCTAAACCCCATATCCCTTGATTCCCCTAGAGTCCAAAAATCTATCTATCTCAGTCGTGAATATACTCAACAACTCATCATCCACAGCCCTCTGGGGTCGAGAGTTCCAAATTTTCATGACCCTTTGAGTGAAGAAGTTCCTCCTCATCTCAGTCCTAAATGGCCAATCCCTTATCCTAAGAGTATGCCCCCTAGTTCTAGACTCTCCAGCCAGGGGAAACAGCCTCACAGCATCTACCGTGTCACATCCTCTCAGAATCTTACATATTTCAATGAGATCACCCCTCATTCTTCTAAACTCGAGAGTATAGGCCCATTCTACTCTATCTTTCCTCATAGGACAACCGTCTCACCCCAGGACTCAATCTAGTGAACCTTTGTTGCACCGCCTCCAAGGCAAATATACCCTTCCTTTGGTAAGGAGACCAAAACTCTACACAGTACTCCAAATGAGGTCTCACCAAAGCCCTGTACAATTGCAGCAAGACTTCATTACTCTTGTACTCCAACCCCCTTGCAATAAGGGCCAACGTACCATTTGCCTTCCTAATTGCCTGCTGTACCTGCATGTTAACTTTGTGTTTTGTGTACAAAGACAGCCAAATCCCTCTAAACACCAACATTTAATAGTTTCTCACCATTTTAAAAAATATTCTGATTTTCTATTCTTCCTACCAAAGTGAATAACCTCACATTTCCCCACATTATACTCCATCTGCCACCTTCTTGCCCACTCACTTAACCTGCCTATATCCCTTTGCAGACTCTTTGTGACCTCCTCACAGCTTAAAATCATAGAAAATTTACTGCACAGAAGGAGGCCATTCGGTCCATTGTGTCCGCACCGGCCGAAAACGAGCGCCCAGCCTAATCCCACTTTCCAGCACTGGTCCGCAGCCTTGTAGGTTGTGGCACTTCAGGTGCATATCCAAGTACTTTTTAAATGAGTTGAGGCTTTCTGCCTCGACTACCCTTTCAGGCATTGGAGTTCCAGACCCTTACCAATCCTCTGGGTGAAAAAATTTTTCCTCAGTTGCCTTCTAATCCTTCTACCAATTACTTTAAATCTATGCCCCCTGATTATTGACCTCTCTGCTAAGGGAAGTAGGTCCTTCCTGTCCACTCTATCTAGACCCCTCATAATTTTGTACACCTCAATTAAATCACCCCTCAGCCTCCTCTGTTCCAAAGAAAACAACCCCAGTCTATCCAATCTTTGCTCATAGCTAAAATTCTCCAGTCATGGCAACATCCTCTTAAATCTTCTCTGCACCTTCCTGTAATGTGGTGCTTTGTATCGTCAGCAAACTTAGATGAAGGGACCGAGTGTAATGTATCCAAGTCATTAATATAGATTGTAAATAGTTGAGGCCCAAGCACTGGTCCTTGTGGCACCCCACTAGTTACAGCCTGCCAACCTGAGAATGACCTGTTTATCCCTACTCTGTTTTCTGTCCGTTAACCAATCCTCTATCCGTGCTAATATATTACCCCCAACCCCATGAGCCCTAATCTTGTATAATAATCTTTGTGTGGCCCTTTATCAAATGCCTTTTGACAATCCAAATATACTTCATCCACTGGTTCTCCTTTATCTCACCTCGTAGTTACATCCTCAAAAACTCTAGATTTGTCAAACGTGATTTCCCTTTCATAAAACCATGTTGACTCTGCCTAATCATGTTTTGATTTTCTAAGTGCCCCATTACCACGTCCTTAATAATAAATTCCAGCATTTTCCTGACTACTGATGTCAGGCTAACTGGCCTGTAGTTCCCTGTTTTCTCTCTCCCTCCTTTCTTGAATACCACTGTTACATTTGCTGTCTTGCAATCCACTGGGACTGTTCCAGAATCTAGGAAATTCTGAAAGATCAAAACCAATGCATCCACTATCTCTGTAGCCACCTGTTTTAGAACCCTAGGATGTAGGCTATCAGGTCCAGGGAACTTGTCGGTTTTTAGTTCCATTAATATCCCCAGTACTTTTTCTTTAATATTTTTTGCTTTAAGTTCCTCACTCTTATTTGACCCTTGGTTCCCCACTATTTCTGGTATGTTTTTTATGTCTTCTACTGTGAAGACAGATACCAAATATTTGTTTAACGTCTCTGCCATTTCCTCATTCCCCATTATAATTTCTCCTGTCTCAGCCTCTAAGGGACCCACGTTTACTTTCATTACTCTCTTCCTTTTTACATACTTGTAGAAGCTCTTATAATCTGTTTTTATATTTCTTGCTAGTTTACTCTCATATTCAATTTTCTCCCTCATCAATTTTTTGGTCATCCTTTACTGGTTTCTAATACTCTCCCAATCCTCAGGCTTACTACTCTTGGCAACATTATAAGCCTCTTTTAATCCAATACTATCCTTCTTTAGTTAGCCATGGGTGGATCACTTTTCCCATGGAGTTTTTATTCCTCAATGGAATGTATATTCGTTGAGAGTTATGAAATAATTCTTTAAATGTTCGCCGTTGCTTATCTACTGTCATACCCTTCATTCTAATTTCCCAAACAACCTTAGCCAACTCGCTCCTCATACCTATGTAATTGGCTTTTTTTGAAGTTTAAGACTCTAGTTTCGGACTTAAGCATGTCAGAATTTCACATTGAGTTCAAGAGTATCATATGATCACTCTTCCCCCATGGGATCTCTTACTATGAAATTATTAATTAACCCTGTCATTATACAAGACAAGATCTAAAATAGCCTGTTCCCTGGTTGGTTCCACGACATACTGTTCGAGGAAAGCAACTCGAATGCATTCCATGAACTTGTCCTCAACTATTTTTGCCAATTTGATTTGCCCAGTCTATACGAAGAGTGAAGTCCCCCACGATAATTGCATTACTTTTGTTACAAGCTCCTCTTCTTTCTTGATTAATACTCTGTCCAACAGTATAACTACTGTTAGGGGGCCTATAAACTACTCCCACCAGTGTTTTCTGGCCTTGTTATTTCTTACCTCCACCCATACTGCATACTTCCTCATCTTCCAATGTCTCACCACTATCTTTATGTCATCCTTTATTTTCAGGGCTCCCCCCCAACCTTTTCCATTTTGTCTGTCTTTTTGAAAAGTGAATATTTAGCTCCCAACCATGGCCACCTTGCAACCATGTCTCCGTAATGGCTACTAGATCAAACCCATTTACCTCTTTGTGCCATTAATTCATCTACCTTGTTACGAATGCTTCGTGCATTCAGATAAACACCTTTTAATTTTAACTTTTTACTTTTTTTTTCGCTGATGCACTATCACTGTTAAACGCTCTATCCCTTCCTGACACACACTGCTTATCGTTACCCAAATCGCTACACTGCTCTAGGCCTTGACTTTCCTCTTTAGATTTATAGATTTACCCTTACCTGAACCCCCCCCCCCCAACCTCCTTTTTAGTTTAATGCCCCATCCACCACCCTAACATCAGTAGTGGGGAAAATGCTAGAGTCTATTGTAAAAGATGTGATAACCGAATACTTGGAGGGCATTAATGGGATTGGACAAAGTCAGCATGGATTTATGAAAGGGAAATCATGCTTAACAAATCTACTGGAGTTTTTTGAGGAGGTAACTAGTAGAATAGATAGGGGAGAACTAGTGGATGTGGTGTATTTGGATTATCAGAAGGCTTTTGATAAGGTACCACACAAGAGGTTAGTGTGCAAAATTAAAGCACATGGGGTTGTGGGAAATATACTGGCATGGATTGAGAATTGGTTGACAGATAGAAAACAGAGAGTAGGAATAATAGGGTCCTTTTCCGGGTGGCAGGCAGTGACTAGTGGGGCACCGCAGGAATCAGTGCTTGGGCCCCAGCTATTCACAATATATATCAATGATTTGGATGAGGGAACTAAATGGAACATTTCCAAGTTTGCAGACAACATAAAGCTGGGATGGAATGTGAGCTGTGAGGAGGATGCAAAGAGGCTCCAATGTGATTTAGACAAGTTGGGTGAGTGGGCAAGAACATGGCAGATGCAGTATAACGTGGATAAATATGAGGTTATCTGCTTTGGTTGTAAAAACAGAAAGGCAGATTATTATCTGAATGGTGATAGATTGGGAAAAGGGGAGGTGCAACAAGACCTGGGTGTCCTTGTACACCAGTCGCTGAAAGCAAGCATTCAGGTGCAGCAAGCAGTTAGGAAGGCGAATGGTATGTTGGTGTTCATTGCAAGAGGATTTGAGCACAGGAGCAGGGATGTCTTACTGCAGTTATACAGGGCCTTGGTGAGACCGCATCTGGAGTATTGTGTGCAGTTTTGGTCTCCTTATTGGAGGAAGGATGTCCTTGCCATGGAGGGAGTGCAACAAAGGTTTACCAGACTGATTCCTGGGATGGCAGGACTGACGTATGAGGAGAGATTGGGTCGACTAGGCCTATATTCACTAGAGTTTAGAAGAATGAGAGGTGATCTCATCGAAACATATAAAATTCTAACAGGATCAGACAGACTAGATGCAGGGAGAATGTTCTCGATGGCTGGGGAGTCCAGAACCAGGGATCAGAGTCTCAGGATACAGGGTATGCCATTTAGAACCGAGATGAGAAATTTATTCACAGTGTGATGAACCTGTGGAATTCTGTACCACAGAAGGCAGTGGAGGCCAAGTCATTAGATGTATTCAAGGAGATAGATATATTTCTTAATGCTAAAGGGATCAAGGGATATGGGGGAAAAAGCGGGAATAGGGTACTGAGTTAGACGATCAGCCATTATCATTTTGAATGGTGGAGGAGGTCCGAAGGACCGAAAGGCCTACTCTTGCTCCTATTTTCTATGTTTCACCCTAGTTATTCGATTCGGCAGAACAGTGGTCCCAGCCCGGTTTAAGTGGAGCCTGTCCCAACGTTTAACAATTAACCTAAGCTTAAGTGGTATTATTCTCGGTGAGTGGATAGCACTGGCAAAGATGCATTTATGTCCATCCCTGGTTACCCTGAGAAGGTGGTGGTCAGTCATCTCCTTGAACTGCTGCAGTTCTTGAGGTGATGGTGCTCCCACATTGGCGTTTAGTAGAGATTTCCAGGATATTGACCCAGCGACGATGAAGGAGCAGTGATATATGTCCTTGTCATGATGATGTGTGACTTGGAGAGGAACTCTGGTAATACTGTTTCACGACATTGCGCCTCTTATCCATTTTGGTGGTAGAGGTGGCAAGGGAGGGAGGTGGATGTTGAAATAACCTTGGTGAGTGGTATTGGAGGATGTCGGCCATAGTCGATGCATGGCTAGGGGAAACAATGAAGAAAGATGGGGAGAAATCAACTTTTAAAAAGAGGGATTCATACAAGTTTCTTGAACCTTAGAGTATTTCCTGCTGCTTTAATTGGGGATATAACATTGTAAAAACTTGACAACAAAAATGTGTCTTACCAGAATTATTTTGGATATATTCTATGATTTTGTAGAAAAATTGCTATTTGCCAGTGGCTGAGTTTGGATAGCATGTACGGGTTAAACTGATTAAAGAGACATGACATAATTGATCAGGAATCATTTCTGAATAAATCAACTTCCTCTAACAGCCCATTATATGCATTAAAGACCTCTCGCTGTCACATTGTGTGACATTTTCTTCAAGCTGTAATATAGGTTTTGTCACGAAAGAGATTAAAATAAAAACTCCACAATGCCCTAGTGGTCATCGTGTCAGCCATTACAGGGAGCCAAATAGTCGTAGAATAGAAAGAGCTACAGTCTGACGTACGCTGATGAGTGGGAAGCCGATTTCCCTGGTGTGATGGCTTTTATTAGCTGATTTCAAAAAGAAAATGTTTTTTTTGAAAGGTTAGCCTAATGTCATTGCATTGATGAAAAGTGTTAAAACCAGAGCCTCAAAGATATTTTTGGCAGCACAAAAGGCACTTAATTGTAATGTTCAAAAGACCTTTTGTCAATTTTCTTTTATGTGCAAGTAGTACTTTTATAGTCTGGTCAGCTGCTTATTATTTTTTAAAATCTGGATCCATGCCAGTCTTCTGCTTATAATATTGTGAATTCCAAGTTTCTGTTATGCTGTTTGCTTCATTCATTTCTGGATTTTGAATGATGACATTGCTTTCTTCCTATCCTCTTGCACCCTTCTCAGACAATAACTTTTTTTCAGACTGTTCATCTTCGTCTCTCACTTCCTAAATTATTGGCATGACCATCTTAGCCTTTGGATTGAAAAATTGCAAATGTCCCTCTGTTATTTAAGAAGGGAGGGAGGAAGAAACCAGGTAAATACAGGCCTGTCAGTTTGACATTAGTTGTGGAGAAGTTACTGGAATTTGGAGTGACTGAGCAATTGGACAAGTATGAGCTGATCAAAGAGAGTCAGCATGGATTTGTGAAGGGTAGGGCATGTCTGACTAATCTAGTTGAAATTTTTTGTGGAGAGCACTGGCATGGTGGATAGAGGAATGTCTATGGATGTTACATAGATAGAAAGAATTACAGAGAATGTACAGCACAGAAACAGGCCATTTGACCCAAGAGGTTCATGCCGGTGTTTATGCTCCACACAAGCCTCCTCCCTCCCTACTTCATCTAACCCTATCAGCACATCCTTCTATTGGATGTTCTCTGTATGGACTTTCAGAAGGCATTTAATAAGGTTCCGCGCAAGAGATTATTAGCAAAAATGAGAGCGCGTGGAATTGGAGGTAACCTTGTGACATAGGTTAGAAAATGGTTGAGAGGTAGGTGCAGAGAGTAGGGGTAAAAGACATCTACTCTGACTTGTGGTACGTGACAAGTGGTGTTCCCCAGGGATCTGTACTGGGGTCTCAGATTTTCACCATATATGTTATTGTATTACTGACTTGGATGAAAGTATGGAGAGTTATATATCCAACTTTGCAGATGACACTAAGTTAGGAGGAATATTGGCCCAGAACTTACTTACCTTGGACGCCGCTCTGTAATGGTGTCCGTCCCAACCGCCGTCAAATCCTTCGGAGCAAGTTCGTGAATGCGCACATGCACACTAAAACCTGGAAATCGCAAACTTGCTGCGATTGGTTCAACAGCGTTTTGACAGTCCCGAATTAAACAGCCAACCACGCCACAATCAGTACAATCAAACACAATCACCAAACAATCATAAACTTACCCATTTGCCCAGCTGGAATGAAGATACTTACGCCACAAGAAGGTATGCTTGAAAATACCAGCCCTTCCCCAATTTTTAAAAGTGCGGAGACTTATAATGACTGCAAAACAACAAAAATTATATTTTTAAAATGTGGAATGTCTAATTATTCCTATTTTAATATTTTTTGATCATTAAAACATTTTTAAAAATTTCTGCATGTTTCAGTACATTATAAATCATTTCCTTGCCTTTTTATAGTAAGGTATGTTATTATGTTAAATTTTTGTTTAGACTAACTTAGGGAATGTCACTTTAAATGAATGATTATTACTTGCCTGCTTGTGGACGGGGCATTCATTCCCACAGTCTTTGCATGTGCACATGGCCTGCGCTGATCTGAGCGCACCACTGGAGAAGATTTCAAAATTAAGTAAATGGACATTGTGGCCTACGCATATTTTTTATCCGCGGGATGTGCGGAGCGGCTTGCCATGCCGGCCGGAGCAATGTAAATAGGAGAAGGAAGTGAGTGGGGAGAATTCAATGTGGGGATGTATGAGGTCAATTATGTCTCGTGTCTTTAATCAGTTTAATCCGTTCGTGCTGTCCAAAATCAACCACAGGCAAACAACAATATTTCTACAAAATATCCACAAGAATTCTGGTAAGACACATTTTTGTTGTCAACCTATTATTATATTCCCAATTAAAGCAGAAGGGAATACTCTGAGGTTCAAGAAACTTCTATGAATCCCTCTTTTTTTAAAAGTTGATTGCTCCCCATCTTTCTTCATTGATTCCCCCAGCCATGCATCGACTATGGCCGACATCCTCCCAATACCATTCACCAAGGTTATTTCAACATCCACCTCCCTCCCTTGTCACCTCTACCACCAAAATGAATAAGAGGCGCAATGTCGTGGAACAGAATTACCATCAAGTTCCTCTCCAAGTCTCACATCATCATGACAAAGACATATATCACTATTGCTTCATCGTCACTGGGTCAATATCCTGGAAATCTCTACTAAACACCAATGTGGGAGTACCATCACCTCAAGAACTGCAGCAGTTCAAGGAGATGACTGACCACCACCTTCTCTGGGTCACCAGAGATAGGCAATAAATGCATCTTTGCCAGTGCTATCCACTTTGAATCTGAGAAAGACAAATTGGAATATTTTCTTTAATGGGAGATTAGAAACTGTAGAGGAGCAAAAGGATTTGGGAGTCCGGGTACTGACGTCACTAAAAGAGAGTGCAAAAAGTAATTACAAAGGTTAATGGAACGTTGAGCTTTGTTCCCAAGGGTTGGAATACAAAGGGGAGGAAGTGATGCTTCAGTTGTACAGAGCCTTGGTCAAACCCCATCTGAAGTACTCTGTTCAGTTGGGGGAATCACACTTCAGGAAGGATATATTGGCCTTGGAGGGGGCGCAACGCAGATTCACCAGAATGATGCCAGGGCATGAAGTGTTAAATTGAAGTTGCATTAACTTGGGTTGTATTCTCAAGTTTAAAAGGATGAGGGGTGAACTAATTGAGGTGCTTAAAATGATAAAAGGACTTGATAGAGTAGGCACAGAAAAACTATTTCCTCTGGTGAGGGAATCCAGTACATGGGAGCACAGTCTTAAGATTAGAGCTAGTCCATTCAGCAATGAAGTCAGGAAGCACTTTTTTCTCACAAACGGTAGTGGAAATGTGGAATTTTATCCCCCAAAATGCTTTGGATGCTGGGTCAATTGAAATTTTCAAGACTGAGATCGATGGAATTTTGTCAGGTAAGGGTATCGAGGGATGTGGATCAAAGGCAAGTAAATGGAGTTGAGGTACAGATCAACCATCATCTAATTGAATGGTGGAACAGGCTCGAGGGGCTGAATGGCCTACGCTTATTCCTTGTGTTTCTATGTATTGGATTACCTAATTGGCCATTGATTGACTTGGTTCTAACCTCCCACTGCCAGGCATGTTACATTGGAGCCAGCTAAATCCCAAAGAGACCCTGCTTACATTAGTGGCTTCAAGAAATCAACAGTTGGTGCAAAAACTGTACGCTGTTAGTTCGAAGGCTTTCCATCTGAATGAATTATGTATTCCCCAGCTCCCTGAGGCACTTAGAGAACTGATCAGCTGCCACCTCACAGTTCTGTTGTTCATGAGGGAGTTTCAAAACTACACTATCAAACTGAGGAGAATTCTTTCCAAGTAACCTTTAGAAAATATACAATAGCAGGAAACTGTTAAATTCCAAATTAGCAATTAGCTTTTTGTTGCCAGCAGGGGATGCCTGTGACATTTAACATATGAAGACTGAAATTGTTGCTCCAGAATAAGGAAGTTATTATAGTTTGTTTCAAGAATGGTGCGAATGAAGAAATGTCATGCAGTTCTGCCCGGATACGTTTTTTAGTTCTGCTTTTTCTAAATACTCCGCATTAACATTACAGAAAATCATTTTCTAAATGCAAAGCTGTAAAATACTATTTTTCAGCAGCCATATTTTTTTCTCATTATCCCAGAGGGAGTTGACTTCTTAAATAAAAGCAGACAATGCTGGAAATACTCAGCAAGTCAGGCAGCATCTGTAGAGAAAGAAGCAGAGTTAATGTTTCCGTTGGATGACCCTTCGTCAGAATTGGAAGAAGATTAAACTGTTTTTAAGCAAGTACAGAGTCAGGGAAAGGGAGGGGAGGAAAGAACAAAAGGGAAGGTCTGTGATAGGGTGGAGGGCAGGAGTGATTACAAAAGGGATGATGGTGCAAGGCAAAGGAGGGTGGTAATGGGACAAGTAAAGAAACAAAAGATGGGTCTAGAGGAGCTGTAACTGGAAACATCCGAACCATTACCAGCATTTGCTGTCTGAAAAAAATGGGAGCAGTAGTTATGATCTGAAGTTATTGAAATCAGTGTTGAAACCAGAAGGTTGTAACGTGCCAAATCGAAAGATGAGGTGCTGTTCCTTGAGCTTCCATTGAGCCTCATTGAAACAGTGTAAGAGACCAAGGACAGAGGTGTCAGAGTGGGAGTGGGACGGGGAATTAAAATGGGAAGCGACCGGCAGGTCAGGGTCACACTTGTGGACTGAGCGGAGGTGTTCAGCAAAGCGATTACCCAGTCTGCGTTTGGTCTCCCCAACAGTAGAGGAGACGTATTGTGAGCAGTGAATACATTATAGTAAATTGAAAGAAGTACAAGTAAATCGCTGTTTCACCTGGAAGGAGTGTTTGGGGCCCTGGTCAGTGGGAAGGGAGGAGGTGAAAGGGCAGGTGTTGCATCTCCTGTGCTCGCACTGGAAGGTGCCGTGGGGAGGAGGATGGATGTTGGGGGTTCTGGAAGATTGGACCAGGGTGTCGCGGAGGGAGCGGTCCCTTCAGAATGCTGAAAGGGGAGAGGAGGGGAGTGGAAGATGTGTTTGGTGGTGAGATTGCGCTGGAGGTGGTGTAAATGGCGGAGGATGATCCATTGAATGTGGAGGATGGTGGGGTGGAAGGTGAGGACAAGGGGGACCCTATCATGGCTCTGGGATGGAGGGGGAAGAGATGAGGACAGAGGTGCGGGAAATAGGGCGGATACGGACCAGGGCCCTGTCAGTTGCAGTGGAGGGGAATCCTCGGTTGAGGAAAAAGGAAGCCATATCAGAAGCACTGGTGTAGAAGGTGGCATCGTCAGAACAGATGCAACAGAGATGGAGAAACTGGGAGAATGGAATAGAGTCCTTACAGGAAGTGGGGTGGGAGGAAGTGTAATCAAGGTAGTTGTGGGAATTGTTGGGCTTATAGTATATATTGGTTGACAGCCTATTCCCAAAAATGGAGATAGTGAAGTCGAGGAAGGGAAAGGAAGAGTCAGGGATGTGAAGGCGAGGGAAGGGTGGAAATCGGATGCAAAGTTGATGAAATTTTCCAGTTCAGGGCAAGAGCAGGAAACGGCACCAATACAGTCATCAATGTACCAGAAAAAGAGATGAGGGAGGGGACCCGAGTAGGACTGGAACAATGAATGGTCCATGTATCCCCCACAAAAAGGCAAGCGTAGCTAGGACCCATACGGGTTCCCATAGCGACACCTTTTATTTGAAGGAGGGTGGACTTCTTGGGTTACGTTGGTTACATCCCACCCAAGACCAGTTCCTCATCTAAGAGTCTAAATAACACAGCCATTACCTGTCTCTTGTTATTGAATGTGCTCTGCATGTGGTGCTTAACAGTATGTCCTTGTATTGAAAAGGCATTTTCAAAAGACATTTAATAAGGTGCCACATAAAAGGTTGTTACGCAAGATAAGGGCTCATGGGGTTGGAGGTAATATATTAGCATGGATAGAGGATTGGTTAACAGTCAGAAAACAGAGAGTAGGAATAAACAGGTCATTTTCAAGTTGGCAGGCTGTAACTAGTGGAGTACCACAAGGATCAGTGCTTGGGCCACACAGCTATTTACAATCTATATCACTGACTTAGATGAAGGGACCGAGTGTAATGTATCCAAATTTGCTGACAATACAAAGTTAGATGGGAAAGTAAGCTGTGAGGAAGACAGAGGGGGAAAAATTGGATAAGGGTCAGTTCTGGGCGATGCCACCCCATGCCCAACGGCCGCTACGCAGGCAGCACATGAACTTCGTGCTGCCTGCTACTTACCCTGAAATCTCCGTGCAGCAAGCGCAGCCCTCGCTGCTGAGAGGCTGCACAAAGAATGAGGAAATGGGGCGTGGACAGCGCACGTCATCAACTGCCTGCACTACTTAAAGGTGCAGGCACATTTCCAATGGCAGAAACACAACCAAGGAGGAGAAGGGAGAATAGCATCATGAGTATCTGCACCAGCAAGAGAGCGGGCACCAAGATTCTCTGACGATGCTCTGGAGGCCCTGGTGGCAGGTGTGGACCAGAGGAGGGCAGCCATGTACCCGCAGGGTGGCCCGAGACCATCTAGACTACAGCTGCGTAGGCATTGGCAGGCAGTGGAACAGGAGGTGAATGTGAGGAGCATTGAACCACGCACGTGGGGGCAGTGCTGCAAGAAATTTAATGACTTGACATGAGTGGTCAAGGTGAGTGAATGCAAGTGTCAAGTGGCACATCCTACCAACTGCACCAATACTCCATGCACAACACCTCCCGTCACCCACCCACCAACAAACACTGCCATCCATGCGCAATGCTGCATCTCACCCGCACATAATACCACACTTGCAGGCCACACAACCACCACTCAAGTCTCTCGTACTGGTAGCTATTCGACCATGACAGGCACATCACCCACGCACCTTGCAGAACACTCACTGACACACTGTCCTCTGTCTTGCAAGAGAAGGTGGCGTATAACACCTGCCAGCAGGAGGGACCTGAGGCTGGACGGGCACGTCTACACGACCTCACCCCCCCCCCTAGAGAAGACGGTGCTGCAGATTATTGGGCGGGCCGTCGCTGCAGCTGTTACAACGTGCCGCGCTGGAGGTCCTGGTCAAGGGGGTCTCTGCATATCTAATGATCCTTCTTTTCCACATCTCCCTCCTCCCATAATCTTTTCTGACTCACGTGCTGCACACGCTGCCAGCATGCACATCTTATTTGCTCCTCTCCCCACTCCACAACTCAACCTGTTTCCCTGTGTCATTGCAGATACCCAAGAACACTTGGCACTTGAGGAGGAGGAGGAGGACGACACTGAATCCACACCTTCACTCAATCTGACACTTGCTTCCACCAGCTCAGAGACTGACACTGCGCGTCCTTTAGAGGTTAGGTTAGAGGAGGGATCTGCATGTGGTGAGACACCGAGCACAAGTGCGCAGGAGCCGCGGCGGAGGGAACGGATATCACAGGAGCCAACTCGCTGGAGGGCGAGGTCGCTCACTAGTTCTGCTGCAGAGGAGTCAGATGAGGACTTCGATGGGCCAGGCTACAGAAGACGGCTGATGGGCGCCCACCAACAAATGCTTGGGGCACTGGAAAGCCTACCAGAAAGCCTGTGCATAATGAGAAGGGGCATGGAAGAGTCCAGCTCCAACTTGGCACAAGGCTTTGCGCAGAGCTTGGAGCCCATCCTTTCCAACATGGAACGGGTGGTCACCTCCATCAGCAAACCTGTGGAACCCACCATGATGCAGCATCCATTGCAGCACAAACATCTGCCATCCTGCTAGCATTTCAGCTCAGACTGCTGCTTTTGTGGCTCTGGGGACCACTGTGGAACGGAGCTTCCAGGGCATCACAGCACTCCAGCAATCCGTTCTCCAGCCGATCACCAGGAGTGCTGAGGCACCGCCCCGGGAGCGTGGCAGTGGCGCCATGGCGGTCAGACCTGCTGTCCTCTCTCAGGACGACAGAATTCCTGCTCCCACTCCGCCAGTGCCCCTGTTATTGCCTGTCGGGCAGCCAGGCCAGACTGCTGCAACCCATGCTGAGATGGTGCAGTCTGAAACTGGGCCCTCCAGGCCCAGAGCTGCTCAAGGTCATCCTCCAAGGCCGTCTGGGCGTTCCTCCATTGAAAGCCAGCAGCCTTCCACCACCCATGCTCCAGCCACTGGGGAAGCATCTCGTAGGAGCACTAGGATAGGTAAAGGCACACGGACAACAGGCACTAAGGGAAATGCACAAGGGTGAATAGTTCTGTTATGCTTGTATATTTTCATTTATTAATCCATAAATGAGAGTTTGATTTTTGCATTTGGTGGTTTTTATTCATGCAATGAGCTGAGAGGGACACCAATGTGTAATCTGATGGAGGGCAATTTGTTTGTCTTGTGGGAGGGGAAAGGTGGGGAATGTAGGACTATTGGTGAGTTGGGGGATGTAGTTCCAATTATTGATAGTGGGCACGAATCAGGCGAGCACGCACAGCCCTTGCAGACAAGGCATGTGGTTCCTGCTGCAACCTTGTGTCTTCCTCCACCTCCTCTTCCTGCTCCTCCGCCTCTTCCTCCTCAGCCTCCTCCTCCACCTCTGGCTCAGAATCTTCTGCAGTAATTGGTGGCAAAGGCTGGTCCCTCATGATGGCGAGGTAGTGTAGCATGCAGCAGACCACCACAAATCTGCCCACCTGCTCGGGAGTACTGCAGGTTTCCTCCAGACCGGTCTAGGCAGCGGAAGCATTGTTTGAGGAGGCCTATGGTGTGCTCCACGATGTTGTGTGTGGCAGCATGGGTCTCATTATAGGCCTGCTGTGCACGTGTGCGTGGATTCCTAACCGGTGTCATGAGCCACGTCGTGAGGGGATAGCACTTGTCGCCCAGTAGCCAGCCTTTGACTTGCTGAGTCAGATGAAAGATAGCTGGCACGTTGGACTGCCGTATGACTAAGGCGTCGTGACTGCTCCCAGGGTAGTGGGCATCGACCTCCAAGATGCGATGCGTGTGGTCGCACACCAGCTGCACGCTGAGGGAGTGGAAGCCCTTTCGGTTGACGAAGACAGCCGAGTTGATGTGCGGGGCACACAGGGCAATGTGTGTGCAGTCCATGGCACCCTGCACTATGGGGAAGCCAGCAATGCAGGCGAACCCCCAATGCTTGCTCGTTCTGATCGTCTCTGTCGAGAAGGAAGGAGATGAACCTATTCCTCATGGAGGTCACAGATGCACTGTACCACCTTATGCAGCAGTGCACTGCATACTGCGAGATGTTGCTCGTCACCAGCAGAGCCTGAAATGCTCCTGAGCAGTAGAAATTCAGTGCCACTGTGGCCTTCACAGCCACAGGCAACGCTGTCCTCGCCCTGCCCTGAGGCTGCAGTTGTGGCCGCACCAGTTGACAGATTTCAGTGACTGCTTCCTTGGTGAACCTCAGGCGTCAGATGCAATCCTCCTCGGTCATCTTGAGGTAAGAGAATTTATCCCTGAAGGCCCTCGTTGGGTAGGGCCTCCTGCTCAGTGCCCTGTGCCTCCTCGTACTCCGTCTCCTCACAGCTTGACCTGCTGGGCGTGGTCTCTCTGCATGCTCAATGTCCAATGGGAGCCCTAGCAGAGCGTCCATGTTGGCAGGAATGTTATTCCATCAGGGTTGTAACTTTCCGACCCCATAAGGCAATACCTGCCAAAGCACTCTCAAAAGTAGTGTAGGAACTCTAAGAATAGAGAGCTTTAAAAAACATTTTCTACTCCTCCAGCAGCCAGAAGCAATAATCCAGCAACTAACCTGCAACACCTGCATGGCCCTTTAAATAGCGCTGGTAGGAGGTCCTTCAGGCACTGTAAGAAACGTTTAGATGGTCGGGGGTTGAGTTGAGCATTAAGATCCAAAATTGTGTCTATCACTTTAAATCTGTGTTGCACGCTGATTGCAGCCATTTTCTCCCTACTTTACATGCTTCCAGCATTCGGGATTAGCGCATGTGCTAACTTCTATACCAAGATGGCGATTGACGCACGTCACAGGAAACGTGCATGCGCATCCAAGACACCATCTTGGATGTCTGAGGGGCCATGTAGCGCCGAAACAACGGGCACTACACAGCCCAATTTAACGCCCAGAGTCTGCAAAGAGATATAGACAGGTTAAGTGAGTGGGCAAGAAGGTGGCAGATGGAATATAATGTCAAGAAATGTGAGGTTATTCATTTTGATAGGAAGAATAGAAAAACAGAATATTTTTTAAATGGTGAGAAACTATTAAATGTTGGTGTTCAGGGAGACACAGGTGACCTGGTACAAGAAACACAAAAAGCTAGCATGCAGGTACAGCAAGCAATTAGGAAAGCAAATGGCATGTTGGCCTTTATTGCAAGAGGGTTGGAGTACAAGAGTAAGGAAGTCTTACTACAGTTGTACGGGGCTTTGGTGAAACCTCACCTGGAGTACTGCGTTTAGTTTTGGTCTCCTTATCTAAGGAAGGATATACTTGCCGTAGAAGCGGTGCAACGAAGGTTCATTAGATTAATTCCTGGGATGAGAGAGTTGTCCTATGAAGAGAGGTTGAGTAAAATGGGCCTATATTCTGGAATTTAGAAGAATGAGAAGGGATCTTATTGGAACATATAAGATTCTGACAGGGCTTGACAGGGTGGAGGCTGAGAGGTTGTTTCCCCTGGCTGTAGAGTCTAGAACTGGAGGGCATAGTTGCAGGATAAGGGTTTGGCCATTTAAGACTGAAATGAGGAGGAATTTATTCGCTCAGGATTGTGAATCTTTGGAATTCTCTACCCCAGAGGGCTGTGGATGCTGAGTCATTGAATATATTCAAGGCTGAGATAGATACATTTTTGGACTCTAGGGGAATCAAGGGATATGGGGATCAGGCAGGAAAGTGGAGTTGAGGTCGAAGATCAGCCATGATCTGATTGAATGGCGGAGCAGGCTCAAGTGGCTGTATGGACTACACCTGCTCCTATTTCTTATGTTCTTCTCTTGAGCGCTTTCAAAGATGTCATACTTTTCAATGGGTGTTTGTCTGATGTAAATTTGAAAGGTAATGATCTATGTTTGATTCTGTGGCTTGTTTAAGAAAGCTGCATGCTATGAAATTGTAAATTGAGCATCTGCCAGGCTTGACATATCAGCTCCTCTTAACTCGTACCCTTTAGACTGCCATTATCCTACTGGTGTGATGTGCAGTTTGCAGCCTAGAATGATACTGCTGGCTGCACGTGACCCTGCATTGCACTCTCACAATTTAGAAGGGAACTTTACATGAGTATACTTGTATGCATGCGCCGAGCTGCGCTCCCCAGGCCCATAATTTATTAGCATGACGGTGGGAGCATCCTGACATTAAAAAGATGCCATACTCAGTTTAAGAAAATAAGTTCTGCGTGGGGGTTGGGAGGGTGGTGTGCACTTAAACTTGGCTTTGCACCGTGCTGGAGTTTGACTGCACCCTCTGTACAGATACCTACTGGAGGTGGTCTAGCAACTACTCAGTTCCATATTTTCAGAAGTCAGATCAACCTGACTCCCAACTTGTGCTGCAACTTTTCCATCAGTGCCATCTGAAACCAGTTCATATTAACACAAAAATGGCAGTGTAATAGCAGCGTTAATTATAAACGACCTAACTCTGAAGTGTGGAGAAGCAAATCTGATTTGCTTTCTGTTGGGTTTGAGTTCAGAAGTTCACCGACAATGCCAGTCTGTTTGAAAAATAATTGATACTTCTGGCAGAATGCAAGCAATTCATTGTTTGACCTAAGACGTTAATTACCTAGGATATTTTTTTTCTTCTTGGGCTATTTCTACAGATTAGTTTTTAAAAAGGTTTCTCCTTTTGCTTTCAGAGTTGGCAGTGTGCTATAGAATGTGCTAATGAACTGGTGAATGCAGGATTTGTAAACCTGCCAGAGATGCAGTGGGATTTTTTTTATTATTATTCATTCTCAGGATGTGGGCGTCACTGGCAAGGCCTGCATTTATTGCCCATCCCTAGCTGCCCTGAGAAGGTGGTGGGCCGCCTTCTTGAAATGCTTTTCTTTGTAGAAATTTGTTGAATTGAGTGGCTTGCTTGGCCACGTCAGAGGGCAGTTATGAGTCAGCCAGGTGGAGTTGGAGTGGAGTCACAAATAGGCCAGATTGGGTAAGGATGGCAGGTTTCCTTCCCTAAAGGACATTTGTGAACTAGTTGGGTTTTTATGACAATCTGACAGATTCATGATCACAGTTACTGATATTTAAAGGTTAAACTGAATTTAAATTCTCTAACTGCTATGGTGGGAATTTAACTCGCATTCTCTGGATTACTTGTTCAGTAACATGACCATGACACCACGGTACCCATGGCATTTTTTAATATTATGACAACCAAGTTTCTATTACATACCACTGTAGTTATTTATTCCCTTGAAAGTTTGCATCAAAAGATTAAATGGTGAGTATAACCTGGGAAATTTTAAAGTGGAACCGTCGTCACGTTAAAAAAAACAAATCTTATTTCATTACATATGTCAGACACAATGGTGAGAGAATTTTTCAAACAAAAGGTTTAGAATACGGATTGCATTACCATAAGTAGCTATTGAAGCCAAGTTAGGAATTAGAAATATATCGAAGGATATGAGAAAGGAACATGGAAATGGGATTAAGGTAAATAGCTCCTATGTGAAACTAGGCCAAATGGGCTCCTCAGGCACTGAAACTTCTCTGATTCTGTGCAAATGGCATTGAAACATGCTGTCATTTCACTTGCCTGTAACATGGCTGAAGATAATACAAGGCTGTACCAGCTTCTGCCCTTCCAAGCAAAATGAAATTACCAAAAACTTTCTCATTACCAAACTATTCCGGCAGAAATGACCATATTGCAATAGGTCCTAGCAGTTGTAACTTTACCGAGTTCTGCTGCTGCTCCTGTGGATGGTGGGCATTTGTTTTCAATGTGTCTATTCTGTAGAGAGTTGGACAACGTGTTTCTCCTCCATTTGTTTTAAGTTATGGAAAAGGTTTAGTGTAACCTCCAGTTAGACTAAATTGTTTTAAACGAGAAGGTAATTAAACTGCGTGGGGAAGGCACAGATCTGCTGGGGCCAGCAAAGATTTATTGCCTGCTATTAGAATGTGAAGATCAAGTTCTTGCTTAATTTAATGTCATGCTACAGAAAATAATCATGGTAATTGTGTGCGTCAGAAGCTGAATTGCCAGAGGTGTCGGTGCATTTGGCATCCAGTCAATTCAATCCCTGGAAATTAATTGGAATGCAAGTGAATCAGCTTTTCACCATATATTACTGACTTGGATGCAGGATCAGAGAGTTGAATATCCAAGTTTGCAGATGACGCTAAATTAGGCACAGTAAGCTGTGCGAGTCAGGAAGTTACAAAGGGACATAGACAATCTTAAGTGAGTGGGCGAAACTATGGCAGATGGAATTCAATGTGGGGAAGTGTGAGGTTATCCACTTTGGATCTGAGAAAGACAAATCTGAATATTTTCTTAATGGTGAGAGACTAGAAACTGTGGAGAACAAAGGGATTTGGGTGCCTGTGTACACAAATCACGAAAATCTAGTGCACAGGAACAAAAAGTAGTCAAAAAGGCTAATGGAATGTTGGCCTTTATCTCCAGGGGGTTGGAAACAAAAGAGAGGACGTGATGCTTCAGTTGCACAGAGCCTTGGTCAGACCCCATCTGCGTTCAGTTTTGAGCACCACACCTCAAGAAAAATATATTGGTCTTGGAAGAGGTTCAGTGCAGATTTGCCAGAATTATGCAATGTCTTAATGGGTTAAATTATAAGCACGGGTTGCATAAATGTGACTTGCATTTCCTTGAATTTAGATGGTTGAGGGGTGATCTAATCGAAGTCTTTAAAATGATAACGGGATTCGATAGGGTAAATACAGAGAAACTATTTCATCTGGTGCAGGCATCCAGAACAAGAAGACATAATAAAATTAGAGCTAGGCCATTTAGGAGTGAAATCAGGAAGCACATTTTCACTGAAATGGTAGTAGAAATCTGGAACTCGCTGTCCCAAAAGGCTGTGAATGGTAGGTCAACTGAAATTTTCAAGACTGAGATTGATAGATACTTGTTGGTTGAGGTATCAAGGGATATGGATCAAAGACAGGTAAATGAAGTTGAGATACAGATCAGCCATGATGTAATTGAATGACTGAATAGGCTCGAGAGGCAGAATGGCCTACTCAAGTTCCTGTGAATCTTTTCCAGCATTTATGCAAGGGAGAAGTATATTTTTAAGATACTGTGAAAAGTGTAGATGTCCTAGAGACCAGCTAAATGGAACACAATGGTCTTTTCTATTCCTGAGTTCTGATTATGGTCTTGATCTTAAAAGCACCCAGATATATCTTGATTTTTTTTTTATTAGCCATTTTGATTAAACTGACTGCTTCCATGTTACAGTTAACCTCGGAGGACTGTTGCTTCAGGCTTTGTTGGAGTATTGGCCAAGAACACACATCATTCCTATGGATGAAGATGAAAATGAAATGAATATGGGTCAGTATTTCATATCAAAATTGGTCATGTTAAGGGCAGATTAATGTAGAATTTGTTCAAAAATTGAAGAAATTGATATCTTATACCTCTGTCCTATCTTAGGTGATGGCAAAATATTATACAACTATGGCAACTTGAGATTAAAAGATGATATTACAATTGGAAGCAGATTAATGCAGGATAGAAAAAAAGAACTTGCGTTTACATAGTTTAAGTGAATGAGACTATAATACAGTTCACAGGGATAGAGCACATGCTTTTGCGGTGTCAAACAACAGTAACTGCTTGCATCTCACATAGTGCACCTCGCACGCAAGAAGACATCTTAAAATACTTCACTCCAAGGAGGAAGAGAGCACTGGCGATGAGCAGGAGGGGGAAACAGGGATAACGGAGACGGTTAGTGATGGGACAGAAAGCACGCTGGAAGGGTTTGAGCTTGAGCAAGATTTTGAAAGCAGTTAAGATCCAAATGTAAAGGAGGAGCTGATACATAACCCTTCCTTCAAAAGTAGAAATGGGAGCAAAAAAACTAACAAAGAAGCAAATACTTTACTTTTTGTTCCTTGTGTTCTTAACTCAATGGCTAATAGTCCAAGTTGATAAATGGAAGCTCTTTTTTCACTTCTTGTAGATCGATCTGGTATTCTGTAGTTGTGCTTAGCTATGTGATTTCTACCAGTGATTATTTCCTTTCTTGGGTTGCTTTTCACAGGTTGCCAATAGCAGCCTTGCATGGAGTTTCAGTGAAGGGCAGAAACCAGTACGTTACATTGGCCTAGAATTTGCTGTCAAAATAGCAGTGAGGTTAATGGCGCTCACCGTTATTTATGCGCGAATCGCACAGCAACGTCAGGCGTGGGACAGATGCGCTGTTAAACACGGAAATCTGGAAGTTGCTGTGCGAGTTGCACCGCTCCGCCGTTAGCTCCACGAAAGCGGCATCTCGCTGTCAGGCTCACCATTGAAATGCATTGAACGACGTGAAGTTTCTGTACTTGCATGGTAGATAGGGACTAAACTCGCCATAGAAAGTTAGGGCTGGCCCTTTTCAGACTATGTACCCTTTTTAATGGTGTGATAAGTGTTAATTACTGCCAAACAACCTCTCTGACACTGGAAGTTAACTATTACAAATGTGGAGTCTCATTCCTTCAGGTTTTAATTATTGGAGATTTTTTTAAAATTAAAATTAAACATTTTGTTATTACTTTTACATTCTGTCTCTTATTTTTTCTCTCACTCAATCCAATCTTTCTTTCCCTCTCTTTATTTCTCTTTCCCAACCTGATCTGACATTGAATTCACTATTCCTACTTACACTTCCTGGTTCGGACTCTGCTGTTCATTTCACTGTCCTTCAATCTGATTGGTTAAGGAAATACCCATTTGGTTGCCCGTTCACACAGATCCCAGATGCCCTGTAGAGGGCGCCGAGCCCTTTCATAAGAACATTAGAAATAGGAGCAGGAGTAGGCCATATGGCCCCTCGAGCCTGCTCCGCCGCTCAATCAGATCAAGGCTGATCTTCAACCCCAACTCCACTTTCCTGCCCAATCCCCATACCCCTTGATTCCAAAAATCTATCGATCTCAGCCTTGAAAATATTCAATGACTGAGCATCCACAGCCCTCTGGGGTAGAGAATTCCAAAGATTCACAACCCTCTGAGTGAAGAAATTCCTCCTCATCTCAGTCCTAAATGGCCGACCCCTTATCCTGAGACTATGCCCCTTTCCATCTCGCACTCCCAGCAACTTCCAGTGTAAGAACTCACGGAAATTAAACCGGCAATGGCAAGTCTTAACTAACAGCGGGCACAGTTCATTGATCAGCTGCAGCAAATTCTCGCTCGTTATGTTAAAGTTATCTGTTCAGCCATGATCTAATTGAATGGCGGAACAGGCTCGAGGAACTGAATGGCCTATTCCTGTTCCTATGTTTTGAGTGGAGTTGAGTTTTATAAAATTGCCTGAGCATTAGGAACAAATAGGTTCTTTCTGACTGAATGCTATGCGTTCAAACTTGATTGTCCTTGTAAGGTGCTCTTAGCATGTGATGTCAGTGGCATTAATGAATCTGGGCACCAATTTTTCAAAGCTGAAAAGGCGTATATGGCTCGAACAGCAACATAAAACGCAAAGAGTAGTGATATTAGACTCTGCTGTACAATACCAAAGATTGAGTGCAGTAAAGGAAATGACCAACAAACTCTATTTAGTAATATGTTACAGTTGTCATCCCCTTTGTTATAGTTCTCTATAAAGATCTTAAATGTTTAAAACTGGGGAGGGTAGAACTTCTAATCAGCTAAGTTCATGTGCAAAAGCTTAACGCTCTCGTACTACATTCCTGCGTACATTACTTTTTCACAGGTATTAAGTCAGTTGTCTGAGCACGTTGGCGTTCTTGGCTGATCCGAAGTTCTGACTTGGGCTGTTTGATTATACTATACTGGAGTTGAAAGGCTTGTATGATTGAGACACAATGACGTCAGACTAAATACGAAAGTGTTATAGATCGTTTATTTCTTATCGGCAGAGGTTGTTGAATTCGCTTAGGCTGTTGAATTGTCTCATCAAGCATGATTTTTGTTTAAATGGTGATGAACTATGTCAATTGCCTCCAAATAAATGGTGACGCTACGGGAACCCATATGGATCCCAGCTATGCCTGCCTTTTTGTGGGATACGTGGAACATTCCATGTTCCAGTCCTACTCGGGTCCCCTCCTCCACCTTTTTTTTCCCCCGGTACATTGATGACTCTATCCGTGCCATTTCCTGCTGTCTCCCTGAATGGGACAATTTCATCAACTTTGCTTCTAATTTCCACCCTTCCCTCGCTTTCACATGGTCCGTCTCTGACTCTTCCCTTCCCTTCCTCGACTTCAGTATTTCCATTTCTGGGAATAGGCTGTCAACCAACATCTACTATAAGCCCACCAATTCCCACAACTACCTCAATTACACTTCCTCCCACCCTGCTTCGTGTAAGGACTGTATTCCCTTCTCCCAGTTTCTCTGTCTCCGTCGCATCTGTTCTGATGATGCCACCTTCCACACCAGTGTTTCCGATATGTCTTCCTTTTTCTTCAACCAAGGATTCCCCTCCACTCTAGTTGACAGGGCCCTCGACCGTATCTGTCCCATTTCCTGTACTCCCACCCTCACCCCTTCCCCTCCCTCCCAGAACCATGATAACGGTCCCCCTTGTCCTCACCTTCCATCCCACCAGCTCCATATTCAACATATCCTCTGCCACCTCCCGCGCAGTGCCACCATCAAACACATCTTCCCTTCCCCTCCCCTCCCAGCATTCTGAAGAGACCGCTCTGTCCGATCCACTCTGATCCACACTTCCATCACCCCCAACGCCCGCTGTCCTTCCCACGCCATCTTCCCGTGCGAACGTAGGAGATGCTACACCTGCCCTTTCACCTCCTCCCTTCCCACCGTCCAGGACCGTAAACACTCCTTCCAGGTGAAGCAGCGATTTACTTGTACTTTCAATTTGGTATACTGTATTCACTACTATGATGCCATCCCCTCTACACTGGGGAGACCAAACGCAGATTGGCTGATCACTTTGCTGAACACCTCCGCTCAGTCCGCAAGCGTGACTCTGACCTACAACACTGGCATCTACCCGACAATGTGGAAAATTGCCCAGGTATGTCCTGTCCACAAAAAGCAGGACAAATCCAATCCGGCCATTTACCACCCCATCAGTCTACTCTCAATCATCAGCAAAGTGATGGAAGGTGTCGTCAACAGTGCTATCAAGCGGCACTTACTCACCAATAACCTACTCACCGATGCTCAGTTTGGGTTCCGCCAAGACCACTCGGCTCCAGACCTCATTACAGCCTTGGTCCAAACATGGACAAAAGAGCTGAATTCCAGAGGTGAGGAGAGAGTGACTGCCCTTGACATCAAGGCAGCATTTGACCAAGTGTGGCACCAAGGAGCACTAGTAAAATTGAAGTCAATGGGAATCGGGGAAAACTCTCCAGTGACTGGAGTCATACCTAACACAAACGAAGATGGTAGTGGTTGTTGGAGGCCAACCATCTCAGCCCCAGGGCATTGCTGCAGGAATTCCTCAGGGCAGTGTCCTAGGCCTAACCATCTTCAGCTCCTTCATCAATAACCTTCCCTCCATCATAAGGTCAGAAATGGGGATGTTCGCTGATGATTGCACAGTGTTCAGTTCCATTCGCAACCCCTCAGATAATGAAGCAGTCCGTGCCCGCATGCAGCAAGACCTGGACAACACCCAGGCTTGGGTTCATAAGTGGCAAGTAACATTCGCGCCAGGCAATGACTTCTCCAACAAGAGAGGGTCTAACCACCTCCCCATGACATTCAATGGCATTACCATCGCCGATTCCCCCACCATCAACATCCCAGGGGTCATCATTGACCAGAAACTTAACTGGACCAGCCATATAAATACTGTGGTTACAAGAGCAGGTCAGAGGCTGGGTATTCTGCGGCGAGAGACTCACCTCCTGACTCCCCAAAGCCTTTCCACCATCTACAAGGCACAAGTCAGGAGTGTGATGGAATACTCTCCACTTGCCTGGATGAGTCCAGCTCCAACAACACTCAAGAAGCTCGACACCATCCAGGACAAAACAGCCCGCTTGATTGGCACCCCATCCACCAGCCTAAACATTCACTCCCTTCACCACCAGCGCACAGTGGCTGCAGTGTGTACCATCCACAGGATGCACTGCAGCAACTCGCCAAGGCTTCTTCGACAGCACCTCCCAAACCTGCGACCTCTGCCACCTAGAAGGACAAGAGCAGCAGGCACATGGGAACAACACCACCTGCACGTTCCCCTCCAAGTCACACACCATCCCGACTTGGAAATATTTCGCTGTTCCTTCATCGTCGCTGGGTCAAAATCCTGGAACTCCCTTCCTAACAGCACTGTGGGAGAACCTTCGCGGACTGCAGCGGTTCAAGAAGGCGGCTCACCACCACCTTCTCGAGGGCAATTAGGGATGGGCAATAAATGCCGGCCTTGCCAGCGACGCTCACATCCCATGAGCAAATTTTAAAAACCTGCCAGTCACTTGCCATTTTAATTCTCCGTCCCGCTCCCACTCTGACCTCTCTGTCCTTGGCCTCTTACACTGTTCCAATGAAGCTCAACGGAAGCTCGAGGAACAGCACCTCATCTTTCGTTTAGGCACTTTACAACCTTCCAGACTCAACACTGATTTCAGTGACTTCATATCATAACCACTGCTCCCATTTTTTCAGATAGCAAGTGCTGGTAATGGCTCTGCTGTTGCCATTTATAGCTCCTCTAGACCCAGCTTTTGTTTTTTTTACTTGTCCCTTTACCATCCCCTTTACCTTGCACCATCATTCCTTTTGTCATTTAATCACTCCTGCCCTCCACCCTATCAGAGACCTTCTCTTTTGTTCTTTCCTCTCTTTTCCCCCCCCCCCCCCCCGCCCCCCACCACCTCTACTTGCAAAACTGCTAAATCTTCAACTTCTTTCAGTTCTGATGAAAGGTCTTCGACCTGAAACCTTAACTGTTTCTTTCTCCACAGCATCGCTTCTCGGCCTTTTGGCTAAGATCAAGTGGTCAAGTGGGGGAAGGCAACCATTTGGAGCCTTCCTGCCATTGTATGCCGGGGGGATGCAGTCAGGGAGAAATCCCCTCGGGCAGAGTGTAGAGCTTTGGCTTGTAGAGCTTTGACTTGATGTAATGTCACTGCAAGGAATCTGGAATGAATCTGTAAGGCAATAAGGCACCCCAGAGTGTCAGGAAAAAAAAAGTTTCTTTCTCCACAGATGCTGCCTGACTTGCTGAGTATTTCCAGCATTTTCTGTTTTTTTTCAGATTTCCAGCATCCGCAGTATTTTGCTTTTGATTTTTGTCAATTTAAAGGTTGATTTTTCTAGAGCAAAAATTAGATTTTTTTTTTTGTTTCAGTTAATGGTGAGCAAGAGAACCGAATACAGAAAGGCAATGGGTATTTCCAAGTGCCACCACACACTCCAGTCATATTTGGCGAGGCAGGGGGTCGCACTCTCTTCAGGTATTGTATAACACCGTATATTCTAAGTTTCCTGTGGCCAGTAGCAAAATAAACTTTACAGGGGTTTCAATGTGTGTCTTTAGGAACTAGGTTGCCTGAGCTGTGGATCTGAGCTCCACTAACTTAATTTAGACTGGGGAATCAAACCTGGGAAACCTACATTGCAACTGCTAAAAGGAATTAAACATTAATTCTGGCAGTGAAAGTGGAGAGGAATGAACTAATCTTGGTTTATACCACAGATTCAAGTCCACCTACGGTACCTCTTTTTTTTCTTATTCCCCAAATTCTTGAATATTCCATTTTCAAAGCTGTGGTCAACATCTTTTTTCCCCCCCCCCCCCACCCTTCTATCTTTTCACTACCCCTCTTCCTAAATCAAACAGCAAAGACAGTAGCATTTTATTAAATTCTTCTTTGCAGGCTTTTGTGTCGGGATGCAGGGGGTGAAACCGAATCCATGCTTCTGAATGAAACTGTGCCTCAATGGGTTATCGACATCACTGTGGACGTAAGTAACTTTATCTGATTCGGGTCTCCCACCAGCACAGAAACGTTCTTGACATCTCAGAACTTCGAATAAGTGTGCAGCATATTTATTTGATCTTCAAAATTGTTGCACTACAATGCATTGTTTAGTGATGCCTTATTAAATTAGCGGTGAGCAGCTAAAAGTGATTTCTTCCAAAATTCAGCAGAGTTCAGTAGCAGTACCGCTGAGGACATGACAAGAAATTGGAGCCCAGAATCTGCATGAAGGTTCCCTTGGGTTGTATAACAGTAAACGCTATTATTGTGGGTGTGAGATGATTTTTTTTTTTGTGTGTGTGTGTGTGTGGACAAGAACAAAAAAAATTCACATCACAGCATATAAAAGATAGTGAGCATCCTGTTAAAAACACACAAATTTTCAGGATTATTAACAGGCTCCGGTGGGGGTGGGGGGGGGTCGGGCTTTTTGCAAAATTGCTGGTTCCATGGCGACCCACGGCCTTGGTACCCGTGGCTATTTCTTCGTGCTAGGCTATCAACTGTGGAGGGCATCACAACCAATCTAGAGCCTGTCCGTGACTGAGGTTTGCGTGTATTCTGGGAGGGGTTACTGGATAGCGATCAGAACCAGCAATACTAGCTGGCTTGTTTGGTTTTTTTTTAAGCTTTTCCTAGCCCCCACGGGTGCTGAGGCAAGTTGCACTGCTCCAGGTGCTGCTTAAGCTGAGCTCCACTTGCTTAACGTAGACTGCGGAATCAAACCTGGGATCATTTTCGTCTGTATGGTTCAATGCATTTGACCGCTTGGCATCTGGAGGGGCAGGAGAGCGCTCACTATTACCATTGGCTGCTAAATTCCATCTTTTTTTAAACTACCGTCCCATGGTATTTCAACCTTTCATGAACCGTTTGACGAGATCGACTGTCATCATCGCAAACTTCAATTAGGTCACCTCGGAATCTCTTTTGCAAGGAGATTAAACCCAATTTTTTTTTAAAACCTTTCCTAGTTCCTTGTGTCTCTGGTACCTGGCATCATTCTGGTTCCTTGCCTCTGTTCCCTCTCAAAGGCAATTACATCCTTCCTAGATAGATTAGATAACCAGAACTGTGTACAGTTCTGGTCTTGTGCAGCCTCTTTTGACTTGCTTTTTCCCCCCCACCCCCCTTAATTAAAAAAAAAACTGTTGTCTGAGATGTTTTTATTTTCCAGTTTAAAAATGGAATGATGCAGAAGCTCTTACACAGCAGCCAAAATAATAAGATGGAAAATTTGGTTGTGCTGATTCTGAATGGGAATCCTCAACAATAGAAGAACGCTACTTTTTAAACACACACAGTTCAATAAATAATTCCTACAGGATGCCTGACTTTTTTTTCCCCTTTAGTTTCTTGGTCCAGATTTTCTTGTGACTGTGGTGGCTCTGGCCTCTCTGCACTGCTCTTATTTTTTTGCTCTTCCTTTGCAGAAAAACATGCCCAAATTCAACAAAATCCCGTTCTACCTCCAGCCTCATTCTTCTTCAGGAGCAAAGACGCTTAAGAAGTAAGTAGACCTAATTAAAGGGCTCTCCAGAACGATACTCATTTCCCTAAGCAGATAATTTGCCCCCGCTACAGAGATGAGAACAACGACCTCTTTTTCTTCATCTTTGGATCTTTTGTTGTTTGTACTTCAATTAAAATAGAGAAAATGCAAATGAAGGTTTAAAACTGTTGGGTTCGTGCAGTGAGCATTGTGTTTAAGGTATCAAAGGGAGACATTTTGTAAAGTAATACTGTACTGATTGCAAATCTGGTGTTATAAAGATCTGCTGTTCTTGGTCCTAATTTATTTAATCTTTCAGTGTGTAATGTGACTATTTTAAAGTGATTGAGAAACTGGTTACAAAAGATTACTGTTAGCATAACTGAAATGTTTCCTTTGAAAGTGTTTCTGGGGACCCAAAAAATGTCGACGTGCTTTGCGTTGCTCTGTTGCTACTCTGGCCTGATATCAGCAGGCAGTTCAGGCAAATCAGTGTCTTTTAAAAAAAAACCTGGCAATCAGTGTCATGAAGCCGTACTGCATCCTTGGTTAGAAAGGACTGTCTGGAATGAGAACTGGCCACCAGGCATGCTCCACCCAGAGTCCATGGATGACCATTCTCTCATGGGCTCTATTCCCCATCGCACTAACTTTCTTCCCTGAGCACTGTCTAAAAATAAAGTCAGACAATGTTATTAATATCTCTCTAATTCTCAATCACCCCTGTAAAGACCTGTATGATTGTGGAGTTTGTGTATCTCTGATGTTTATAAAACCTGTTTCTTTCACTAAACGTCACTGCCTGGTGGCTGTGCTGGTAGTACATGATGTTTGTGCAAGTCACAAGTGCTGTAAAAGTTAGAAAGCGAGAGGTAAAGAAAAGCTTATTAAACCTATTATACATCCGTAGCCATTCACCTGTATGATTGAAAATGTGTCTGAAGACAAATCCAGCAGCCCAATTGCCAAGCACAGTGTCGTAGATTGAAAGTCCCCGTTCTCAGCCAGGCTATCTGGAGGAGGCAAAGTGCTTCTCCCGAAGGAGGAAGGGCGAGACAAGCTCTACTGATCTTCCATCTCTATTAGTGACTGCTGTCACCAGTTAATATCCAATTGTACTAGTCCAGTTTTGACTACTTCAGCCTCGAGGGGCTGAATGGCCTACTTCTGTTCCTATGTTCAGCATATGCTATTGCAGTCTGCTTTAATTTATAAAAAAACCTTTGCTGCCCTGCAAAAGGGGAGCATAGGAGCGGGAGCAGGCCACTCGGCTCGTTGAACCTGCTTCGCTGTTTTGTTAGCTGTGTTAGCTCTTTGTTTAATCCCAATTGCCCGCTTTTTCTAATACCACTTCCTTCCCAAGTAAATACCCATCATTCTTTTAAACATCTCAGTTGGTCCTGTACCCATGGCTGCCTGGGCCAGAATTTGTCACATTCCCACAGCCCTTTTTGTGAGAATTTTATTTTTCTGGATTCACTCTCATATAAATTACATTTTTTTAAAAATGTTATTCTTGAGGATGGGGACGTCGCTGGTAAGACCACATTTATTGCCCAACCTTAGTTGCCCTGAGAAGGCAGCGGTGGGCCTTCTCCTTGAACTACCAGTTGTTTTACAACTGAGTGGCTTGCTAGGGCACATCAGATGGGATTAAGAGTCAATCATGTATAAGTTAAATCCATGTAAAAGGCTCATAACAGCCAATGAATATTTTTATTCAGATATATCTGCAGCTGTTCCAGGTAAACTTAAACTGCTAATTCTGATTCCAGCGACCCAAAGCAACTCGTATGCACTCCTGTGCTATAACATTTCTCGTGTAAATTTAATACTGATCCCAAGAACAAAATGTTCTCAATAATCTGGTCCTTCATGCTGAGCTCACAAAATACAGGCAGTGCTTTGCCAAATTCCACCTAGAAAGAGCAGCAGCAGTTTAGAAATACAATCGCGTTTATGTCTGTTTTTCTTTTGATTTGAATTTCTGAACCATTGGTGAAGCAGGCCTTAGTTCAGGATCTGAGAACTGATCAGTTTAATCTGAAAGCTTCTAATAATTCCGATTTGAAGTATAAACCTTTGGCCAACTTGATTCTGTATTTCTGTACAGCAACGTGGCCTCTAGCCGGAGTGTTTTATTTGTTCTCTGGATGTGAGCCACGCTGGCAAGGCCTCATTTATTGCCCATCCCTAGCTGCCCAGAATCTGCTTCCACTGCCACCACTGTGTGTCGTAAGCAAGAGTGACTGAGGGGTGAATGTTTTTTGCATTGTTGTAAATAAATATTGTTCCATATCTCATTTGATACCACAAATCAATATGGCTGTTAAGCACTCTACAGCTCTTAGGACATAAATGCGAGTTTAAAAAAAAAACTTGATGAAATAAAAACAAAATACTGGAATGGCAGCAGATCCCTCAGCATCTGAAAGAAAACGGTGGGCTAAAGTTTTGGGTGGGGTCTGTTGTTGGGGTGGGGGCCTAAAGTATTAAATGTTCTTTCTCCTTTAGATACTGACAGATCTGTGAATTTAGGGTTTTGTTTTTAATTTGATTTCCAGCACCCGTGACCTTTTCGTCGCTTCACTTGTTTTATTAATAAGTTAAGTTCTACCACCAGCAGCATTCAGAGCAGCACTTTGCAGCTGCGCTTACTGACTCTCCAACTCTTAACCGTTTTCCAGAGATCGTTTGTCGGCCAGTGACATGCTACAGGTTCGAAAGGTGATGGAGCACGTTTACGAGAAGATAATCAACCTGGACAACGAATCGCAAACGACAAGCTCCTCAAACAATGAGAAACCCGGAGAGCAGGACAAAGAAGAAGATATTGCTGTGCTGGCGGAGGAGAAGATTGAACTACTTTGTCAAGATCAGGTTAGCTTGATCCCTAATCTGTGCCCTGTTAGTTAGTCTCAGCCAAGGCAATAGTTGGGGTGCTACAAGGTATCAGCCATGGCTCAGTTGGTAGCACTCTCGCCTTCGAGTCAGGCGGCCATGGATTCAAGCAGCACTTAAGAGACTTGAGCACATGATCTAGGCTGATACTACAGTGCAGTAATGAGGGAGTGCTGCACTGTTGGAGGTACAGTCTTTCGGATGAGACATTAAACTGAAACCCCGTCTGCCCCCTTGGGTGGATGCAAGAGATCCCATGGCACTATTTTGAAGAGCAGGGGAGTTCTCTCGCTGTCCTGATCAATATTAATGTCATCCAATACCTAAATCAGATTATCATTTATTTCATTGCTGTTTGTGGGACCTTTCTGTGTGCAAATTGGCTGCCACGTTTCCTACATTACAATAGTGACAGCATTTCAAAAGTACTTAATTGGCTGTAAAGCACTTTGGGACATCGTGAAAGGCGCTGTATAAATGCAAGTTCTTTTCTTACATTTGACTTCCAGGCCCCTTGCACTAGAAAGGAGGGAAAAAATGATCTTGGGTTCCTGTTCCTCGTCGGTGACCCCTGCTGGGAAATACATGCATGTTGACATTAGATGAAGAAACAGGCTGGGTTGTGATATTCTTTCCTCCTCCCCCTTCTATGGCAGCATTCACTGAGCACATAGATGAAGAATGACCATTTCAACATGGCGCTGGGGGGAATGTCTCTTGACACTCTGCTAAAGTTCGAGCTGAGGCACATTATTGGGGCAGAGTTGAGGGAGCTTTACTCTGCATCTGATCCTGGGAGTGCTCGATCTTGACATGGTGTACTTGAAATGGGAAATTTTTCCATTCTCCAATTGCTAACATCCCTCAACTTAACCAGCACAAAACTCACAACTTGCTGCTCCTTGGCAATTTCCAGGTTGCATCTTGAACCTGATAACTGGAGGCACTTCAGCAGCTTGTTCTCCAGTCTGACTGTACTTGGAACGTTGTGTCCTATAGAGAAAGATGGTTGGCTCATATTGTATCTGTCACTGTACCTGCCTGGAGATAGCAGAGACAGTCAGAATGTAGACAGTAGTGAGATTATCACACCCAAAGGGTGATCTGAAAAGGGTGGTATATACCTTTTTTTAAAAACGAAACAGATCATAAAGTTATTCCTCACTTCTTTTAAAGTGGTATAATGTATATGAATAATTGTACTTCATATTTTGCTTGTTTTCTGTGTAGTCTTGATGCTGAATTATAACCTGATGTTGCACAGTCCGAGTGACTGATCACAGTATTATGATTTTGAGAACTGTGATTTAAAGAAAAAATAGTTTGGTTATATCTCAAAATTGGCACATGGTCCTATGGCTGTACTTTTATCGGATCTGGACAACAGGGTATCTATTGTACCGTACCATAGGAACAGGAGTAGGCCATTCAGCCCCTCGTGCCTGCTCCGCCATTTGATAAGATCATGGCTGATCTGTGATCTAACTCCATATACCTGCCTTTGGCCCATATCCCTTAATACCTTTGGTTGCCAAAAAGCTATCTATCTCTGATTTAAATTTAGCAATTGAGCTAGTATCAATTGCCATTTGTGGAAGAGAGTTCCAAACTTCTACCACCCTTTGTGTATAGAAATGTTTTCTAATCTCGCTCCTGAAAGGTCTGGCTCTAATTTTTAGACTGTGCCCCCAACTCCTAGAATCCCCAACCAGCGGAAATAGTTTCTCTCTATCCACCCTATCTGTTCCCCTTAACATCTTATAAACTTCGATCAGATCACTCCTTAACCTTCGAAACTCTAGAGAATACAACCCCAATTTGTGTAATCTCTCCTCGTAACTTAACCCTTGAAGTCCGGGTAATGTCAGCTTTTTCTTATTTGTTCTTGGGATGGGACTTGGGTGGGTAATTTGGGACTGACACAGTGCAGTACAGAGAGAATGCTGAGTTGTCAAAAAGGTGCTGTCCTATCTGCCTGCTTCTGTGGATCAGATGGAAATTAAAGATCCCTGAGCCCTATTGGTGGAAAGGAGGCCAATATTCCTCTATCAATCACCGAAAAACTGATCACTTGCTGTTAGTGGGATGTTGGCACGGAATGGTTGCCATGTTTGCTCACATTAGTGTTTACACGTGGAGAGTAATTCATCGTGTGAAGTGCTTTGAGATGTTTCTTTTGCAAGGGTGCTACATAAAAGCAGTACTATTATTTCCTCATAAGAGGTTGAGTGTGTACAATGAATGACTGAAAACCACAGGTGATTCTACGTTGATCATCTTGCCCTGTGCTTGTGATTTACTTGGTGATTTTAATTGTGTTGTAGCATCGTCAAATGTTTTGATTCTCAACACCTCCTTTCAAACCTAACTACAGGTGCTTGATCCAAACATGGACCTGCGGACAGTGAAGCATTTCATCTGGAAGAGTGGAGGGGACCTGACGCTTCATTATCGACAGAAGTCGACGTGATGTCTAATCAAGAACGACAGAGAGCTCGACTCCCAGAAGCCAATAGTTTAATTGTGAACTTTCCTCTCCGCGCCTAATTTCATTTCCTGTACTGGGTGAAAAGAGTAGTAACAGTGCCCCACGCACCGCTCTGTGTTAGACCCAGCTCGCTGATCGATTTAATCCAGTATGGAGAAAGTGTCAAACTATATGGAAAATTCTAATGCTATATAATATAGGAAGATTGCAGAATGTAAATTGAATTTAATCCCAGTGCACTGTCTTAATTTGAATGGGCAGGGCACAGATTATTGTAGATTTATATTGTGGCGGGGAATACACTGTGCAGTGTACAAAGCATAGATAAATGATCCAGGTAATGGACATAACCGCCTCCTCCAGTAGGTGTCCTTTATTTGTTTCTAACTCACTGTCGCCTTCTACCCAGACAGGTCTCCTGCATGGGCACCACGCTAGCTGCTGCAGTCACCTTACTACACGTGATCCGTCACTGCGAAGTGCTGTGTTTCCATACATTCCAGAATTTTCTTTTAGATGGCACTTAAATGTCGACAGATCTTGTTGGCTCATTTGGGAAATGGGGCGGGCGACCGGAAATCGTAAGGGAATGTGCAAAGAGCAGATTCATTGCTAGTGTTGAAACCGAACGGTGTCCCCAGGTACCGGTTCCATGCGTTTATTATTTGTTGAATCGTACCCCAGATTGTCTGTTCTCACTATTTTAAACTAACTTAGTGATGCTACGTTTGTCAGTTAATCTAGCAGAAGAGAGATGCATCAGAGGGGACCTTGTAGAGATACTTTAATGGGAAAGAGAACAATATCTGGGTAGCAGGACAAGAGGGCTCAAGTTCAGGGTTATGGGGGCAAGTTCAAGACAGATGGAAGGAAGTATTTCTTTACATGGAGAATGATCACCAGCTGGGATGGGTTGTCAGAGAGTGATTGAAGCCAGGATAATAGAAATGGCAGGATGCTATAACAGGAGAATGGTAGGATTGATATGCTAAAAGAATGAAATCAAATGGGCTGAAGAGCCACCTTGATTCAAATCCTATCTTGAGAAGCTTGTTGTAAATAAGATACTTTTTTATTCAGCCGACTATTAAATGACACGATTTTTTTTAACACTTTTTGTTTTAAAAAGCTTTCGAGACTTTGTAGTTGATTACAAAACTTTTTTTTTGGATGCTACAGATCCAGAGTTGAAACATTAAGGCTTGAATAAAGTAATATTTAAACCAATGTGGTACTTTCAATCTAATACACTGTAAATACACAGAACAGGCAGGATACCCTTGGAGCTGTTAGTGATGTCTTGTACCCAAACCTCAGTTCATGTTTTATATTGTAAATTTTAGCTGTTGGGTGCAGCCGATGAATCATAAAACTTTCCAATTTGCGAAATCAGGTTGCACGTTTTCTAAATTAATGTAAAACTAAAGGACAGTTAATTCTGCAGAGGCAGGTTATTGCCATTTTTGAGCATTGATCCATTTTGTGCCCGTCGGATCTTGCTGTCGTCTCCCTCTACCCGTTGAGCTGTGCAGACCAGCTCATTTCTGTATTGAAACAAAGAGTTATGTGCACTTGTAGAAATGGCAATCGAGGCTCTTCACATTTCTTGTACCAGAGTACCTCGTAAAGAAACATCTAACCCTGAAATTAAAGAAAGCGAAATCATCGCGAATATATCCGAGACAGCAAAAGACCTTTGATACAAAAGGGCTGGTTGAGAATTGACTCTCCTGAGCTGTCATTTTGTTTCTTCCACAAGGATGCAGTGTTGCATAGGAATGTGGGAAAGCTGCTCTCGCATCAGTCTTGTAGGGGTCCTTGCACTTTTGGTTCTTGACCTGCAGAGCTTGCACACCCAACAGTAAACTTAACGGATTTGCTAAGGTCTACCACCTCGGAGGGGCCTTTTTTTTTGCTGGGTGTTCAGAGCGACTGGTCTGGGTTGCCGCTGGGTGCACAAGACTTGCCTGTCACTAACCTGCTGCGCTGGCCCTCCTTTAAGGTCGATGTGAAAGCAGCTTGAGGCTCTGGGCGAGTCTCACCGGTGTAGAGAGCCTTTCCCGGTTTTACTGTTTCTTTGTGCCTCTGCTTGTTGGAGAACCAACAGCCGTGGCTCAGTGAGTAGCGCACTCGCCTTTGAGTCAGAAGGCCATGGGTTCAAGTCCCACTCCAGAGGCTTGAGCACAAAATCTACACTGACACTCCAGTGCGGTGCTGAGGGAGGGCTGCACTGTCGGAGGTGCCGTCCTTCAGATGAGACATTAAACCCGAGGCTCCGTCTGCCCTCTCAGATGGGCGTAAAAGATCCCATTGCATTATTTCGAAGAAGAGCTGGGGAGTTCTCCCCAGTCCAACATTTATCCCTCAACCAACATCACTAAAAACACATTATATAAGAATATCACATTGCTCTTTGTGGGACCTTACTGTGTGCAAATTGGTTGCCGCGTTTCCTATATCAGTCACTACGCTTCAAAAGCACTTAATTGGCTGTAAAGCGCTTTGGGATGTCCGGGGGTGAAAGGCGCTATATAAATGCAAGTCTTTCTTTCAATACAAAGAGACACTTGTTTTCCACACCTTTTTGTTTTCTGGACCTCCAAAAAGTTGGATCCCAGATGTGAAACACGGGATGTTTGGGTTCATATCCTTTTATAATATGCTGTTCCACCACTGGAAGGAGTACTGTACCACACTCCTGCTTCTGTTGGCACACTGGATGTAAAAATGCCTTTAGTTCCCATATTCTGCTTGGTGTGTCAGTGTTGAAACTGCCAGTTGTTATCTGTTCAGCTACTAGGAACCTTTTAATTTCAAGTTGTTTTAAATATTGAGCACCATTTAGCATATACCCTGGAGTGACTTAATTTAGCAATGAAGAACTTCCCAATTCCAATTGTAACATCCAGGGTACCAGAGATTGAGCCTTGAGTGTTTCACAGAACAGTCCCATGAATGAGGCTGTTCAGCCACGTGGCCAGTTTTCTTTTACACCCTTTCCGTCTCGTAATATTTACTTTATACTGGAATAGAGCTTGTGTGTTTCTGCTCAGTGTGACGTGCAGAACAGCACTTTTTTGGATGTGGTGTCGCTAGCAAGACCGGCATTTATTGTCCCTCCCTATTTGCCCTTGAGAAGGTGGTGGTGAGCCTCCTTCTTGAACTGCTGCAATCCATGTGGTGAAGGTTCTCCCATGGTGCTGTTAGGTAGGGAATTCTAAGATTTTGACCCAGCGACGATGTAGGAACGGCGATATATTTCCAAGTCGGGATGGTGGGGGACTTGGAGGTGATGGTGTTCCCATGCACTTGCTGCCCTTCTAGGTGGTGGAGGCTGTGGGTTTGGGAGATGCTGTCGAGAAGGATGGTTTAGATTATCGACGGCGGATGGTTTAGATTATCGACAAAGGATGCTTAAAGTTAAGATTAAAATTCTGAAACATCACTGTTCCGGATTCAGGAAGTATAACATTGTTTGACGTTACTGCCTGAAAGGGTGGTAGAGGCAGAAACCCTCAACTCATTTAAAAAGTACTTGGATGTGCACTTGAAGTGCCGTAACCTACAAGGCTATGGACCAAGTGCTGGAAAGTGTGATTAAGCTGGATAGCTCTTTATCGGCCAGCATGGACACGATGGGACGAATGGCCTCCTTCTGTGCCGTAACTGTCTATGATTCTGATTTTTCGATGAAGTGCAACATGTAATAATCTCTCCTAAAATCTTCCGTCTCCTGTGTTACCAGGGCAATAAAGGACCCCTGACAGTGCAGGAGAGTCAATTCTCACCTGCCTTTTGGGTCAAAGGGCCTTCTGCTGTCCCAGGAATACCTTATTTGCAGTAAAGGAGCAGCGGGATCCCGAAGCGCGATGATTTTGGGTTCTCTCAGACACAGTTCCTGATGGACACAAGTCCACAGCACAAAACTGGCAATCTCAGTCGGAGAAGCCATCAGAATGGTAGGTTTGTGACTTTTTTAAAAAAAAACTTAGACTAGTGTAATACTGGGTACATTTCCTGAAGTTGGGAGCTTGAGGCAAAGTACAAAGAGCTTTACTCTGCATTCATCCCGTGCTGTACCTGACCTATGAGTGTTTAATGCTGACACTTAAGTGCAAAAGATGTAAACGTGTTCCATTTCCCAGGTATTTTGAGAGCACTTTTTAAAAAAAAAAATCACCAAATATGTTGTGATTCTTTTACCAACAATTGCTAATTTTACATCTTTGTTAATCTGTTTTTTAAATTAATTTCAAGCAGAATTGGGCTAGAGGCAGCATTTTGAATCTAGGCCACCTATGCAGGCTGCAGCTGCACACTCCCTGCCTACCTGCAAACTGACCCAGTTTCACAGCAGGTAGGACAGTGACCAGATGTATTAAGTTTGTTGTTGCATTTGTCACTGGGCTTGATTTCCGTGCGGAGATGGAGGAGGAAGGCAGCATTACGATTCATTTTAAATTATTTGTTTTAATTAAGAATTCCAGCTTGACACTTAACTAATGTAACTTAGGCCCGTTACAGTGTATTTTACTGGAGCCTGCCATGCTTGACAGTGGGGGAAAAAGAGTTTGGCAAGTCTTGCTTTACTTGTTCAGTTTTCAGTAATAACTACTCCACCTGCTGTTTGCCACTATTACAATCCCGTCCGTGAGAGCTGAGAGCAGTTTTGTTATTGACATTTTCAAGTAATTGTCAGGAGATTAAAATGAAAAAACGTTGAGTGCTGGGAGCCCTGAACTTAAAGCAGAAAATGCTGGCAATACACCGCAATTAAATCACTGTCAGCATCTGAAAGGAAAAGGATGGATCACAGTTTGGGGCAGGGCCCTTTTATCAGAACTGGCCTGTACTAATCAGGATTTCCACCTCAAACATTAACCTGTTTCTTTCTCCCCCCCCCCCCCCCCCCCCCCCTCCTTTCTTCAGGTGCTTACTGTGACCTGTGAATTTCCTGCTTTTATTCTAAGTAACAAAAGAAACTATTATGATTGGGCAACTACAATTACAGATGTAATAACTCAAAATGCTGCCAATCTCAGCATCTGACAGGTTAGGGTAGAGACCCTTGAGAACTGAATCGCTACCCAAATCAATTATCCGTGATTATTATTATTTTCCAGACACTTATGGGTCTTCTATATGTATTTCCAGAATTTTGTTTAACTTCAGATTTGCGGTTTTTATTTTAACCTCCCCCTCCCCTTACCAACGGTTGTATGTTTTTTCTCCCCGTAAAACTAGTACTGGTGAGGTACAATCTATTAGAGTGCTTGGCAGAGACTTGCACTATTGACTGTGGTCGTCATATTTATTACCAGTACCTATTCACGCAATGAATCATCTCCCAACGACCATCTGTAGATGTTAATTTAGTGAAACGCTAGTATAATTTGGTTTTTGCACATCCTCCTCCGGGGACTATTTGGTTCAAATGGGATCAGCCAAAAATAATTGTTAAAAGTCCATTTGCTTTGCCATGTTGCTGTATTTCATCCATGCTGCAGTGTTATCTCGTGTAATGCAAGCCCTTTTCAGCGTACTGCTGCATTTGCCCATATGTGGCACTCTTCGTCCTCCTCCTCCTTCACCTTCCCGCCAGCCTTGCATTGCATCGCTGGCCAATTAACTGGGCTCATCAAAGCGGACTGATCAAAAGCACATTTAATTGGAAGCCTGGCAAAATGGTGCAATGCCAGAAGAGTGACATGTGCAAATTTCCACAACGTGTTAAATAAATAACTTTTGTTTAAAATGTTTTAAGACTTCTGAATTTGATGGATATTTTTACTGTTTAGTGTGCGTGTTTTTTCTTTGGTGGGGGGAGAAAGGGACGTGGTTCTCGAGCTGATAAAATTGAAAGGTGCTCTTCTCGCAACAATACAAATTTACAAAAAAAATTACATTACAGAAAGAAAAGCCATATAAGTCAAGGATCTGGTTTCCCTTTAGGTGTGGTGAGGTAGGATCACAAAGAAGAGCAGTCTGACCTGTCTAGCCTCATTTTTGGATTATTTATAGGCTCAGAACCCACATCAAGGGGAAGATTATTTTTGCCGTACTAAATTTTATCACAGAAGCTGTGCATCACCTTATACATTTCCTGGTATGACCAAAGTTCAGCCGCAGTCTAAACTGTGCATCTCGATGTAATGACGTTTCCTTCCACAGATTTAATATCTAAACAATCGATCACTTACAGGGCTTTTTTTTTCTGTTGGAATGGGTAGCCGTCGGTAATGTGGTTCCATTATGAGTGAAGCACACTCACCACTTGGAAGGTTGTGGGTTCAAGCCTGTTCCACTTCCGAGTGCATAAAATGGACTGGCACTCCAAGCTCGAGCTTGAGCATAAACGCCGGCATAGACCAGTTGGGCCGAATGGCATGTTTCTGTGCTGTTTACTCTATGTAACTCCAGCATAGTACTGAGGGAGTGCTGTATCGTCAGAGATCCTTTACAAGAGATGTTAAACCAAGACCTCAGAGTCCATAGCCATTTGAAGAAAAGCAAGGCATTCTCCTAGTTTTCCTGGCCAACAGGTTGGCAGGTCATTCTTATTGCTGTTGATGGGATTTTGCTTTGTGCAAAATAGCTGCTGTTTGCCAATGTAACCATCCCTGTAGTTCGAAGCAATTTATTGTACCTGAACTATTTAGCGTCAGAGGTGTGATAAGGTGCTATATAAATGCAAGCCAGTTTGCAAGTGGTAAAATTTTTGGTCTCCATAGAAAATGGCCGGAATTGTGCCCCCCCCCCCAAAAAAAAACATTGGTTAAAAATCCCAGAATTCCATGTAAAAACAACACTTATTTAGTCTCTGTAAATCTGTGGCCCTGATTATAGAGGATAGCAGCCCCATGACCATACAAAATCAACGGGCAGAAAAAGACCAGCTGGTCTATAAAGCCTGCCCCCGCCCCCCCCCCCCCCCCCCCCAACAGAGTTGTGATGCCTGGAGTATCAGGATTAGGCCCCCATTCCCTCCAGCACATATACCCACCTGCCCAACGTCAATCACATAATCTCTGGCCAACTGGAAAAATAAATCCCTTCAGTATATTATAGGCATGACCACAGTTTTTACCATTTTGTTGTAGAGGGACAGAACTGCAGAATGCTATCCCCAAAACACCGCTTGTAATAAGTTGCTGGAAACCTCTAGTCCTGATTATGGGTACTAGATCCAGGATTTTGTTTTTCAATTTCTTGGCTCATGTCACAAATAGATTATGCATACAATTCTTTCGTCTATTACTATGCTTTGGTTTGTGACATTCCTGGCTTTAGCAGCACCTGCAAAATATTAATTTGGTTCAAAAACCAGTCTATATGAAGAGGTTGAATGGTAATTGATGAACTTGACATTATAGACTTTGAAGTAAAAAAGCAATTTTTTTTTTATTATTAACATACTATCTTGCCTGGTATGTATTAGATCAGTGATGCTTGTTACTATGGGTCACAATCCAAAAGTTGGCCCCTGGAAGAATTTTCTTGGGAAACGAACTTTGCAAATTCTATATTGCCCCATATAGAAAGGCAGTAGCTCATCTTCATGTAGTTGGTACCTGGTAGACTGAATGCTATTAAATTCACATTGACAAGAACATCATGTTGAGCACTTGACTGCGGTTGCATGAAGTTAATTCAAAAAGAAATTAAATGGCACTCACCAGAAGCAGAAAATTCCTTACACTCTTTGCTTTGTTAAATAGACGTACAATATGGAATGTACTTGTTTCAGCTTCCCGTTTATAGGAAAGAAGGCCACCTTCGTGTTTTTTGCTTCAGTGTTCTGGCTCCTGAAAGTTTAAACCCTTGAAACCAGAACGGCATCTTAATTGTTAATGTAGAACAAGCGGACAGAAGTGCAAACTAGTTAAAGGCAGATTAGGACTGATGTGAGGAAGTTCTTCACGCATTGAGCAACACATGAAATGGAACTCCAGGTCACTGGAGATTGGGAAGAAGTCCTAATCCAGGTAGTTATGGGAGTCTGTAGAAACCCCATTGCCAGAGATAGACAAGTCCAGGAAGAGATCTGATGAGTCAGATAGAGTATGTGAAGGTGGGGGGGTGGGTGGAAACTGGAAGCAAAGTTAATGAAATTCTGAAGATCAGAGGAGGAAGTAACACTAACAGTCATCAATGTAATGAAGGAAGAGGTGAGCGAGGGAGCCCGAGTAGGATTTGAATAGTGTTTTTAAATCCTAGATAAAGATGGGGGCATAGCTGGTACTATAACAAGGGGACATAGATTCAAGGTAAAAGGCGGGAGGTTTAGAGGGGATTTGAGAAAGAACTTTTTCACCCAGAGGGTGGTTGGAGTCTGGAACTCACTGCCTGAAAGGGTTGTGGAAGCAGGAACCCTCACAACATTCAAGAAGCATTTGGATGAGCACTTGAAATGCCATAGCATACAAGGCTACGGACCAAATGCTGGAATATGGGATTAGAGTAGACAGGGCTGATGGCCGGCGCGGACACGATGGGCCGAAGGGCCTCTATCCGTGCTGTATAACTCTATGACTCTATCACTCTATGTGGTACATTACTACCAACTATGGTCTGACAAGTACATAACCTCTGAAGACTTAGAATGCTGGGATTTATAGACAGAACAGTAGAATACTATCAGCTTTTTTAATTGCTTCACCAGACATTTAGTGATGAGCCTACTATTAAGAAATTAAAGGTCAGAGCAAGAAAAAGTCTTTTAGCTCATCAGGCCTGCTTCATAACAACATAAGAAATAGGACCAGGCGTAGGCCATATGGCCACTTGAGCCTGCTCCGCCATTCAATCAGATCATGGCTGATCTTCGACCTCAACTCCACTTTCCCACCCAATCCCCATATCCCTTGATTCCCCTACAGTCCAAAAATCTATCTATTTCAGCCTTGAATATACTCAACATCCACAGCCCCCTGGGGTAGAGAATTCTAAAGATTCACAACCCTGGAGTGAAGAAATTCCTCCTCATCTCAGTCTTAAATGGCCGACCCCTTCTCCTGAGACTATGCCCCCTAGTTCTAGACTCTCCAGCCAGGGGAAACAACCTCTCAGCATCTACCCTGTCAAGCCCCCTCAGAATCTTGTACGTTTCAATGAGATCACCTCTCATTCTTCTAAACTTCAGAGAATATAGTCCCATTCTACTCAATCTCCTCTCATAGGACAACCCTCATCCCAGGAATCAATCTAGTGAACCTTCGTTGCACCGCCTCGAAGGCAAGTATATCCTTCCTTAGATAAGGAGACCAAAACTGTACACAGTACTCCAGGTGAGGTCTCACCAAAGCTGTTTACAATTGTAGTAAGACTTCCTTACTCTTGTACTCCAACCCCCTCCAATAAAGGCCAATATGCTATTGGCTTTCCTAATTGCTTGCTGTACCTGCATGCTAACTGTGTTTCTTGTACAAGGACATCCAAATCTCTCAACACCAACATTTAATAGTTTCTCACCATTTAAAAAATATTCTGTTTTCTATTCTTTATTATACTCCATCTGCCACCTTCTTGCCCACTCACATAACCTGTCTTCATCCCTTTGCAGACTGTGTCCTCCTCACAGCTTACTTTCCCACCTAGCTTTGTATCGTCAGCAAACGGTCCCTGCAACTAAGTTATTAATATAGATTGTAAATAGCTGAGGCCCGAGCACTGATCCTTGCAGCACTCCACTAGTTGTAGCCTGCCAACCTGAAAATAACCCGTTTATCCCTACTCTGTTTTCTGTCTGTTAACCAATCCTCTATCCATGCTAATATATTACCCCAACCCCATGAGCCCTTGAGTAACAACCTTTTTTGTGGCACCTTTTGAAAATCTAAATATACTACATCCACTGGTTCCCCTTTACCCCTTTACTGCTAGTTACATCCTCAAAAAACTAACAGATTTGTCAAACACGATTTCCCTTTCATAAAACCGTGTTGACTCTGCCAAATCATATTATGATTTTCTAAGTTCCCTGTTACCAATTCTTTAATAATGGATTCCAGCATTTTCCTGACAACTGATGTCAGGCTAATTGGCCTGTAGTTCCCTGTTTTCTCTCTTCCCTCCTTTCTTGAACAGCAGGGTTACAGTTCCTACCTTCCAATCCGCTGGGACCGTTCTAGAATCTAGAACCCCAGGATTTAGGCCATCAGGTCCGGGGATTTATTGGCTTTTAGTCCCATTAATTTCTCAAGTACTTTTTCTCTAGTGATATTAATTATTTTAAGTTCCTCACTCTCATTAGCTCCTTGGTTCCCTGCTATTTCTGATATGTTTTTTGTGTCTTCTGCTGTGAAGATAGATACCAAATATTTGTTTAACATCTCTGCCTTTTCCTGATTCCCCATTATAATTTCTCCTGTCTCAGCCTCTCAGGGACCAACGTTTACTTTTGCTACTCTCTTCCTTTTTACATACTTGCAGAAGCTCTTACAATCCATTTTTATATTTCTTGCTAGTTTACTTTCATATTCTATTTTCTCCCTTTGTATCAATTTTTTGGTCATCCTTAGCTGGTTTCTAATCCTCAGGCCTACTACTCTTTGCAACATTATAGGCCAATTCTTTTAATCTAATACTATCCTTAACTTCTTTAGTTAGCCACAGAAGGATCACTTTTCCCGTGGAGTTTTTATTTCTCAATGGAATGTTTTTGTTGAGAATATTGAAATATTTCTTTAAATGTTTGCCATTGCTTATCTACCGTCATACCTGCTCCAGGGGATCCTTTACTGTGAGATTACTAATTAACCCTGTCCCGTTACACAGTACAAGATCTAAAATAGCCTGTTCCCTGGTTGGTTTCATGATGTTTTGTTCTGGGAAACTGTCTCAAATACATTCCATGAACTCATCCTCCAGACTACCTTTGCCAATTTGATTTGTCCAGTCTATATGAAGATTAAAGTCCCCCACGATTATTGCATTACCTTGTTACAAGCTCCTCATTTCTTGATGAATACTATGTCCAATGCTATAGCTACTGTTTGGTGGGAGTAATTTATAGGCCCCCTGTGTTTTCTGTCCCATGTTATTTCTTATTTCCACTCATACTGATCCTACTTCCTTATCCTCTGAGCTAAGATCCTTTCTCACCACTGTCCTTATGTCATCCTTTATTATCAGGGCTACCGCCCCCCCGACCCCTGCTTTTCCATTCTGCCTGTCTTTTTTAAAAGTCGAGTACCTTTAAATATTTAGTTCCCAACCTTGATCACTTTGCAACCATGTCTCTGTAATGGTTATTAGATCAAACCCATTTATCTCTATTTGCACCACTAATTCGTCTATCTTGTTACAAATGCTCCGTGCATTCAGATAAAGTGCCTTTAATTTTAACTTTTTACCATTTTTCCCTGCCTTGACCTTATTCGCAGATGCACTATTACCGTTAAACTTTCTGTCCCTTCCCGCCTCAGTCTGCTTATCTTCACCCAAATCGCTACACTGCTCTGTTCTCTTGCTTTCTAAATTTCCCCTCACCTGACCCCCACCCCCCCACTTTTAGTTTAAAGCCCTATCTACAGCCCTAGTTATTCGATTCGCCAGGACACTGGCACCAGCCTGGTTTAAGTGGAGCCCGTCATCTAGACCCCGTGTGTGATTATTCTTCATGGATTTCCCCACCACCACCAAAACACCACCACCTGCTGACCTGTTACTTTAAGGAGCACTTACTTACTCATTCTCCCATGGGAGGGGAAAAGAACAGCAGTGCTGTTAATATCTTCATAATCCTCAATACTCTTAACCCCCAATACTGCTCCATCTTTTTAAAGGCATCAACTGACCTGAACCAGGTACCTTTGGGAGTCTGTTCGACATGCCCACTATTCTGTGATGGGGGGAACGTTTATTTTCTAGTTTCTAACATTGCTTGGGAATTTTACAGCTGTAGAACGTTTCATCTGTAAATGGACTTTCAGTAGAAATAAAAAGGACAAATTGCTTCTGATTATAACCATGATTAATGAATACTAAAGTACTTCATTGGTTGTAAAGTGCTTTGGGACATCCTGAGGTCGTGAAAGGCGGTTTATAAATGCAAGTCTTTCTGATATGTTTATGAATATGGAATGTTTTTAAAAATATTCAGCTCTATCAGAGGAAGTAAAAGCATATGCATCTAATGGGAAGAAGGTAATCACTGGAGTGCCTCAGGGATCATTGTTGTTTATCAATAATCTGAAAGTGCGGACAGAAACAAAGCACTGACACGAGGAGCAACTAGGAACAAGTAGACCAAGTACGTAGAGATGTGGATCAATTGGGGTAAAGGTGGGGGGGGGGAGAGGGGGTTGGTTGACGAGTGCCAGATGTTTAATGTGGACAAATGCCAGATAAGATTGGGGCAGGAGAATGCGGGGTTTAAGATGAACAGACTACGTGAGACAACATAGAAGAGGTATTTAGGGGTACTGATGGATAGCTTTTTGAAAAGATCAGCCTATTGTAAAACAGCAGTAAAGAAGGTAAACCAGATACTAGGGTGTACAGTTACAGTGACAGAACACAAGTCCCGGGGGTGTTGTGTTAGTAGAGCAATAATTTGGCCCCACTTCAAGTACTATATATGGTTCTGGTGATCAAACTATAATGGGGAAATTCTGGCTTTAAAAAGGTTACAGAGAAGGGCATTTAAACATATTAGTGATTAGGCAGCTTAACTAGCAATGAGAGGCTGCAAAAATGGGAATATTTACACAATAGAAGACAAGATTCAGGGAGCCCTTATTGAAGTTTTCAAGATTCTTGGAGGTATAGATTACTCCCAAATCCGTTTCTAAGTCCCTCTGTGCTGATTCAGTTACATAGGAACAGGAGTAGGCCATTCAGCCCCTCGTGCCTGCTCCGCCATTTGATAAGATAGAATCATAGAAGTTTACAACATGGAAACAGGCCCTTCGGCCCAACATGTCCATGTCGCCCAGTTTATACCACTAAGCTAGTCCCAATTTCCTGCGCTTGGCCCATATCCCTCTATACCCATCTTACCCATGTTACTGTCCAAATGCTTTTTAAAAGACAAAATTGTACCCGCCTCTACTACTGCCTCTGGCAGCTCGTTCCAGACACTCACCACCCTTTGAGTGAAAAAATTGCCCCTCTGAACCCTTTTGTATCTCTCCCCTCTCACCTTAAATCTATGCCCCCTCGTAATAGACTCCCCTATCTTTGGGAAAAGATTTTGACTATCTACCTTATCTATGCCCCTCATTATTTTATAGACTTCTATAAGATCACCCCTAAACCTCCTATTCTCCAGGGAAAAAAGTCTCAGTCTATCCAACCTCTCCCTATAAGTCAAACCATCAAGTCCCGGTAATAGTCCCAGCATGGTCCTGGTGTAGTCTGTCCCAACGGAACAACTCTGTTTTCCCAGTACTGGTGCCAGTGCCCCAGGAATTGAAACCCACTTCTCCCACACCAATCTTTGAGCCATGCATTCATCTCCCTGATCCTATTGACCCTATGCCAATTTGCTCATGGCTCAGGTAATAATCCAGAGATTATTACCTTTGTGGTTTTCCTTTTTAATTTAGTCCCTTGCTGCTCAAACTCTCTCAGCAGAACCTTTTTCTTAGTCCTACCTATGTCGTTGGTACCTACGTAGAGCACGACAACTGGATCCCCCCCCCACCTCCCACTCTAAGTTCTTCTCCAGCCCGGAGGAGATGTCCTTAGCCCTGGCACCCGGTAGGCAACATAACCTTCAGGAATGATGCTCCTGGCTGCAGAGAACAGTGTCTATCCCCCTAACTGTACTATCGCCTACGACAACCATCTTCCTTTTTACTCCACCCACTTGAACGGCTTCCTGTAACACGGTGCCGTGGGCAGTTTGCTCGTCCTCCCTGCAGTCCTCGCACTTGTCCACAAGAGTTGCAAGAACCTCAAATCTGTTGGACAAGCGCGGGGACTGGGGCTCCTGCAATACTACCTCCTGGATCCCCATACCTGCCTCACTCGCAGTCACACCCTCCTGACCCTGACCACGTGTCAATTCTAAACTATTTAATCTAAGGGATGTGGCTGCCTCCTGGAGCAAAAGGTCCAGGTAGCTTTCTCCTTCCCTGAAGTTTCGCAATGTCCACAGCTCGGACTCCAGCACCTCAACTCAGAGCCGAAGTTCCTTGAGCCGCAGACACTTACTGCAGATGTAATCGCCCTGGACAAAAATGTCCACAAGCTCCCACATATTGCAGCAGCAACATATCTCCTGTTCTCCCATTATTTTATTTATTCAATTAATTAATTTAGTGTTAATCAAATTATTTACCTCGTTTAATTAGATTAATTAAATTTAGTTCAGTTTTTAAAATTTTGTTATATGCTATATGTTAACTTAAAGCTCAGCCCACAGTCACTACCAATCACTTTCCCAAATCCCACATCCTCCAATCTGCACGCCAGACCTCACCAATCTGCCAATCTGAGTTGGTACCAGGCCTGCGAAAGTGCGTCCACCAACGTTCTCTGCTGATGCACTAGAGACCTTGTTGCAAGAGGTGGACAGAAGGAAGGACATCCTATATCCGCAGGGGGTGGGGGGGGTGGGTGGGGAAGAGGCCCTCCAGACAGGGGAGGCAGCAGGGGATGAAGTCAATGCCAGACACACAGCATCATTGAACATGGATGCAGTGCAGGAAGAAGTTCAATGCTTTGACATGAGCGGTCAAGGTGAGTGAGGTCAACTGTCAAGTGGCATCTCCTACCAACTGCACCAGGCACTACACCCCCCATCCCCCACATACCGATAAACTCTTTCCATCAGTACTCAACTCTTCCCATCAGTACTCAACTCTTCCAATCAGATGCTTCCTCTCACCGTTACACATTACCACTGTTTCAAGCCACCCACCCACAAATCAGAGGCCACACACACTGGCAGCTATTCAACCATGACAGGCACATCAGCCAGGCACACGTCCCGCTTTCCTGCAGGAGAAGGTGGTGCATATCAAGAGGTAGCAAGTGGCAGTAGCATTTAGCCCCTTGAGCCTGTTCCACCATTCAATGAGATCATAGTGGACCTGTGACCTAACTCCATATACCCGCCTTAGCCCCATATCCCTTAATACACTTGGTTCACAGACATTTAACCTCTGCTAATGTTGGTCAGGAAATGCTTGGTGCTTCATGATGACACTGGGGTGCCACAAAGTGGCCCAAGCAGTTGTACTGACATTCCTCATTTGAAGGCCATAAACTATGAAAAAAAGAACCTTGCTAGCCCAGTGGAACACTGCATCTTCTATACACAGACAGTGGGAAAATAGCTACATTGCAGATATTACTCATTACAATCAGAAGCCATCTTTAACATTAACCAGGACAGGTACATCTGTTCTGAAAGACAGCAATTCTAACGTTGCTGAACGAAGGTGTAAGATGAAATGAAGCGGTCTCAACCAATTGTTTTGCTAATATTAAATGGCATAACTTTATCAAATATGATTTTGCAGTGATAATTTGATGTCATAAAGTACAGGAAACCAACAGCCAATCAAAATGTGTGTTAATCATTTGCTACTTTAAATAAAGCTGAAAATGCTGCAAATGTACAACCGGTGAATCAGCATCAGAAAGCAGAAGAACAGTTCTGATAACAGATACCATCCAAAATATTAACCTTTCCTTCTCTTTCAGATACTGATTGATCTGCTGTGTACTTCCATCATTTTTTGTTTTTATTTCAGATTTCCAACATTTGCAATTTTTCTTTTTATCTCAGATACTTTAATGTAATTGATTAAATTCCCTATTGCATCATAATTAACCTCTAATAAATAAAATACAACTCACATGATTCTAGAACTAATTCAGTGACAATATTGTTAGCTAATTATATATTTTGTTCATAGAATCATACAGCAGAGACAGAGGCCATTCGGCCCATCATGCCTGTGCCAGCTCTTTTGAAAGAGATATCCAATTAGTCCCAGCCCCCCTACTCTTTCCCCATAGCCCTGCAAATTTTCCTTTTCATGTATATATCCAGTTCCCTTTTGAAAGTTACTACTGAATCTCCTTCCACCACCCTTTCAGTCAGTGAATTCCAGATCATAATAACTCGGAGTGCAAAATAAATTGTCCTCATCTTCGCTCTGGTTCTTTTTATTGAACTATCAGATTATTTCCCTCATAATTTTGTGTTTTCTGAAATCCAGTACCTACAGTAATCATGTTAGCTTTCATAATTTGTCCTAAACAATTGAACATGTAGCATAGTGATAAAGAAAGAAATTCCCAAGTGTGTTTTGCAAATGCCTCCAGGATAAAAAACAGCCAATGGCCGTGGTGTTTATTCACTGCACAGGAACCATTTATTGCCTTGACACACTGGGGCTCCTACATTTATTGCTTAATTCCATCAATTATTGATATGATTAATTTAAAGTTCGTAAGTATTAAATCTTCATAAAAGTGGCAGAACATCTTAGATAAATGTGTGTTCAATGTGTTGCACAGTAAGAAGCACAATAAGCAATAGATCATGGCTGATCTGTGATCTAACTCCATACACCCGCCTTTGGCCCATATCCCTTAATACCTTTGATTGCCAAAAAGCTATCTATCTCAGATTTAAATTTAGCAATTGAGCTAGTATCAATTGCCGTTTGCAGAAGAGAGTTCCAAACTTCTACCACCCTTTGTGTGTAGAAATGTTTTCTAATCTCGTAACTTAACCCTTGAAGTCCGGGTATCATTCTAGTAAACCTACGCTGCACTCCCTCCAAGGCCAATATGTCCTTCCGAAGGTGCGGTGCCCAGAACTGCTCACAGTACTCCAGGTGCGGTCTAACCAGGGTTTTGTATAGCTGCAGCATAACTTCTGCCCCCTTGTACTCTAGTCCTCTAGATATAAAGGCCAGCATTCCATTAGCCTTATTGATTATTTTCTGCACCTATTCATGACACTTCAATGATCTATGTACCTGAACCCCTAAGTCCCTTTGGACATCCACTGTTTTTAACTTTTTACCATTTAGAAAGTACCCTGTTCTATCCTTTTTTGATCCAAAGTAGATGACCTCACATTTGTCTACATTGAATTCCATTTGCCACAGTTTTGCCCATTCACCTAATCTATCAATATCGCTTTGTAATTTTATGTTTTCATCTACACTGCTTACAATGCCACCAATCTTTGTGTCATCGGCAAACTTAGATATGAGACTTTCTATGCCTTCATCTAAGTCCTTAATAAATATTGTGAATAATTGAGGCCCCAAGACAGATCCCTGCGGGACTCCACTAGTCACATCCTGCCAATGTGAGTACCTACCCATTATCCCTACTCTCTGTCGCCTTTCGCTCAGCCAACTTCCTAACCAAGTCCGTACTTTTCCCTCGATTCCATGGGCTTCTATCTTAGCTAACAGTCTCTTATGTGGGACCTTATCAAATGCCTTCTGGAAGTCCATATAAATAACATCCATTGACATTCCCCTGACCACTACTTTAGTCACCTCTTCAAAAAATTCAATCAGGTTTGTCAGGCACGACCTACCTTTCACAAATCCATGCTGGCTCTTTCTGATTAACTGAAAATTCTCGAGGTGTTCAGTCACCCTATCCTTAATTATAGACGCCAGCATTTTCCCCACAACAGATGTTCGGCTAACTGGTCTATAATTCCCTGGTTTCCCCCTCTCTTAAAAAGCGGAGTGACGTGCAATTTTCTAATCTAGAGGGACAGTTCCTGAATCTAGAGAACTTTGAAAGATTATAGTTAGGGCATCTGCAATGTGCTCACCTACTTCCTTTAAATCCTTGGGATGGAAACCATCTGGTCCTGGGGATTTGTCACTCTTTTTAGTGCTATTATTTTCTTCATTACTGTTGCTTTACTTATGTTAATTTTATCGAATTCCTGTCCCCGATTCAATATTAGTTTTCTTGGGATTTCCGGCATGCTATCCTCTTTTTCTACTGTAAATACTGACGCAAAATAATTGTTCAACGTGTCCGCCATTTCCCCATTGTCAATGACAATATCCCCACTTTCAGTTTTTAAGGGGCCAACACTGCTCCTGACCACCCTCTTTTTCCTAATATAACTATAAAAGTTTGCCGTATTGGTTTTGATATCCCTTGCAAGTTTCTTTTCAATACTCTCTTTTTGTAGCTGTTACTATCTGTTTTGTGACCCTTTGTTGATCTTTGTATCTTTCCCATTTGCCAGGATCTGTGCCATTTTTTGCCTTTTTGTATGCCCTTTCCTTATGTCTTATACTGTCCCTTACCTCTTTAGTTGTCCATGGCTGTTTTTTTTTGGCAAGTAGAGTTCTTGCCCCTCAGGGGTATAAACCGATTCTGTATCATGTTAAATGTTTCTTTAAACATTTCCCACTGATCATCAGTCGTTTTACCCATTAACAGATTTGCCCAGTTTACTGTGGACAGTCTCTGTCTCATCCCATTGTCTTGGCTTTACCCAAGTCTAGAACCTTAGCAGCTGATTCACTTTTTTCCCTTTCAAACACTACATTGAACTCGATCATGTTATGATCGCTATTGGATAGATGTTCACGCACAGTTAAGCTGTTAACTAAATCTGGTTCATTACGCATTACTAAATCTAGTATGGCTTGCCCCCTTGTTGCCTCTAGGACATACTGCTGTAGAAAACTATCCCGGACGCACTCCAGAAATTCACTACCTTTCTGACAGTTGCTAGTCTGCTTTTCCCAATCTATGTGAAGGTTAAAGTCCCCCATTAAGACCACTATGCCTTTCTTACACGGTTGTCTAATCTCTGCATTTATACAATCTAGCACTTCAGTTCCACTCATTGTTTGTTTATATTTTTTTGTTTACGTTGTCACATTTTTTGACTAGTGAGCACTGTTTATCGGTGTTTGCAATTACATTACCAATCTCAATCCTAATGCAAATTTATGCTACACCCTCTGACTCTACTGTTCTCGTTATTTTAGTGGAATCAGCAAATTTGACAAGTTTCCATTTCATTATCTGGATTATTGATGTAGATTCGAAACAAGTGGTTCAAGTTGACCCCTGTGGGCTCCACTCAATACATCCCTCCATTGTAACATTGTAAACCTCGAACTGTAGAAGATTACAGCACTGAAGGAGCCTTTTTAGTCCACCTTGTCTGTGCCTGCTCTTTGCTGGAGCAAACCAAAACTAATCCCACCGTCCTGCTAACTCCCTAGAGCCATGTATATTTCTCTTTTTACTGATCTATTTGTGAACTACTGTTTTTAATCTTTCGAGAGTCTCTTATACTTCCTCCTAACATTCCGATCACTCTCAACTTCTTTCCTTATTTTCTCATTCTCTCATTTTTATCATTCCTATAGGCCATCTTTTTCAATTTTACTTAGTTTCTAACTTATTTATCCACAACATCCTGAAACTTAAAGGGGTATCTCTTTTTTCAATGGTATATATTTATTCTGCACCTTTGCAATCTCCTTTTTAAAAAAAGGTATCCTATTATTGGACCCTGCAGTCTGATCATAGTAGGTACCAATTTCTCTTTCCACCTCAGCTAGCTCACTCCTCATCTTTCCAAAATTTGCCCTGTGCCAATCTCTTGCCCTTGGTTTTGGTGGTAATTTTTCCCCCCTTGTTTGGAGGTTAATCCTTATTACTGTCGCTGCTCCCCAGATGCTTACCCATAACTAACTCATCTCCCTGATCCGTTTCATTTCTCGTAACTCAATCTAGAAATGCTTAGGGCACGAGCCATCAGGTGCTCTGTGACTAATCCAGTGGGTTCTGCTAATTTTTTGGGAACCAATTTCTTTTATACAATTATTCTCTATCCATTGTTCGATATCTACCTCTAGTACATCTACATTCTCACTTCCATTATCATTTGTAAAAACTGATGCAAAATATTTAATCTTTCTGCCATATCTTCATCCTCCACAATTAAACTCCCTCCTTCACCCCTGAGCAAGTCTGCCCTTTTTAATGATTCATTTACTATTTTATTTGCTTATAAAAGCCCTTTTATATTATCTGCCAGCTTTTTTTAGTCTTTCTAATCTCCATTTTCACCTCCCTACTACACTTTCTATATTTCTTAAGATTATCTTTTGTATTGTTGGCCCTAACTTTATTATATGTCTCCTTTTTAAGTTTGTTTAGTTTTAATTTCTCTATTCATGGAACTCTATTCGTGAGCAACCCCATTTTCACCTTGTAGGAATATATTTTGGACACTATCACGTATTTGAAGATTTCCCATTGCTGATCCATCATCCTGATTTTTCTGTCCAGTTAATTTGGACCAGATCTCCTCTTATCTCACTGAACTTTGCCTTTTTCCAGTCACCACCCTTATCTTTGACTCTTCATTATCCTTTTTTATTTCTACATTGAACCTAATTATATGGTGGTCACTTTTTACCAGTTGTTCTCCTAATCCCATCAGTTATTTGTCCCACTTCATTTCCCAAAACTAAATCAAGCAATGCTTTTTTTCAGTGTTAGAACATACTAATCTAGGAAGCAGACCTGGGTGCATTCTAAAAAGTTTTCCCCATTTTGACCACACGCAGTACCATTATTCCAGTCCATCTAGGGATAATTAAAACCATCTACTGCTTCTATTTACAACAACTTTATTAATCTGTCTCTTCCACCAGTCTCAAACCTAGGCTACCCCAGCCTCCTGCCATATTAGCTTAAGTCCTCGCCCACAGCTCTATTTCCTCCCTCTTTACAGACATTGGTGCTGTTTCAGTTCAGCTGAAGCCAATCATTTGTTCCAGAACTCGCTCCAGTGTCCCAAGAATGTGGAACCTTCCCTCCAGCACTAGCCCTGCATCCACACGTTGGCCATTCTCATCTTCCTCTCCTTAATCTGTCCAGCACATGGCACAGGAAGCAATCATAGAATCATAGAAGTTTACAACATGGAAACAGGCCCTTCGGCCCAACATGTCCATGTCGCCCAGTTTATACCACTAAGCTAGTCCCAATTGCCTGCACTTGGCCCATATCCCTCTATACCCATCTTACCCATGTAACTGTCCAAATGCTTTTTAAAAGACAAAATTGTACCCGCCTCTACTACTGCCTCTGGCAGCTCGTTCCAGACACTCACCACCCTTTGAGTGAAAAAATTGCCCCCCTGGACCCTTTTGTATCTCTCCCCTCTCACCTTAAATCTATGACCCCTCGTTATAGACTCCCCTACCTTTGGGAAAAGATTTTGACTATCTACCTTATCTATACCCCTCATTATTTTATAGACTTGTATAAGATCACCCCTCAACCTCCTACTCTCCAGGGAAAAAAGTCCCAGTCTGTCTAACCTCTCCTTATAAGTCAAACCATCAAGTCCCGGCAGCATCCTAGTAAATCTTTTCTGCACTCTTTCTAGTTTAATAATATCCTTTCTGGAGGTTACCAGCAGTTGAGGACTTGTTTTTCAATCTTGTGCCTAAATCCTTAAAACTTCCTCTGCATGATCGCAAACAAACTTTTATTTATCATTGATTCCAACATGGGCCATGACTCTTGGCTACTTCCCTCCCTTTCCAGAAGTCTTCCAACCCAGGACTAATCTCCTGCACCCTGGCGCCAAGGAGGCAACATACAATCAGGACTCCTGGTCGCAAAAAAAAGGCTATCTATAATCCCTGACTAGAATCTCCCACTACTACGGCTCTCCTTATAGTCTACCTGCTTCCTACCAAACCCCCCTCCCCAACTTAGAGCACTAATTTGTTGAGAACCACCCTCCTAAGAGTCACTGTCCACCTCGTTCTTCTCCAACACTGGACAGTCCCAGTAACCTTGGGGTTCCCAGCACTTTTAGACCTGCTGCCCCTGCACATCCTTGCTTTAGTATATCATTAGTCCTACAAAAATTCAATAACAACTTTGTGTTATCCTCATTGGTATATAACTCTAGTAAACTTTATCCTCTCGCTCCATTTCATCACCACTCTTACCTTTTAAAGAACCAACTTCCTCCAACTTCTTTCCTTACTGGTACTGGCAGAATGTTTTAGTATTTTGCTCAACATCTTTTTCTATCCTCACCTCTGGCGCCCTTTTGGAAACTCTAGTTTAGGAACATAGGAACAGGAGTAGGCCATTTAGCCCCTCGAGCCTCTTCCACTACATCTTTCTTCGATTTGCACTCAGTGTCATCCTCCTTCCCACCTGTTAGTTTTTTTCTCATTCCCTTTTAAGTTCTGCTTTTCAGACCTTTTTTTTTCCTGGTCTTTAGAGGTCATGATTGCCAGATAATTTGAGATAAGTCTTGACACCTGTTGAGTTTATTCTTTTATGCATTTCCTTTTTTTAAAAAAAAATGTTAGGCTTAACTAAACTGATAAGAAAACTATACCTTCAAGTCATTTAATTTCTTATTAAAAAGTTGAAAGTCTTTAGAGCTGACTTGACTGTCAATATTAAAGCCCTTCAACTTTTCTGAATGTTCCGATGGGACCTTTGTTGTGGGGGAGACCTGTCATCTATTTGCAACACTATCCTCTTTGATCGTGAAATCTTGAAAATCGTTACCAGTGAACTTGAGTCAACTGACAAATGTGTCCGGAATCTACAAGCTAGTATGTTTTGCAAAGTTTCTGTTCTTGAGCTGGATGTTTCATCACAATGTTTTGTGTGTCTGTGTGTGACCTGAGAGCTCAATGCCACTTGCTCCACCCCAATGAATGTTGGCCGCCACCTTGGCATATGGAATCAGAAAGTTACGGCACAGAAGAAGGCCATTGGGCCCATTGTGTCCGTGGCAGCCGAGAAAGAGCTATCCAGCTTAATCCCACTTTCCAGCACTTGGTCCGTAGCCCTGTAGGTTATGGCACTTCAAGTGTACATCCAAGTCTGAGTTGAGGGTTTCTGCCTCTACCACCCTTTCAGGCAGTGAGTACCAAATCCCTACCACCCTCTGGGTGGAAACATTTCTCCTTGGCTCCCCTCTAATCCTTCTACCAATTACTTTAAATCTATGCCCCCTGGCCACTGACCCCTCTGCTAAGGGAAATTGGTCCTCCCTATCCACTCTATCTAGTCCTATCATAATTTTATACACCTCAATTAAATCTCCCCTCAGCCTCATTTGTTCCAAAGAAAACAACCCCAGCCTATTCCAATCGTTTCTCGTAGCTAAAATTCCTCTGGATTTACGAGGCCCTGGCAACATCCTCGTAAATCTCCTCTGTACCCTCTCTTAGTGCAATCACATCTTTCCTGTAAGGTGGTGACCAGAATATATTCTCTGATTTAACAAAGATAAGAGTACATCAGTAAAGTTCAGGAACTTGTAGAGACACTGTCAAAAGCTGGGGTCAGAGGAAAGGACAGACTGACTGAATGATAGTCAGCTACGAATATTAAAATGAGAAAAATGTAAGAAAAGGAGTGGAAGATAAAACAGAATGACTAAGATAAAGACACTGAACTGGAAAATGGGAAAGAACCAGCAAAATATCTACAGGAAGTTGCAATTTTTTTCTGTCAACGAGCAACACCGTAGGAGAGTCAGTAATATATATTTGTCACCCTTTTTTAAAACCAGTTTGTGGTTATAAATTTGCCACTTACATTTCTTGGATTTTGCAGCATTTCCCGAGCGATTCCCAGCCCCGGGGAGTGTGCATTCTATGAAGATCAGCACAATGTTGCCTGCACGTTCTCCTGTACAGCATATTGAAAGCGAAAACTTAAGAAACTTCTGCTGAACATATGGGCTATGGGCACATAGAAGGATCAGCGTTCTCAAAATACTTTGTTGCTGGGCTGCAGTACTGGACGTCTAGCCGACATCATGCTGTACGCCTGAACTCTGGGAGCAGGAGCTTGTACTGTTACTTGTTGGTTCAACCTAAAAATAATTTGATGTGGAGATGCCGGTGATGGACTGGGGTTAACAATTGTAAACAATTTTACAACACCAAGTTATAGTCCAACGATTTTATTTTTAATCCCACAAGCTTTCGGGGGCTTTCCCCTTCCTCAGGCGGCTTCCACACCGCCTGAGGAAGGGGAAAGCCCCCGAAAGCTTGTGGGATTAAAAATAAAATCGTTGGACTATAACTTGGTGTTGTAAAATTGTTTACAATTAAAAATAATTTGGCATTGTAGTAATCAATTAAATAAATAAAATAGTTATGACAGGGCAGGAGATGTGTTGCAGCTGCAATATTTGGGAGCTACTGGACAGTCTTGTCCAGGGCGACTACATCTGCGGTAAATGTCTGCAGTTCGAGGAACTTCGGCTCCGAGTTGAGGAGCTGGAGTCCAAGCTGCAGACATTGCGATACATCAGGGAGGGAGAAAGTTACCTGGACACTTTGATCCAGGAGGCAGTCACACCCCGAGACTAAATACTGTAGAAGTGGCACGTGGTCAGAGACAGGAGGGTGTGACTGCGAGTGAGGCAGGTACGGGGATCCAGGAGGTAGCATTGCAGGAGCGTCAGCCTCTGCACTTGTCCAATAGATACGAGGTTCTTGCAGCCCTCCTGGACGAGTGCAGGGAGGATGAGGAAACTGGCCATGGCACCGTGGTTCAGGGGGCCATTCAAGTGGGGGGAGTAAAAAGGAATGTGGTTGTAGTAGGCGACAGTATAGTTAGAGGGATAGACACAGTTCTCTGCCGCCAAGAGCGAAAGTCCCGAAGATTGTGTTGCCTTCCCGGTGCCAGGGTTAAGGACATCTCCTCAGGGCTGGAGAGGAACTTGGAGTGGGAGGTGGAGGATCCAGTTGTCGTGGTCCAAGTTGGTACCAATGACATAGGTAGGACTAAGAGGTTCTGCGGAGGGAATTTGAGCAGCTAGGGACTAAATTAAAAAGCAGAACCACAAAGGTGGTAATCTCCAGATTATTACCTGAGCCACGAGCAAATTGGCACAGGGTAAATCAGATCAGAGGGATGAATGCGTGGCTCAAAGATTGGTGTGAGAGAAGTGGGTTTTGATTCATGGGGCACTGGCACCTGTACTGGGGAAAGAGGGAGCTGTTCCGTTGGGACGGGCTTCACCTGAACCATGCTGTGACCAGTGTTCTGGCAAACCGAATAACTAGGGCGGTAGAGAAGGCTTTAAACTAAATAGAGGGGGGGAGGGCTCAGGTGGGGCAAAGTTTAGATTGATAAAGAGAAAAGACAAGGAAGTAGTACAGGAAAGTGATGGGGGTAATGATAAACAGTGTGTGTCCGGAAGGGACAGAGTGTACAAACAAGAGTGCACCAGCAAATGGGGCCGGGGTAGGAAAGAATGGTAAAAAGACAAAGTTAAAAGTTCTTTATCTGAACGTGCAGCATTCATAATAAGATAGATGAATTGACGGCACAAATAGACACAAATGGGTATGATCTCGTGGCCATTACAGAGTCGTGGTTGCAAGGTGACCAAGGTTGGGAGCTAAATATTCAGGGTTATTTAACATTTCGTAAGGATAGGAAAAAAGGTAAAGGTGGTGGGGTAGCTCTGTTAATAAAGGTTGAAATTGGTATAATAGTGAGAAATGATCTTGCTCAGAAGATCAAGATGTCGAATCAATTTGGGTGGAGGTAAGAAATAGCAAGGGAAAGAAATCACTGGTGGGAGTAGTATATAGGCCCCCTAACAGTAGCTACACTGTAGGGCAAAATATAAATCAGGAAATAAGGGGGGCTTGTAAAAAAGGAAATGGGTGATTTTAACTTCCACATAGATTGAATAAATCAAATTGGCAAAAATAGCCCTGAGGAGGAGTTCATAGAGTGTATTAGGGACTGTTTCTTAGACCAATACGTTGGGGAACCAACCAGGGAACAGGCCATTTTGGATCTGGTAATGGGTAATGAAACAGGATTAATTAATGATCTCAAAGTAAAGGATCCCTTGGGAAGCTGTGATCATAAACTGAATGTGAAATTCTACCATGCGAGCGAGGATCTCAAGTCTGAAACTACTGTATTAAACTTAAATAAGGGCAATTATAAAGGAATGAGGGCGGAATTGGCTAAAGTGGACTGGGTAAACAGATTAGATGGTATGATGGTGGATAAGCAATGGCAAACAATTAAAAAGATATTTTATGACTTGCAACAAAAATATATCCCTGTGAGGAGGAAAGACTCCACAAAAAGGGTGAACCAACCATGGCAAACTAAGGAAGTAAAAGATGACATCAGATTAAAAGGAAAAGCAACTACATGGCAAAGATTACTGGTAAGCTTGAAGATTGGGAAAACTTTAAAAACCAGCAAAGGATGACTAAAAGAATAATAGAGGGAGAAAATAAATTGAGAGTAAACTAGCAAGAAATATAAAAACTGCCAGTAAAAGCTTCTACAAGTATATAAAAAGGAAGAGGGTAACTAAAGTAAACATTGGTCCCTTAGAGGATGAGACTGGGGAAATAATAATGGAAAACAAGGAAATGGCAGAGGAATTGAACAGATATTTTGTATCTGTCTTCACACTAGAAGACACTAATAACATACCAATAATAGTAGAAAATCAAGGGGCAAAGGGGAGGGAGAAACTAAAAACAATCACTATCACTAGAGAAAAAGTACTAGGTAAACTAATGGGTCTAAAGGCTGACAAGTCCCCTGGACCTGATGGCTTGCATTCGAGGGACTTAAAGGAAGTGGCTGCAGAGATAGTGGATGCATTGGTTGTAATCTTCCAGAATTCACTAGATTCTGGAAAGGTCCCAGTGGATTGGAAAACTGCAATTGTAACATCCCTATTCAAGAAGGGAGTGAGACAGAAAGCAGGTAACTATAGACCAGTTAGCCTAACATCTGTCATTGGGAAAATGCTAGAATCCATTATTAAGGAAGTAGTAGCAGGACATATGGAGACTCATAATACAATCAAGGAGAGTCAACATGATTTTATGAAGAGGAAATCGTGTCTGACAAATTTATTAGAGTTCTTTGAGGAAGTAACGAGCAGGGTGGATAAAGGGGAACCAATAGATGCAGTATATTTGGATTTCCAAAAGGCATTCGATAAGGTGCCACATAAAAGGTTACTGCACAAGATAAGAGCTCATGGTGTTGGGGGTTATATACTGGCATGGATAGAGGATTGGCTAACTAACAGAAAACAAAGAGTCGGGATAAAAGGGTCATTTTCAAAATGGCAATCTGTAACTAGTGGGGTGCCGCAGGGATCGGTGCTGGGGCCTCAACTATTTACAATATATATCAATGACTTGGATGAAGGAACAGAGTGTATTGTGGCCAAATTTGCTGCTGATACAAAGATAGATGGAAAAGTAAGTTGCGAGGAGGACGCAAAGGGATATTGACAGGTTAAGCAAATGGGCAAAAATTTGGCAGATGGTAAATAATGTGGGAAAATGTGAAGTCATCCACTTTGGGAGGAAAAATAAAAAAGCAAAATATTATTTGAATGGAGAAATACTACAAAATGCTGTGGTACAGAGGGATCTGGGTGTCCTCATACATGAAATACAAAAAGTCAATATACAGGTGCAGCAGCTAATCCGTAAGGCAAACGGAATATTGGCCTTTATTTCTAGGGGGGATGGAGTATAAAAGCAGGGAAGTCATGCTACAACTGTACAGGGTGCTGGTGAGACAACATCTGGAGTACTGCATACAGTTCTGGTACCCTTATTTAAGGAAGGACATACTTGCATTGGAGGCAGTTCAGAGAAGGTTCACTAGGTTGATTCCGGATATGGAAGGGTTGTCTTATGAGGAAAGATTGAACAGGTTGGATCTGTACTCATTGGAGTTTAGAAGAATGAGAGGAGATCTTATTGAAACATATAAGATTCTGAGGGGACTCGATAGGGTAGATGCTGAGAGGATGTTACCTCTCATGGGGGAATCTAAAACTAGGGGGCATAGTCTCAGAATAAGGGGTCGCCCGTTTAAGATGGAAATGAGGAGGAATTTCTTCTCCCAGAGGGTCATGAATCTTTGGAATTCTTTACCCCAAAAAGTTGTGGAGGCTGAGTCATTGAATACATTCAAGGCTGAGTCAGACAAATTTTCGATCAGCAAGGGAGTCAAAGGATATGGGGAAAAGGGTGGGAAAGTGGAGTTGAGGTAAAAATCAGATCAGCCATGATCTCATTAAATGGCAGAGCAGGCTCGAGGGGCCGAATGGCCTACTCCTGCTCCTATCTCTTATGATCTTATGGTAAACTGGAAAATGGCCCAGCGGTTTTCACTCCTACAAAGTGATTAGTGCAGCGATAGCGTAAATCAGTGCTGCACCGGTATCAAACGCGCAGAAGTTCAGTCTGATTTCAGTGCAGGTTTTATTTAATACAGGTTTGTACCAACAATATTAAATGCTATAGTAAACCGAGACAGTGTGGCTATCAAAGCTACCCAGTTCTGGATTACAGCAGTCTTGGTATTGTCAGTGCAGGTTCACTAATGCTACTTGCAAGACCCCCACCAGTAAGTCCACTGTTTGTTCTGAATCGTGCTGCCCAAGAAGCAAGGCCAACGGGATGCTGTGAGAAACAGCGATTCCACCAATCTTCTGTTCGATGAAAGCATTGTTCCCTTCAGACTGACAGCTCTTCTGTGCTGAGAGTGTCGGTTCTCCATTGTCAGCGCCTGTAGGAAGAGCAAGACCGATGGTAAAAGTAGCATTGCTTTTCAGTACCTCCCATCAACTCGTTCACTGCTGAAGATGCACCGTGTCATCAATCTCCATCTGCTCCCTGCTCCAGGGAACGGTGCTGTTCACTTATTTCTCTTGCCTTTTTATTTCAGCTGCCCTAGCTCATGTAACCTACAATTGTACACCCAAGAGAACTGGCAAGCAACCTATGGCCAGGCCTTGACTAATATTACTGTTGTGAACAATTTTACAACACCAAGTTATAGTCCAGCAATTTTATTTTAAATTCACAAGCTTTCAGAGATTTTCTCCTTCCTCAGGCAAATGTTTCAAGAGCTCCTTGAAGCCTACGCATTTATACATATAGAACAATACATGGTGTTTACAGACTGCCCCTGCAACTGCCCATTGCCAAGGCAATCACCGTGTTCAGACAGAGAGGTGTCACCTGCAGAACCCCCGAATACACATTCAACAAAAAAACAAACAGGGAAAAAAAACAGAGAAAAAAAAACACAGAGAGAGGCAGAAACATCCGGAAGGCAGAGAGAGCCAGCAAATGACCCATTATATTAAAAACAGATAACATTTGTTCGATGGTGGGGTAACGTGTAGCGTGACATGAACCCAAGATCCCGGTTGAGGCCGTCCTCATGGGTGCGGAACTTGGCTATCAATTTCTGCTCGACGATTTTGCGTTGTCGTGTGTCTCGAAGGCCGCCTTGGAGTACACTTATCCGAAGGTCGGTGGATGAATGTCCATGACTGCTGAAGTGTTCCCCGACTGGGAGGGAACCCTCCTGTTTGGCGATTGTTGCGCGGTGTCCGTTCATCCGTTGTCGCAGCGTCTGCATGGTCTCGCCAATGTACCATGCTCTGGGGCATCCTTTCCTGCAACGTATGAGGTAGACAACGTTGGCCGAGTCACAGGAGTATGAACCATGCACCTGGTGGGTGGTGTCCTCTCGTGTGATGGTGGTATCTGTGTCGATGATCTGGCATGTCTTGCAGAGGTTACCGTGGCAGGGTTGTGTGGCGTTGTGGACGCTGTTCTCTTGAAAGCTAGGTAGTTTGCTGCGAACGATGGTCTGTTTGAGGTTGGGTGGCTGTTTAAAGGCGAGTAGTGGAGGTGTGGGGATGGCCATAGCGAGGTGTTTGTCCTCATTGATGACATGTTGAAGGCTGCGGAGAACATGGCGTAGTTTCTCCGCTCCGGGGAAGTACTGGACGACAAAGGGTACTCTGTTGGTTGCGTCCCGTGTTAGTCTCCTGAGGAGGTCTATGCGATTTTTTGCTGTGGCCCGTCGGAACTGTCGATCGATGAGTCGAGCGTCATATCCCGTTCTTACTAGGGCGTCTTTCAGCGTCTGTAGGTGTCCATCGCGTTCCTCCTCGTCTGAGCAGACCCTGTGTATTCGCAGGGCCTGTCCATAGGGGATGGTCTCTTTGACGTGGTTAGGGTGGAAGCTGGAAAAGTGGAGCATTGTGAGGTTGTCCGTGGGCTTGCGGTAGAGTGAGGTGCAGAGGTGCGAGCGTCCACAACGCCACACAACCCTGCCACGGTAACCTCTGCAAGACATGCCAGATCATCGACACAGATACCACCATCACACGAGAGGACACCACCCACCAGGTGCATGGTTCATACTCCTGTGACTCGGCCAACGTTGTCTACCTCATACGTTGCAGGAAAGGATGCCCCAGAGCATGGTACATTGGCGAGACCATGCAGACGCTGCGACAACGGATGAACGGACACCGCGCAACAATCGCCAAACAGGAGGGTTCCCTCCCAGTCGGGGAACACTTCAGCAGTCATGGACATTCATCCACCGACCTTCGGGTAAGCGTACTCCAAGGCGGCCTTCGAGACACACGACAACGCAAAATCGTCGAGCAGAAATTGATAGCCAAGTTCCGCACCCATGAGGACGGCCTCAACCGGGATCTTGGGTTCATGTCACGCTACACGTTACCCCACCATCGAACAAATGTTATCTGTTTTTAATATAATGGGTCATTTGCTGGCTCTCTCTGCCTTCCGGATGTTTCTGCCTCTCTCTGTGTTTTTTTTTCTCTGTTTTTTTTCCCTGTTTGTTTTTTTGTTGAATGTGTATTCGGGGGTTCTGCAGGTGACACCTCTCTGTCTGAACACGGTGATTGCCTTGGCAACGGGCAGTTGCAGGGGCAGTCTGTAAACACCATGTATTGTTCTATATGTATAAATGCGTAGGCTTCAAGGAGCTCTTGAAACATTTGCCTGAGGAAGGAGAAAATCTCCGAAAGCTTGTGAATTTAAAATAAAATTGCTGGACTATAACTTGGTGTTGTAAAATTGTTTACAATTGTCAACCCCAGTCCATCACCGGCATCTCCACATCATAATATTACTGTGTTAGTGTGGAAGCAAGATATTGGATAATTCTCCCTCTCCACCTGGACACAAAACAGCCGAGCCATATGGGTGTAGGTTGCAAGTGTGGCTTTCATGCTAGCAAGATGTAGGGAAAGAAGGGGAAAATATTGTAATTTTGACTCAATTGATAGTACTCTTAACTCTGGGGCAGAAGGTTGTGGGTTCAAGTCCCATACTGGTCCCTGAGTGCACAATCTTAGACTAACACTTCAGTACTGAAGTTTTGTCTACCTGCCATGTCACTATTTTGTGTCAGCCGTAGCTCAGTTGGTAGCACTCTCGCCTCCGAGTCACAAAGTTTTGGGTACAAGTCCCACGCCAGAGACTTGAACATGTAATCTAGGCTGACATTCCAGTGCATTACTGAGGGAGTGCTGCACTAGCGGAAGTGCCGGCTTTTGAAATTGAGGCCCCGTCTGCCCTCTCACGTGGAAGTAAAAGATCCCACGTCACTATTTTGAAGAAAAGCAGGAGAGTTCTCCCTGGTGTCCTGGCCAACATTTAGCCCTCAACCAACACCACAAAATAAAACAGATTATCTGGTCATTTTTTCATTGCTGTTTATGGGAGCTTACTGTGTGCAAATTGGCTGCCACGTTTCCCTATATTACATCAGTGACTATTGCTTCAAAAGTACTTAATTGGCTGTAAATCGCTTGGGCATAACCTGAGGTTGCGAAAGGCGTTATATAAGAGATATTTCTTTCTATACAAAGAGCAGGGAGTTCTGGCCAATATTCCTCCTTTAACCCCCCCTTCTCCCCACAAAATAGATTAATTGAAAGTTGTAACATTTACTATGGTAGGTTTAGCAGAGCCATTGAACCCACCTCAAAACTTTCCTGGGGCTCGCTCTAATCGATGCATGAACCGGTCTGTACTGGGTGAGGTCGGGAGGTAGACTTGCGGTAATAGTGGAAGCCCGGTTGTTAATTTTTGGCTGCAGGGAGGAGCCTGATTCCTTCTCCGTCCTCCCATTACTGTCGCTCCATCCTTCCTGAGAGGGGATCACACTCGGGTCAGAAGTCCTTGAGGAATGAAATGCTCCCGACTTCCTCAGCGATCTCTTGGTTGGATTAGGATCCTTGGGTGCATGCTGCTTTTTCTTCCTGGAGTTAGCTTGATGGCTGTGCTCTCCTCGGGCCCCAGAATTGTTGGTCGAAGAGGAGTGGGGTCCGAGGGAGTGCCGATGTTGCATTGAGCTCAAGGCTGGAGGTGAAATGGATTTCTTTGGCTGTAGCAGAGTAAAGTTTGAATGAGTTTCATTCTTTTTCCTCTCTAGCAAAGTGCACCACAAACATATAAAGCCAATTGTAAAGCATTGCTCTGTACCCATCCACTGTGGTGCTGTTCATAATGACAATGATCTCTGGTCTGTACTGAATCAGCTGCTATCAGCCTGGGCGGCAGTAGAATCACCACAAAAGACCTCAGTATCTCTGGGCAGGGAAGAGAAAATTAAGCTGGGGTACTTGCTCTTGATTGCTATCCCATTGACGCCTCCCCTACTGCTATGGTCAAACAGCCTCCCAACACATCAGGGTACGGTAGCATAGTGGTTATGTTACTGGACTAATAATCCAGAGTCATGCGTTCAAATCCTGCCATAGCAGCTGGGGAATTTAAATTCAATTAATCAAATAAAATCTGGAATTAAAATACTAGTATCAGTAATGGTGGCCATGAAACTACCAGATTGTCATAAAAACCCATCTGGTTCACTACTGTCCTTCAGGGAAGGAAACCTGCCGTCCTTACCCAGCCTGGCCTATGTGTGACTCCAGACCCACAGCAATGTGGTTGATTCTTAATGGCCGAGCAAGACACTCAGTTGTAAAATCTCGCTTAAAAAAAAAGTCGTAATAAGAATAAAACCGGTCGGACCACTAGGCACCGGACACCACAATAGCAAACCAAGCCCAGTTGACCCTGCAAAGTCCTCCTCACTAATAGCTGGGGACTTGTGCCAAAATTGGGAGAGCTGTCCCACAGACTAGTCAAGCAACAGCCTGACATAGCCATACTCACAGAATCATACCTTTCAGCCAACGTCCCAGACTCATCCATCACCATCCCTGGGTATGTCCTGTCCCACGGGCAGGACAGACCCACCAGAGGTGGCGGTACAGTGATATACAGTCAGGAGGGAGTGGCCCTGGGAGTCCTCAACATTGACTCTGGACCCCATGAAATCTCATGGCATCAGGTCAAACATGGGCAAGGAAACCTCCTGCTGATTACCACCTACCGTCCTCCCTCAGCTGATGAATCAGTCCTCCTCCATGTTGAACATCACTTGGAGGAAGCACAGAGGGTAGCAAGGGGACAGAATGTACTTTGGGTGGGGGACTTCAATGTCCATCACCAAGAGTGGCTCGGTAGCACCACTACTGACCGAGCTGGCCGAGTCCTGAAGGACATAAGAAATAGGAGCAGGAGTAGACCAATCGGCCCCTCGAGCCTGCTCCGCCATTCAATAAGATCATGGCTGATCTGATCCTAATCTCAAATCTAAATTCATGTCCAATTTCCTACCCGCTCCCTGTAACCCCTAATTCCCTTTACTTCTAGGAAACTGTCTATTTCTGTTTTAATTTAATGATGTAGCTTCCACAGCTTCCTGGGGCAGCAAATTCCACAGACCTACCACCCTCTGAGTGAAGAAGTTCCTCCTCATCTCAGTTTTGAAAGAGCAGCCCCTTATTCTAAGATTATGCCCCCTAATTCTAGTTTCACCCATCCTTGGGAACATCCTTACCGCATCCACCCGATCAAGCCCCTTCACAATCTTATATGTTTCAATAAGATCGCCTCTCATTCTTCTGAACTCCAATGAGTAGAGTCCCAATCTACTCAACCTCTCCTCATATGTCCACCCCCTCATCCCCGGGATTAACCGAGTGAACCTTCTTTGTACTGCCTCGAGAGCAAGTATGTCTTTTCTTAAGTATGGACACCAAAACTGTATGCAGTATTTCAGGTGCGGTCTCACCAATACCTTATATAACTGCAGCAATACCTCCCTGTTTTTATATTCTATCCCCCTAGCAATAAAAGCCAACATTCCGTTGGCCTTCTTGATCACCTGACATAGCTGCTAGACTGGGCCTGCGGCAGGTGGTGAGCGAACCAACAGGAGGGAAAAACTTACTTGACCTTGTCCTCACCAATTTACCTATCGCAAATGCATCTGTCCATGACAGTATTGGTAGGAGTGACCACCGCACAGACCTCGTACGAAGTCTCGTCTTCGCACTGAGGACACCATCCAACGTGTTGTGCGGCACTACCACCGTGCTAAATGGGATAGATTCAGAACAGATCTAGCAGCTCAAAACTGGGCATCCATGAAGTGCTGTGGGCCATCAGCAGCAGCAGAATTGTTTTCCAGCACAATCTGTAACCTCATGGCCCGGCATATTCCTCACTCTACCATTACCAACAAGCCAGGGGATCAACCCTGGTTCAGTGAGGAGTGTAGAAGAGCATGTGAGGAGCAGCACCAAGCATACCTAAAAATGAGGTGCCAACTTGCTGAAGCTACAACTCAGCACTACATGCATGCTAAACAGCGGAAGCAACATGCTACAGACAGAGCTAAGCGATTCCACAACCAACGGATCAGATCAAAGCTCTGCAGTCCTGCCACATCCAGTCGTGAATGGTTGTGGACAATTAAACAACTAATGGGAGGAGAAGGCTCTGTAAACATCCCCATCCTCAATGATGGTGGATTCCAGCACGTGAGTGCAAAAGACAAGGCTGAAGCGTTTGCAACCATCTTCAGCCAGAAGTGCCGAGTGGATGATCCATCTCGGCCTCCTCCTGATATCCCCACCATCACAGAAGCCAGTCTTCAGCCAATTCGATTCACTCCACGTGATATCAAGAAACTGCTGAGTGCACTGGATACAGCAAAGGCTATGGGCCCCAACAACATCCTGGCTGTAGTGCTGAAGACTTGTGCTCCAGAACTAGCTGCGCCTCCAGCCAAGCTGTTCCAGTACAACTGCAACACTGGCACCAACAATGTGGATATTTGCCCAGTTACGACCTGTCCACAAAAAGCAGGACAAATGCAATCCGGCCAATTACCGCCCCATCAGTCTACTCTCAATCATAAGCAAAGTGATGGAAGGTGTCGTCGACAGTGCTATCAAGCGGCACTTACTCACCGATGCTCAGTTTGGGTTCCGCCAGGACCTCTCGGCTCCAGACCTCATTACAGCCTTGGTCCAAACATGGACAAAAGAGCTGAATTCCAGAGGTGAAGTGAGAGTGACTGCCTTTGACATCAAGGCAGCATTTGACCGAGTGTGGCACCAAGGAGCCCTAGTAAAATTGAAGACAATGGGAATCAGGGGGAAAACTCCCCAGTGGCTGGAGTCATACCTAGCACAAAGGAAGATGGTAGTGGTTGTTGGTGGCCAATCATCTTAGCCCCAGGACATTGCTGCAGGAATTCCTCAGGGCAGTGTCCTAGGCCCAACCATCTTCAGCTGCTTCATCAATGACCTTCCCTCCATATAAGGTCAGAAATGGGGATGTTCGCTGATGATTGCACAGTGTTCAGTTCCATTTGCAACCCCTCAGATAATGAAGCAGTCCGAGCCCATTTACAGCAAGACCTGGACAACATCCAGGCTTGGGCTGATAAGTGGCAAGTAACATTCGCACCAGACAAGTGCCAGGCAATGACCATCTCCAACAAGAGAGACTCTAACCATCTCCCCTTGAAATTTAACAGCATTACCATCGCCGAATCCCCTACCATCAACATCCTGGGGGTCACCACTGACCAGAAACTTAACTGCACCAGCCATATAAATACTGTGGCTACAAGAGCAGGTCAGAGGCTGGGTATTCTGCAGCGAGTGACTCACCTCCTGACTCCCCAAAGCCTTTCCACCATCTACAAGGCACAAGTCAGGAGTGTGATGGAATACTTTCCATTTGTCTGGATGAGTGCAGCTCTAACAACACAAGAAGCTCGACACCATCCAGGACAAAGCAGCCCACTTGATTGGCACCCCATCCACCACCCTAAACATTCACTCCCTTCACCACCAGCGCACTGTGGCTGCAGTGTGTACCATCCACAGGATGCACTGCAGAAACTCGCCAAGGCTTCTTCGACAGCACATCCCAAACCTGCGATCTCTACCACCCAGAAGGAAAAGAGCAGCAGGCATATGGGAGCAACACCACCTGCACGTTCCCCTCCAAGTCACACACCATCCTGACTTGGAAATATATCGCCGTTCCTTCATCGTCGCTGGGTCAAAATCCTGGAACTCCCTTCCTAACAGCACTGTGGGAGAACCTTCACCACACGGACTGTAGTGGTTCAAGAAGGCGGCTCACCACCGCCTTCTCAAGGGCAATTAGGGATGGGCAATAAATGCTGACCTCGCCAGCGACGCCCACATCCCATGAACGAATAAAAAGAAAATTGTCCCCCCTCCCCCATCACTGCTCCTTTAGTGGCAAAGACTTTATCCACCGTGGCCCCACACGCGAGAACACTCCCCTAAACCCCTTCCTCTCCCTGACTCCCCAACCTCGTGGATCGTACCTTTGGTTACCCCTTCTCATAATCGCTAAGTCTCGAAATATTTCAGCCTCCGTGAAGTGCTGTATTATGTTAACGATGCTATATATATGGAAGTTATGTTGTTATCTAGTTGTGAGTCAAAGCTTGATGCTCTCATTTCTTCCTATCTTACCTTTTTATTTATAACATAAAATATCTCGTGCACCGGAACAAAAATGGCAAAGTTCTCATAACACTGGAAGTATTTCTTTCCTTCAAACGTGCCGTCATGCTGTCCACCTGCAATCCGAACAGATATTGAGGAACGTTACAGCAGGCAAGATTGCTGCACGTATTCTGCATGCATTTCCTGTTTTAATAACAACAGGCAATGTTGGTACAATTTTAAAGGGGGTGCAGGAACAGAGAGACACAGGGGTGTATGTACACAAATCTTTGAAGGTGGCAAGACAAGTTGAGAAGGCTGTTAAAAAGGTATACGGGATCCTGGGCTTTATAAACAGGCATAGAGTACAAAATCATGGAAGTTATGCTAAACTAATATGGTTAGCTGGGGTATAGTGTCCAATTCTGGGCACCGCACATGAGGAAGGATGTCAAGGCCTTAGAGAGGGTGCAGAGGAGATTTACTAGAATGGTGCCAGGGATGAGGGACTTCAATTATGTGGAGAGATTGGAGAAGCTGGGGTTGATCTCCTTAGAACAGACAAAGTTAAGGGAGATTTAATGGAGGTGTTCAAAATCATGAAGGGTTTTGATAGAGTAAATAAGGAAAAACTGTTTCCACTGGCAGGAGGGTCGGTAACCAGAGGACACAGACTTAAGGTGATCAGCAAAAGAGCCAGAGGCGACTTGAGGAGAATTTTTATTTTTATGCAGCGAGTTGTTATGATCTGGAAAGCACTACCTGAAAGGGCGGTGGAAGCAAATTCAATAGTAACTTTCAAAAGGGAATTGGATAAATACTTGAAGGGAAGAAAATTACAGAGCTATGGGGAAAGAGCAGGGGAGTGGGACTAATTGGATAGCTCTTTCAAAAGAACCGGCACTGGCACGATGGGCCGAATGGCCTCCTTCTGTGCTGTATGATTCTATAATTGCAGTAACAATTCTGCACCAAACCCAAAACTGGAGTAATTGCAAACTTTTCTCCCCCTTACTTTTGAGAATATTACGAATTAGAGCTCGTCATCACAATTGAGCAGAAAATCAGCGAACGAAGTGGGGGGGGGGAGCGGGGGGAAGAAATGTATATTTTGAATGTTTACCAATACTCAAGACAATTGATTCGGAAGCCATCTTAAATATAAACCCAGAGGGTGTTCCAAACGGAAAAACCAAGGAACAATAATTTCAGATGTTACAGGCTCAGCTGGAGGAGAGGGCACAAGTTGAGGAATGTGAAGGGCGAGTTTAGGATAGTCGGAATGACTGCCAGGAAGAGTGGCTGAGATTACAACACAGGCTTCAGCATCACCGAGCATTCAGCCCATTAAGTCTCCACATGAGCCACCTAGTCTAATCCCACTCTTCCACTTGCTGCCAATACCCTCTACTATTCCTCTTTTTCAAAATCATGAAAGGTCTAGACAGAATAGATAGAGAGAAACTGTTCCCATTGGCAGAAGGGTCAAGAACCAGAGGACATAGATTTAAGGTGATTGGCAAAGGAACCAAAGTAACATGAGGAAAAACTTTTTTACACAGCAAGTGGTTAAGATCTGGAATGCACTGCCTGAGGGGGTGGTGGAGGCAGATTCAATCATGGCCTTCAAAGGGGAACTGGATAAGTACTTGAAAGGAAAAAATTTGCAGGGCTACGCGGATAGGGCGGGGGAGTGGGACTAGTTGGATTGCTCTTGCATAGAGCCAGCACGGACTCAATAGGCCGAATGGCCTCCTTCCATGCAGTAACCTTTGTATGATTCTATGATTTAGATGACTAATGTCCTTTTTAAAAAATAATTTTTAGACATTGCTTCAAACATGATCTGCGTCAAAGAATTCCACATTCTAACCACCCACTGTGTACAGAATTTTTTTCTAACTTCTCCATTAATGTCTTGTGGATTTTCTTAAAGTTGTGCCCTCTTAGTACTGTATCACTGACTAATGGAAACAATCCATTTACCTTTACACCATCATAATCTTGAAGCCCTCCATCAGTTCAACCCTTATCCTTCTCAGCTTTAAAGAAAAGAACCCCCATACCTCAGTCTGTCTTTCTACTCCTAATGCTTCAACGCTGCAAAACATCCTACTGAATTTTCCCTTTCCATTGCATTTATGTCCTTCCTATAACAGGGTGGCCCAAAACTACACACAATGAAGAAAACAGCTAGACACAGCAAGAGGAAGTCAGTAGGGTTGGCTGTAAGGATGAGATCAAATGGACCCAAGAGTCTCCTTCATCTCACGACATGGATGGCACAGTATTGTACTGCACTGGAACCCCAACGAGCCATGCTAATGGACGGAGGAGATGGATTGGCAAAGATGAGATCCCCACACGATGAGTCCTCAATCTCAAGTGTAACGCTGTAGAGGGGGGTGTAGAGTGGAGGCCAGGCACTTCCCCACAAGAAAGGATGGCTCATTGCAGGTGGAGTCTCCCTGAGGAGCATTCTTGTACCTCTTGCAGCCAGTTCATGAGTGGCATTGACAGTAACCTGATAGCATGTAGCCCGTCTGTCCTCTCAGGTGCTGTGTGGCGCAGAGAGACCCAAGCAGAGGAATGGAGAAATGGAAAAGAATTTTAAAAAACAAAATAGGTTAGAAAAGTGAAGCATGTGTGAATTGGGAGGTGACCTAATAGAAGCCATTTTAAGTTTAAGTACGGATTCAAGATTTCTTCCATTTGGTGAAGATAATATACTTACTTGGCTCGTCCAGCTCAACTCCTACAAAGACTGCATTGGCCATTCCTGAATTGTCCAAATGGCCAACATAGCGGGCAGTGCCTGACTTGTTGCCATTTACAATCACATAATCGTTTATGTTAATGGGAAGTTTCTGTCTGTGGAAGGATCAGAAGGAAAGTTACATACATAGAGTTGCATAGAGACTACAGCACAGAAACAAGCCATTCAGCCCAACTGGTATATGCCAGCATTTGTGCTCCACACGAGCATCCTCCCACCCTACTTCATACAACCCTATCAACATATATTTTTTTCTCCCTCGTGTATTTATCTACCTTCCCCTTAAAGGCATCTATGCTATTCGCCTCAACTACTCCTTGTTGTAGCGAGTTCCACATTCTAACCACTCTCTAAGTAAAGAAGTTTCTCCTGAATTGCTTACTGAATTTATTGATGACTATCTTATATGGATGACCTCGAGTTTTGGTCTCCCCCACAAGTGGAAACATTTTCTCTACGTCTACCCTTTCAAACCCTTTCATAATCTTAAAGGCCTCTATCAGGTCACCCAGTCTTCTCTTTTCTAAAGAAAAGAGCCCCAGCCTGTTCAGCCTTTCCTGATAAGTATATCCTCTCTGTTCTGGTACCATCCTTGTGAATCTTTTTTGTACCTTCTCCAGTGCCTCTATATAGGAAAGATTGTCCTGTAGGCACCATCCCACTGAACAGGATGTTTCTTCAATATAAAATTGTCAGAGCAAGAGAAGGCCATTCAGTCCATCAGTTCACTCCGTCATCCAGAAGCAGGATCAGATCTTTTCCCAGCTCATATTTCTTTGCTGAATTCAGGAATTGATCCAATTCCCCTTTGAATACTTTGGACAAATGCACCGGGCCTGGTGAGCCAGCACCCCCGCCCCCCCCGCACCGGGCCTGGCGAGCCGGCACCCCCCCACGCCGGGAAACATTCCCAGTATTTATATTCTCTGATTTTCCGGTCCTGGTTTCATACCACTTTAAAACACTTTATGCTTGACACAGTGGAAGTCAAAAGCTCCCGCTACTCTGCCCGAAGCCCATGCATCAAAGCCCCAATCTCAATACAGCACCAGTGCGACATTTCCACTCCTACCATCTCCACGGTGTCTCTGAGTGAGATGGTCAGTGTCAAACATAGTGGTAAGTTTTCTGCTGCAGGCTCGCACCCGCCAAGAACTGGGCTGAGACTATCCAAACTCATTTCACTTCGGACCCTTTCATTTGGGTCTCTTCCGCCAGCGGCACTTGATGCTAGCTCAATTGTTAATTTTAAATCGGAGATTGATAGATTTTTGTTAACCAAAAGGTATTGAGGGACATGGGGCTAAGGCGGGTACATGGAGTTAGGTCACAGATCAGCCGTGATCTCAACGAATGGCTGAACAGGCTCGAGGGGCTAAATGACCTGCTCCTGCTCCTATGTTCCTAAGTAGCAGACAGCGAGGTCTCTATCTTATCAGTCTGAGCTAGATTCAAACCCAGATCCCAGAGGTGAAAGGAGAGTATGTGAACCCACTGCATCACCCAATGCTCATTAAGCCTCAGCCGGATCACCAGATCAGCCTATTTATTCTGCAAGTGCTCTTTTCAGTAATCCTTACAAGTGATTGGCGAACGTTTTTTCATTTGTTTCCAGGTCACCAGCACATGGCGTCAATGTGATGTAAGTGACACATGGGCCTTTAAGTTCATTGGTACCACATTCGTTTTACAGGCATAAAATGGACACCTAAACGTAAACCATAGGTTCCAGTCAAGGGGGAGTAAAATCGGGCAGAGTGTAAAACGGGCGTCCAATCCGATCCCGTTAGTTTCGCGCCAGGCGGGTTAGGTTACAATTACCCCCTCAAGTGTCGCTATTTATATCTCCATACTCTTGTCACAATAACGGGCCTTTCCTTAACCTCAGATGAGCATTCCCCATTGAACCAGTGTAATATTTTCCGGCCACCCATGTGGCTTCTCTGAGTGAGCAGCCAATTGAATTCCAATTACTGGCATCTCTTTGCTGCAAAAACCAAACCCATTAGGAACTGCACTAAAAGTGCCAAAATTCATTCAATGCAAGACCCAAACAGCCAGCACAGAGAGAGAGCTTTGCGTCTTCAATCTCAGGATGTGGGCTAAGCTGGCAGGCAGCCTTTATTGCCCGTCCCTAGCTGCCCTGAGAAGGTGTGTTGGGCCGCCTTCTTCCATCCCTTATGAGGACAGTGCTTTCACAAGGGCATTATGTAGGAATTTGACCCAGTCACCAATGCTGCACAACCAGTCAAAAGGAGGTGCAAGAAAGCAGGATGGCGTGACCTGCTTTCTCCATGAGAATGAGCCTAGCCTCTATTCAATACCTCCCTATAATAGCCGAGATTAGCAAGCCATTGCGTAGGGAGTCACCTCCATCCACTCCCTGGCACAACATGTTGGTTGTAGCATCTTTCTGACTCGCAACTAACCCATGAAAAGTAATTCATGAAAGGATTACTTGAAAAAGAGTGGACAAAAAACACAAAACTCACCTCTGCAAGTGCAGCAACGGTTTGACCTCTTTGTCATGGCCATTTCGACCATTCGTCAGTGTGTAGTTACTAAAGAAGGAGACACAGCTGGAGCACCGGCAGCCGACCATAGGGAAAGGGAAGACGGAGGAACTTAAAGTGGCATCGACCAGAAAGTCAGGACTAAAGCAGAAGAGAAGAGAAGAGAACCGCACTCAGCAACAATGAAGTCAAATCGCACAATACCAAAGATCAAATCAGAGGCCGTCGCAATCCTACTTACAGGAAAGCATCATGTCCAGAATTGTAACTGATCTCCTGGTACAACAAACATGTCAACAATGTTCACCAACCCAATGTTACCATGCCGACATCTTTTCAGTCAGCATTTTTTTTTAATATACATCTCAATCCAATGCATTATATTACCAGTATATATCCAGTAAATGTCTGCTTCACCTTCCCTTTTCTTCTTGAAAAAGAGTGGACAAAAAACACAAAACTCACCTCTGCAAGTAACATAAGTAAAGCAACAGTAATGAAGAAAATGATAGCACTAAAGAGTGACAAATCCCCAGGACCAGATGGTTTCCATCCCAGGGTTTTAAAGGAAGTAGGTGAGCACATTGCGGATGCCCTAACTATAATCTTTCAAAGTTCTCTAGATTCAGGAACTGTCCCTCTAGATTGGAAAATTGCACGTCACTCCGCTTTTTAAGAAAGGAGAGGGAAACCGGGGAATTATAGACCAGTTAGCCTAACATCTGTTGTGGGGAAAATGCTGGAGTCTATAATTAAGGATAGGGTGACTGAACACCTCAAGAATTTTCAGTTAATCAGAGAGAGCCAGCATGGATTTGTGAAAGGTAGGTCGTGCCTGACAAACCTGATTGAATTTTTTGAAGAGTTGTCTAAAGTAGTGGACAGGGGAATGTCAATGGATGTTATTTATATGGACTTCCAGAAGGCATTTGATAAGGTCCCACATAAGAGACTGTTAGCTAAGATAGAAGCCCATGGAATCGAGGGAAAAGTACGGACTTGGTTAGGAAGTTGGCTGAGCGAAAAGTGACAGAGAGTAGGGATAATGGGAAGGTACTCAATTGGCAGGATATGACTAGTGGAGTCCCGCAGGGATCTGTCTTGGGGCCTCAATTATTTAATATTTATTAAACACTTAGATGAAGGCATAGAAAGTCTCATATCTAAGTTTGCCGATGACACAAAGATTGGTGGCATTGTAAGCAGTGTAGATGAAAACATAAAATTACAAAGCGATATTGATAGATTAGGTGAATGGGCAAAACTTTGGCAAATGGAATTCAATGTAGACAAATGTGAGGTCATCCACTTTGGATCAAAAAAGGATAGAACAGGGTACTTTCTAAATGGTAAAAAGTTAAAAACAATGGATGTCCAAATGGACCTAGGGGTACTGGTACATAGATCATTGAAGTGTCATGAACAGGTACAGAAAATAATCAATAAGGCTAACGGAATACTGGCCTTTATATCTAGAGGACTAGAGTACAAGGGGGCAGAAGTTATGCTGCAGCTATACAAAACCCTGGTTAGACCGCACCTGGAGAACTGTGAGCACCTTCGGAAGGACATATTGGCCTTGGAGGGAGTGCAGCGTAGGTTTACTAGAATGATACCCAGACTTCAAGGGTTAAGTTACGAGGAGAGATTACACAAATTGGGGTTGTATTCTCTGGAGTTTCGAAGGTTAAGGGGTGATCTGATCGAAGTTAAGAGATATTAAGGGGAACAGATAGGGTGGATAGAGAGAAACTATTTCCGCTGGTTGGGGATTCTAGGTGTAGGGGGCACAGTCTAAAAATTAGAGCCAGACCTTTCAGGAGTGAGATTAGAAAACATTTCTGCACACAAAGGATGGTAGAAGTTTGGATGTCTCTTCCGCAAACGGTAGTTGATACTAGCTCAATTGCCAAATTTAAATCTGAGATAGATAGCTTTTTGGCAACCAAAGTTATTAAGGGATATGGGCCAAAGGCAGGTATATGGAGTTAGATCACAGATCAGCCATGATCTTATCAAATGGCAGAGCAGGCATGGCCTACTCCTGTTCCTATGTTCTCCTTTCAATGCTATTGATTCTTCCCTTCATTGTCATTTATTTGCCACTCTTCCCTCTCCCCATTCATTTACACTTCATTGGCATCCATTTCTCCCTTGCATTTCCCTTGAATTGCCATCCATCCACCCCTCCCTTCTCTCCCTCTTCACTGTCATCCATTCTCCCCTCCGTTCCCTCTCCTCCACTGCCATCCATTCTACCCTCCCTTCCCTGTCCTCCACATTGCAATCCATCCTCCCCTCCCTCTCCTCCATTGCCATCCATCCTCCCCTCCCTTCTCTCTCCTCCACTGCCTGCCATCCTCTCTACCCTTCCCTCTTTTCACTGCTATCTATGTCCTCCCTCCTTTCTCTCTCTCCTCAGTGTTGTTGAGTACTGTTGCAAAGTAATCCCAGCTGCTGCATTATGTAGGCAGAAACTTCTGTTCTGATGAGAATTCCTGCCTATAGTGTGCAGCAGTGGAAATCACTTTACAACAGGAGTCGAGGTGCATCAGTAAAAGGGTTTTGCCAACAAATGCTGACACGCTGACTTGGCTCTTAAAACGCTGACTGGATGTGAATATACAACATTTATAAACCCAACCTCATGTTCCACACCACACAGTCCTCACTGCAAGACATCAGTCCTGAGGGAGTCTGAAAAACGCAGTTACTAATTTTATTGGATCTGTTTTACGTGGCATCTGAGTTTCCAATCGCAATTAAACGCAAAATTAGCTGAGCATGTCTCCTTTAAATAAACCGTTTAACCAATAACTCCAGACTGTTGCCTCCTCGGGTGCATGTCCGTGCAAAATTATTTTCTGAAGACCTTGTTATCTTGACACCTGACAGATGTTCAGCTCCAGTGATCAGGATCTAATGCCTCAATCCTGGAGTGTGATTGATTGTATCTGTTTATAAATACATAGCCTGCTGTTACTGCCAGAGATACAGGCACGCTCCCATCAATTTAAACAAAAATCTCTATCACCATCTGTCTTGTTCGGTTTTAAAATAGAAAAGTGAACACGGTTACATCTTAAGGTATCAACAGTTCATAGGATTGTCCTGGTTACACCAGCAAAATACACATAGCGATTCCCAGGTTATCGAAGGATTACATCAACCTGGCAACCAGCCACTCAAGTCAACCAGTAATGGAAACTGCATTAACAGAGACCAACAGTGGAGCTATTCCTCCCGCTCAGCCTTGTGATCAGTCGGCATGGTAATCCTCTGTCTGACACAGCCATCCCTCCAGAACCTCACCTAAGTGCCCATTCTTCATACAAGAGCCTGGGGTAATGTGTGCCCATCACTAAACTCTTCATCACACAGACACAGATCCTCTCTTCAACTGGTGTGTACACACACACACACACACACACGATGCGGGCGCACGCGCGCGCACACACACATACATAGGTGCGGGCGCGTACACGTGTATAGGCGGGCGTGTGCGCACACACGTATGGGCGCGCGCACACACACACACACACACACAGGTGCGGGCACGCGTGCGCACACACACAGATGTGGGGGCGCACGCACACACACACAGATGTGGGGGTGGGGGCGTATGCACATACACACACACACACACACACACACAGATGTGGGGGCGCACGCACGCACACACACACACACACACACACACACACACACACGGTGCGGGCGCACGCATTTAAAAAAGAAATGAAGCTCGGCAGACAAGAAAGTTGGTGGGTTAGAATATAAACACACAGGCCCTGATTTTAACACCCCCCACGCCCGGCCAGTCACTTATCCACTATGATCCCACGGCCTTCCCGCTGTGTCCCGATCTTAACCTGTTCTTTTGAGCAAGCGAGTGGGACACCCGCAGGAAGGAAGCGGGGTCCTGAGCAAGCACATTCTGAGTTGTGATCAATGTGTTGAAGGGTGAGGAATCTTTGTACCTCTGCACTCACGGAGATACGTACAGGTGAGGGAGGCCATTCTGCACATCTGGCTCATCATTGCATGGCAGCCTGTGGTCTTCCCATCGCAGCTTCTCTTGAATGACTCGGAAGTATTTTGTCTCGGGGTACGGATCACGCTTTGTGTGGAGAAGTACTTCCTGACCTCAGACTAGTTTGTACCTACGTTCCTTGTCCTACAATCATTGTTTAACTTAGTTCAACTGCTCTACTCCAAATAACAAGAGGAACTATGGCTCAACACTGACTTCTCCCTCTGCAATTTCATTTTTGTAACTAGCGTGATATTAATAACCACAGTGGTACATACAAATACTTTTACACACTTAATCAACACTGCTTTTTAAATGAGGTTTCAAGAGAACAACCAGCTGTGCTTTTACCAGGATTTAATTGTAAGTCTGCTTTAAATTTAGTCCTTACATCCAAATGAGTTACCTCCTGAAATAAAGCCCAATCCAATTTTTTTCTTGTCCCCTAGGTTTCCCCTTCTCCCACCAGGACAGGCCTCACACACCGCACTTTGAAAACCATTTCTAATGGCATCACTTTCACAGCGTCATGAAAAAAACCTTCACCCTCTTTCTGCATTCGTGCTGACTCCAGGCTCATATGTACCTCGTGCCCCTCTGCTGTTCAGATTTAACTGGGATGTCCGAATTCCTGCAAGTGAATTTAAATCCTGTCCCAACCTCAAAGTGGTATTTCTAAACTTTAAAATCTCCTCCAAATCTAAAACTGTCGGTCCTGGGACTTTAATTGTAAGCTTTCCCGGATCTGAGTCAGAAGGTTGTGAGTTCAAGCCCCACTCCAGGACTATATTTTTTAATATACAGTTAATCACTATACGCTGAAGCGTTTGCAACCATCTTCAGCCAGAAGTGCCGAGCGGATGATCCATCTCAGCCTCCTCCCGATATCCCCACCTTCACAGAAGCCAGTCTTCAGCCAATTCGATTCACTCCACGTGATATCAAGAAACGGCTGAGTGCACTGGATACAGCAAAGGCTATGGGCCCCGACAACATCCCGGCTGTAATTCTGAAGACTTGTGCTCCAGAACTAGCCGCGCCTCTAGCCAAACTGTTCCAGTACAGCTACAATACTAGCATCTACCAGACAATGTGGAAAATTGCCCAGGTATGTCCTGTCCACAAAAAGCAGGACAAATCCAATCTGGCCAATTACCGCCCCATCAGTCTACTCTCAATCATCAGCAAAGTGATGGAAGGTGTCGTTGACAGTGCTATCAAGCGGCACTTACTCACCAATAACCTGCTCACCGATGCTCAGTTTGGCTTCCGCCAGGACCACTAGGCTCCAGACCTCATTACAGCCTTGGTCCAAACATGGACAAAAGAGCTGAATTCCAGAGATGAGGTGAGAGTGACTGCTCTTGACATCAAGGCAGCATTTGACCGAGTGTGGCACCAAGGAGCCCTCGTAAAATTGAAGTCAATGGAAATCAGGGGGAAAACTCTCCAGCGGCTGGAGTCATACCTAGCACAAAGGAAGATGGTAGTGGTTGTTGGAGGCCAATCATCTCAGCCCCAGGACATTGCTGCAGGAGTTCCTCAGGACAGTGTCCTAGGCCCAACCATCTTCAGCTGCTTCATCAATGACCTTCCCTCCATCATAAGGTCAGAAATGGGGATGTTCGCTGATGATTGCACAGTGTTCAGTTCCATTCGCAACCCCTCAGAAAATGAAGCAGTCCGTGCCCGCATGCAGCAAGACCTGGACAACATCCAGGCTTGGGATGATAAGTGGCAAGTAACATTCGCGCCAGACCAGTGCCAGGCAATGACCATCTCCAACAAGAGAGAGTCTAACCACCTCCCCTTGACATTCAACGACATTACCATTGCCGAATCCCCCACCATCAACATCCTGGGGGTCACCATTGACCAGAAACTTAACTGGACCAGCCACATAAATACTGTGGCTACAAGAGCAGGTCAGAAGCTGGGTATTCTGCGGCGAGTGACTCACCTCCTAACTCCCCAAAGCCTTTCCACCATCTACAAGACAATCTCCTTGTTTACAGACTATACAAAAATAACAGATAGCAATTAATCTTTCTCGCATTACGCAACTTCCAAATTTCCTTATTGGCTGTAAACCACTTTGGGACATCCTGAGGCTGTGAAAAGTGCTATACAAATGCAAGTCTTTCTTTCTTTCTAATGAGGAACTATGCAACCAGATTCACATCTTTTAGGTAATAGGTAGCAAGTGCAGTTCGATGTGTATTGGTCTAAAATAATTAGTTTGGAATCAAAAACCTAAAGAGGCATTATGTATTAAATGGAGCAAAAGGTACAGTGCACAGATCGGAAGAGATCAAGGGGCTATATAGTAAATAAATTCATGAAAATGACAGTGAAGTACTTCACAGCAGCAAAAAAACACAAAAGGACAGAACTCTATGCTAAGGGCTCTGCTGCGGTATCAGGCTGGTTCAAAAGATCACAGCTGGCACCAATTCAAGCTAAAGAGAAATTTGGAAACATATTTCTGGCCAAATAAGTTGCCCAAAAAAGTTCCTTATGTCAGATAATTGGGCAGTATTCCCCCCCCCACCCCTCCATCTAAATAAAGAACTTTTCTATAGCGCCTTTCACATCCTCAGGACTCAGAAGTCCTTTTGAAGTGTGGTCTCTGTTGTACTGGAGGGGAACGCAGCAGCCAATTTGTGCAATGCCCATGGTTGTCCGTCCATTAATCATGGGCAGGACGAAACACAATTTCCCGCCAGCAGCATGATCTCAGAACATCGCCCCTGGAATGTGTGTGGGTCTACAGAACATAATCACCTTTGGGGGTTCCGATATAATCCAAAAAGAAATCAAAACACAAAGACGCCAAAGGAGATAGTTCTTCTGGAAGCGTGAAGACAGCAAAAGTCATCTCCGGGGCACTGGAGTGACCCCTAGGGCTCATGGTGGACTACCATGCGGGGTAAGAGGGCACAGGTTCAGGGACGTCTTTATACGGAGAGTGATTAATGGCTGGAATGGGTCGCCAGGAAAGATGATTGAGATGCTGTAATGAAAAGATTGTAGAGGGTTTGTGTTCTGGGAGGACGAAGGATCTTCTGAACTGACCTCGAGTGTATAGGACGCCTTCTGTGGTTCCTTTATGTCAGCCTTTCAAGTCTCACAGGTAGAAATATTGAGCATCAGCGTGCCAAGCGCATAAACAGAAGAAACTAAAATGCACTTCTCCCTCCACCTACCTTCTTGCCTTTGGTGCGTCATCATGGGTTGTAGATTGTAACTGTCCCTTCTTTGTTGGAAGTTTGCAGTTAATTGAGAGTTTTCTCAGCCTCCCCTGGTCTGTTGTATTTGTCTTCTCTCTGAGGCATTGTTCTTCTATGTAACTGGCTAGCCCTGTGTCCTGACCGAAGGCCTGACTGACACATCGGCAAGCAGTGGAGGTTGGTCCTGTGTCACATGGCCTAGAGTCATCACGTTCATGGTACATGTATCCCATTGACAGAATCTCCTGTGGCTGTTGTTTCTGCAAATTCAAAGATTACACCAATTTAGTTGATGTGTTTTATTTCTCACCTGAAAGTATTGATATCCTTGCTAGGATTTGGTTCCAGGCAATGGTCACCCTCTGGTGCAGGAAAGAACGAACGAACGAACTTGCATTTATATACAGCGGCCTTCACGACCTCAGGACGTCCCCAAGTCCTTTACGGCCAATTAAGTACTTTTGAAGTGTAGTCACTGTTGTAATGTGAGAACAACCAATGGTCAATGGGAGGGAGTGGGGGGGAGGGAAAGAGACCAGAGTATATATTGTCCCACCCAAAAATGTTTTCTGGATTTGCTTATGTCCCCCTCCACATCCTCTGCTCCAAATCCCAGAACTATCCTACGTTCTGCCCTAAAGCCTTTATATGTGATTGCAGCCCTGCACTCCAGCACCTTGCCCAAGGGTCCAGTATTCACGTGTGACCCTTGGCAATGAGTATCACTAAGCTGTTCAACTGTGGAATATATCACAGCTGAACCCCGTCCTATCTATCCACACGCACACACACGCACGCACGCACACGCACGCACACGTACACACACGCACACACACGCACACTTCCAGTAGGGTTTAGAGGATGTCTATCTGAAATGAGAGCCCTAAGCAATTTCTTCTTCCCCAATCCAGGGCACTGTTGCCAACTGTAATTCCACGATCAACACTCTCCTCTAGACCAGCTAAGGATAGGCCCAGGGATTGGATTACACAAATTTTGTTTACAAATGACCTCATACAGACTAAAGCAATTGACATAAATATCAAATTCAATCCATAAGCCTCTGAATAAGGCAGCAATAACCTGCTTCCTTTAGATCATAATTTATAATCTCATCATTGGAATAAAGCCCAGCGTCCCTGTGCCGGCTCTATGAAAGAGCAATCCAATTAGTCCCACTCCCCTGCTCTTTCCCCATAGCCCTGTAAATTTTTCCTTTTCAAGTATTTATCCAATTCCCTTTCGAATCTGCTTCTACCGCCCTTTCAGGCAGTGCGTTCCAGATAATGACAACTTGCTGCTTAAAAAAAATTCTCCTCATCTCCCCCCTAGCTTTTTTGCCAATTACCTTAAATCTGTGTCCTCAGGTTACTGACCTTCCTGCCACTGGAAACAGTTTCTCCCTATCTACTGTATAAAAACACCTCATGACTTTGAACACCTCTATTAAATCTCCCCTTAACCTTCTCTGCTGTAAGGAGAACAATCCCAACAACTCCAATCTCTCCACATAACTGAAGTCCCTCATCCCTGGTACCAATCTAGTAAATCTCCTCTGCACCCTCTCTAAGCCTTGACATCCTTCCTAAAGTGTGGTGCCCAGAATTGGACACGATACTCCAGCTGAGGCCTAACCAGTGACTTCCTTGCTTTTGTACTCTATACCTCCATTTATAAAGCCAAGGATCCTGTTTGTTTTTTTAACTGTTTTATCAACTTGTCCTGCCACCTTTAAAGATTTGTGTATGTGAAACCCTCAGGTCTCTCGGTTCCTGCACCCCCTTTAAAATTGTACCATTTAGTTTATTTTGCCTCTCCTCATTTTTCCTTCCAAAATATATCACTTCACACTTCTCTGCGTTTTCAGTTGCCATGTGTCTGCCCATTTCACCAGTCTGTCTATGTCCTCTTGAAGTCTGATACCATCCTTCACACTGTTTACTACATTTCCAAGCTTTGTGTCATCTGCAAACTTTGAAATTATGCCCTTTATACCCAAGTCCAGGTCATTAATACATTTCAAAAAGAGCAGTGGTCCTAATACTGACCCCTGGGGAACATCACTGCACACTTCCCTCCAGTCTAAAAAACAACTGTTCACCACTACTCTCTGCTTTCTGTCCCTTAGCCAATTTTGTATACATGTTGCCTTTAATCCCACGGGCTTCAATTTTGCTAACAAGTCTATTACGTGGCACTTTATCAATCGCCTTTTGAAGGTCCATATACACATCATCCGCACTACCCTCATCAACACTCTCCGTTATTTCATCAAAGAATTAAATCAAGTTAGTCAAACGCGATTTGCCTTTAACAAATCCATGTTGACATCATTTATTAACCCATGTTCTTCCAAGTGACAATTAATTTTTTTCTTTTTTTTAAATTTTGTGTAGACATCGGGAGAGTGCTTTTTGTTCATAGTGCTGCCCTGGACTTCCCACCCCCCCGCCCTTCACTGTTTGTTCAAAAATGAGAAAACATCCTCGCTGTTTACCTCGCTCTGCCTTAGACGATCGCGCAGAAGTTCAATCTGCTGCCAGGCGTCCCCCAAATCGTCGGTCAGTTTGGAATTTAATAGCAGTGCTGAAAAGGGGTAAGAGTAAAATCAGCCACAGAAGCCACAGGCTGCTCATTTATTCCCACCGTTCTTTTTAAAAATAAATCAGTCCCAATGATAACTGTTTAAATAAAAAACAGACCGGTGGGCATCCATTAACATTGCTCTTCTTGTACGTACTTTCCATTAGCTGTTCCTCGCACCTCTTCTGCATAAGGAGCTTGGGACACTCCTCTGGGACCTCTCGGGACATTGTAGACTTGTCCCTTTGGACCGGCTCCTGTGATGACTCCACACTCTGTGATGCGGTGACGGGTTTGGCCAGTACTTCCTCATCTAGTTGGTGAGGTATCCTGGGAGATTCGTGAATCACAAACTGCTGTTTCTCTTTACAACTTAAAGGTTCTGTTGTCTGCATAGAGTAGGAGGGGGGGGGGGATGCGGTGGGGGGAGAAAAACACACGCGCAATTTTAAAGGCGAATTGAAATTTATACGCTCCGCTGTCACGACCACCTTTTCTTACGGTGTCACCCGACCCCAACCCCTTCCACAGTCCTGCTGAATAGGAAAGGATTATGTGGAACACTGGGAGAAGTCGAATGCAGACACCACAGCTCAATCACTGTAGCCAGGAAAGTAGCCATGTGACAAGTCTCCGCAGGGTAAAGTGGTTCTGCCCTGCAGTTGATGATACCACAGAGATCAACAACAACAACTTGCATTTACGTAGCGCCTTTAACGTAGTAAAACGCCCCAAGGCGCTGCACAGGAGTGATTATCAAACAAAATTTGACACTGAGCCACATAAAGAGATATTAGGACAGGTGACCAAAAGCTTGGTCAAAGAGGTAGGTTTTAAGGAGCGTCTTCAAGGAGGCGAGAGAGGTAGAGAGGTTTATGGAGAGAATTCCACAGCTTAAGGCCTGGGCAGCTAATGGCATGGCCGCCCAATGGTGGAGTGATGGAAATTGGGGGCAAGAGGTCAGAATTGGAGGAGCGCAGAGATTTCGGAGGTATATCTCCTCTGTGTGCAAAGTTAAAGGAAAATCCTTTCCAAAACTGCCATTATAAACCAATCCTCCTTTAACCTTACACATAGAGAACAGTACATATGTAAGTCTCTTGGCGGTTGTGTTTAAAACAGTCTGAACAGATCCGTAGCATAAGTGTCACCCAGCCCGTAGTCCTCAAAAGCCCCTTTTATTTCCATCTCTTCCGAGAGGGCTGACTCACGGTTCCATTAGCGCCTCCAATACCTTGCCCAAATGGCCATTTGTCATTTGTGGTCCTGGACACGAAGGTGCAGAAATTCGTCCTGGGCGGGTAGCGCAAAACGGGCGGCATGGCATCGACCGCCCGACATACGCCCCGCCCGATATACGCCCCGCCCGATATTCGCTTCCACTGACTTCACTGCAACTGAATATCGGGTGCAGCGGATAACAGGTGGCCCGTGCGATGCCGCCCGTTTCTTGCCCTGCCGCCCAAGGACAAATTTCTACCCCTTTCTACGTGTTCAACTGTGACAGGGATCACAGCCGATCTCCTACCCCTGTTCTCACCCATCTCACGCACACGCACACACGCTGGGGACTCTGCAGCAAGGCTACAAACAAGCACGCCTCACTGACTTCTCAAGTCCAGATAGGGTGACATGCACAGGCGCACATGCACACACGTTATCAGAGGGGGCAAAGGACTAACGCCACAGGCAACTGAAAGGTGGCTTTTTTCCATCTACTCCAGCTAGCATGTTATTTGGTAATGAGGTGGGTGAGGCTGTGAAAAAATAAAAACTGGTTCTTGTATTAAGTAAAAAGTTGGCACCTCATCAGGGACAGCCAGTTTGGTTGGAATCCTTCCCCTGCCTAATCCGTGCTGCCATCGCCAATTAAAGAGCTGTTTGTGCCCTGTGAAGCAGGTCTTATTTGTTATTAATATAAAGCCCCAGGCATGAGCCCTGTCTGGGGATCAGTAGTATCAGAACAAACCAAAGGAGCAACGGCAACTAACGAAAGCAAAGCGGTGACAGCCGTGGCTCAGTGGGTAGCACTCTCGCCTCTGAGTCAGACGGTTCTGGGTTCAAGCCCCACTCCAGAGTCTCGAGCACAAAATCTAGGCTGACGCTCCAGTGCAGTACTGAGGAAGTGCTGCATTGTCGGAGGTGCTGCATTGCCGGAGGTGCCGACCTTTGGATGAGATGTTAAATCAAGGCCCCGTCTGCCCTCTCAGGTGGATGTAATAGCACTATTTTGAAGAAGAGCTGGCCAATATTTATCCCTCAACCAACATCACCAGAACAGATTACCTGCTCATTATCACATTGGGAGAAAGACCAAATGGGTCTGCCCCATCAGTATCTATGTGCTCAGTATTTCCTGCCCATGTTGTTAACAGTGTTTGTGGGAGCTTGCTGTGCGCAAATTGGCTGCCACATTTCCTACTTTGCAACAGTGACTACACTTCAAAAGTACTTTATTGGCTTTGAAGTGCTTTGGGATGTCCTGAGGTCGAAAGACACTTTATAAATGCAAGGTTCTTTTCTTTCATTGCCTATTTTGCCTGAGGGTTATTATCACCCTTCTCCCTGTTCGGTGACACCGGGCAAAGTAGGGTTGAGATCAGGTACTTGACGCAGTAATGGATCAGACCTGCAGTTCTCTGCTCCATGTTTGTATCCCAGTGTCCCACAGCACTGTGCTATGAATTATCCCGTGTAACACACCGGTGGAAATAATTATCATGACCCATCCTCCATGTAACACAGCAATGATAAAAGAGGAGTAAAGATTCCCTCTGGTCTCTGCATGTCTTAAGTTATAGAGATCTGCAGTGGTGTCTGCCTCATCGACACTGTTAACAACATGGGCAGGAAGTACTGAGCACATAGATACTGATGGGGCGGACCATTTGGTCTCTCTCGGTTAATTTACGTGGGAAAGAACCTCCATCGTGGCGTCCGCTTCTTGAACAAATCCAATATTTTCGCTTCTACTAATCTACCAACAAGTCCAACTGCAGGTCACTCATTGTGGTCAGAGGCCAGGAGGCAGAGTTACCATTTAAATGTCGGCGTGCTAGGAGGAGCAGAGTGTGCTCCCGTCGGCAGCTGTTGCTCTGCCTCACCCTTCCGGTGCGGGTGATATTCCTAACTTTGATCCCAGATGGCGGTAACCATTTCCAAACGGACTGTTCCTGAGATCGGCATGTACTCGCCCATACATTTCAACACTGACACCAACCAGCCTGACACAACAACAGCGAGAGATGTGCGTCATAGATGAACCAGAACAAATTTTAAATGAGATCTGCAGTGGTGTCTGCCTCATCGTCACTGTAAACAACACGGGCAGGAAATACTGACCGCATACATACCGCCAATAAAACGGCAGCCACGCCCACCAATGGAATTTACATTCCCACCAGGCGATGCTGCCTCCTGAAGACACTATTATCAACAAAACAAAACACGCACACCTCTTTAGATGGGGCTCATTATCCCGACACAACAATGTCATCTCATTTACCTCATGGGTACGGGAGCGTAGTGGTCACGTTACTGGACTAATAATAAAAAGAGCGCGAGTTCAAATCCCGCCATAGTAATTTGAGGCATGACGTGTGGTGAGTGTAACATGCTGCAGAGGAAAAAGGTGACTTTGGACCTATGGTTCCCAAAGTTCTCGACCACTGGGGTTTTCCTCGAGGCATGTCTCGGTCTGTAGTAGACTAATTGATAGAGATTGATTGCCAAGGTTAGTCAACAATTCTATTATTGTTGTACTATGCGACTATCAGGATGGTAGAAGGCGAACTAGATGGACTTTGGTTTTTTTTCTCGTCTAGCAATTCCTATGTCCCTATGAGTTTGAGAATTTGAATTCAGTTTAAAACAAAATCTGGAAATAAAAAGCTGGTATCAGTAAAAAAAGTGAACCGTGAAGCTATCGAATTGTCGTAACTGGTTCACTAATGTCCTTTAGGGAACGAAGCCCGCCGTCCTTACCCGGTCTGATTCCAGTCCCATACCAACGTGATTGACTCTCTTAACAGCCCTCCAAAGTGGCCTAGCAAGCCACTCAGTTGTGTCAAACCATTACAAAGAATAAACTAGATGGACTGCAGCGGTTCGAGAGGAGGCCCACCGCCACCGCCACCACCTTCTCAGGGCAACCGGGGATGGGCAATAAATGCCGGCCTTGCCAGCGACGCCCACATCCCAAGTTTAAAAGTCAGTGCTGTGAGAACAGGTGTAAAGGACATTCAGATGTCTTACTCTGTTCACTCAGCCTTCAACCCTCGATCACACGCCAATCAACTTTTTGTTAAGGCAGGGGGTAAGTCCCAGATTGGCAAGCATCAGTCCTCAGTTGGGGCGAGGCTGGGGGTTTCCTACCTGTATGACGGACTGGACACACGAAGAAGGGCTGCTGCGGCCGCTGGAGTTGGTTTGAGTGCTGGCTGCGGACTGATTGCAGTGTGTCCGTGACATGCTCAGAAGGCGATGGATCTCCAGTTGCTGGGCTTTGATGGTTCGCTCTAACCTGGAAAGGAAAAAGTTATCAATTACTTTATACAATCAAATATTTTTTGCATGCACCGTAACGAAAGCTTAAGTCTGGTAAATTCAAAGTTGGTAAATCAGAGTAAGATTTCCTCGGTCGCTGTGTGTTAGCAACATCGTAAACAAAGCAGGAGGACTTCTTATCTGCGATAGTTCTAGTGAAATCATAGAATCATAGAAGTTACAACATGGAAACAGGCCCTTCGGCCCAACATGTCCATGTCGCCCAGTTTATACCACTAAGCTAGTCCCAATTGCCTGCACTTGGCCCATATCCCTCGATACCCATCTTCCCCATGTAACTGTCCAAATGCTTTTTAAAAGACAAAATTGTACCCGCCTCTACTACTGCCTCTGGCAGCTCGTTCCAGACACTCACCACCCTTTGAGTGAAAAAATTGCCCCTCTGGATCCTTTTGTATCTCTCCCCTCTCACCTTAAATCTGTGCCCCCTCGTTATAGACTCCCCTACCTTTGGGAAAAGATTTTGACTATCGACCTTATCTATGCCCCTCATTATTTTATAGACTTCTATAAGATCACCCCTTAACCTCCTACTCTCCAGGGAAAAATGTCCCAGTCTGTCTAACCTCTCCCTGTAAGTCAAACCATCAAGTCCCGGTAGCATCCTAGTAAATCTTTTCTGCACTCTTTCTAGTTTAATAATATCCTTTCTATAATAGGGTGACCAGAACTGTACACAGTACTCCAAGTGTGGCCTCACCAATGCCCTGTACAACTTCAACAAGACATCCCAACTCCTGCATTCAATGTTCTGACCAATGAAACCAAGCATGCTGAATGCCTTCTTCACCACCCTATCCACCTGTGACTCCACTTTCAAGGAGCTATGAACCTGTACTCCTAGATCTCTTTGTTCTATAACTCTCCCCAACGCCCTACCATTAACGGAGTAGGTCCTGGCCCGATTCGATCTACCAAAATGCATCACCTCACATTTATCTAAATTAAACTCCATCTGCCATTCATCGGCCCACTGGCCCAATTTATCAAGATCCCGTTGCAATCCTAGATAACCTTCTTCACTGTCCACAATGCCACCAATCTTGGTGTCATCTGCAAACTTACTAACCATGCCTCCTAAATTCTCATCCAAATCATTAATATAAATAACAAATAACAGCGGACCCAGCACCGATCCCTGAGGCACACCGCTGGACACAGGCATCCAGTTTGAAAAACAACCCTCCACAACCACCCTCTGTCTTCTGTCGTCAAGCCAATTTTGTATCCAATTGGCTACCTCACCTTGGATCCCATGAGATTTAACCTTATGTAACAACCTACCATGCGGTACCTTGTCAAATGCTTTGCTGAAGTCCATGTAGACCACGTCTACTGCACAGCCCTCATCTATCTTCTTGGTTACCCCTTCAAAAAACTCAATCAAATTCGTGAGACATGATTTTCCTCTCACAAAACCATGCTGACTGTTCCTAATTAGTCCCTGCCTCTCCAAATGCCTGTAGATCCTGTCCCTCAGAATACCCTCTAACAACTTACCCACTACAGATGTCAGGCTCACTGGTCTGTAATTCCCAGGCTTTTCCCTGCCGCCCTTCTTAAACAAAGGCACAACATTTGCTACCCTCCAATCTTCAGGCACCTCACCTGTAGCGGTGGATGATTCAAATATCTCTGCTAGGGGACCCGCAATTTCCTCCCGAACCTCCCACAACGTCCTGGGATACATTTCATCAGGTCCCGGAGATTTATCTACCTTGATGCGCGTTAAGACTTCCAGCACCTCCCTCTCTGTAATATGTACACTCCTCAAGACATCACTATTTATTTCCCCATGTTCCCTAACATCCATGCCTTTCTCAACCGTAAATACCGATGTGAAATATTCATTCAGGATCTCACCCATCTCTTGTGGTTCCGCACATAGATGACCTTGTTGATCCTTAAGAGGCCCTACTCTCTCCCTAGTTACCCTTTTGCCCTTTATGTATTTGTAGAAGCTCTTTGGATTCACCTTTGCCTGATCTGCCAAAGCAATCTCATATCCCCTTTTTGCCCTCCTGATTTCTCTCTTAACTCTACTCCGGCAATCTCTATACTCTTCAAGGGATCCACTTGATCCCAACTGCCTATGCATGTCATATGCCTCCTTCTTCTTTTTGACTAGTGCCTCAATCTCCCGAGTCATCCAAGGTTCCCTACTTCTACCAGCCTTGCCCTTCACTTTATAAGGAATGTGCTTACCCTGAACCCTGGTTAACACACTTTTGAAAGCCTCCCACTTACCAGACGTCCCTTTGCCTGCCAACAGACTCTCCCAATCAACTTCTGAAAGTTCCTGTCTAATACCATCAAAATTGGCCTTTCCCCAATTTAGAATTTTAACTTTTGGGCCAGACCTATCCTTCTCCATAGCTATCTTAAAACTAATGGAATTATGATCACTGGTCCCAAAGTGATCCCTCACTAACACTTCTGTCACCTGCCCTTCCTTATTTCCCAAGAGGAGGTCAAGTTTTGCCCCCTCTCTAGTCGGGCCATCCACATACTGAATGAGAAATTCCTCCTGAATACACTCAACAAATTTCTCTCCATCCAAGCCCCTAATGCTATGGCTGTCCCAGTCAATGTTGGGAAAGTTAAAGTCCCCGACTATTACCACCCTATTTTTCTTGCAGCTGTCTGTAATCTCCTTACATATTTGCTCCTCAATTTCCCGTTGACTATTTGGGGGTCTGTAGTACAATCCTATCAAAGTGATCTCTCCCTTCTTATTTTTCAGTTCTACCCATATGGACTCAGTGGGCGAACCCTCGGATATATCCCCTCTCACTACTGCCGTGATGTTCTCCCTAATCAAGAACGCAACTCCCCCTCCTCTCTTACCTCCTGCTCTATCTTTCCTATAGCATCTGTACCCTGGAACATTGAGCTGCCAGTCCTGCCCCTCCCTTAGCCATGTTTCAGTAATAGCTATAACATCCCAGTCCCATGTACCCATCCATGCCCTGAGTTCATCTGCCTTGCCCATCAGACTTCTTGCATTGAAATAAATGCAGTTTAATCTAGACTTCCCTTGGTCTCTGCCCTGCTTTCTCAGACCATCTGTCCGGTCATGTTCTGTACACTCTCCCTTACTGCCTTTTGTTTCTGTCACCACTTTATTTCCCACTGACTTCCTGCATCGGTGCCCATCCCCCTGCCACATTAGTTTAAACCCTCCCCAACAGCACTGGCAAACACTCCCCCTAGGACATTGGTTCCAGTCCTGCCCAGATGCAGACCGTCCAATTTGTACTGGTCCCACCTCCCCCAGAACCGGTTCCAATGGCCCAGGAATTTGAATCCCTCCAGCTTGCACCATCTCTCAAGCCACGTATTCATCTTAGCTATCCTGTCATTCCTACTCTGACTAACCCGTGGCACTGGTAGCAATCCTGAGATTACTACCTTTGAGGTCCTACTCTTTAGTTTAACTCCTAACTCCCTAAATTCAGCTTGTAGGACCTCATCCTGTTTTTTACCTATATCGTTGGTGCCTATATGCACCACGACAACTGGCTGTTCACCCTCCCCCTCCAGAATGTCCTGCAGCCGCTCCGAGACATCCTTGACCCTTGCACCAGGGAGGCAACATACCATCCTGGAGTCTCGGTTGCGTCCGCAGAAACGCCTGTCTATTCCCCTTACAATCGAGTCCCCTATCACTATAGCTCTGCCACTCTTTTTCCTGCCCTCCTGTGCAGCAGAGCCAGCCACGGTGCCATGAACCTGGCCACTGCCACCTTCCCGTAATCGTAAATAAGTTGTAAAAAAAATGTTTCCAACTTTGCAGGAAACATTCTTCCTGAACCTCTATAACAACACACAGTGACCAGAGAGAATCTTCCTCAACACCGACCCACAGTGACCAGAGAGAATCTTCATCAACATCAACAACACACAGTGACCAGAGGAAATCTTCCTCAACATCGACAACACACAGTGACCAGAGAGAATCTTCCTCAACATCGACAACACACAGTGACCAGAGAGAATCTTCCTCAACAACAACACACAGTGACCAGAGAGAATCTTCATCAACATCAACAACACAGTGACCAGAGGAAATCTTCCTCAACAAAAACACACAGTGACCAGAGAGAATCTTCCTCAACATCGACAACACACAGTGACCAGAGGGAATCTTCCTCAACAACAACACACAGTGACCAGAGGGAATCTTCCTCAACAACAACACACAGTGACCAGAGAGAATCTTCCTCAACACCGACAACACACAGTGACCAGAGAGAATCTTCCTCAACACCGACAACACAGTGACCAGAGAGAATCTTCCTCAACATTGACAACACACAGTGACCAGAGGGAATCTTCCTCAACATCAACAACACACAGTGACCAGAGGGAATCTTCCTCAACATCAACAACACACAGTGACCAGAGGGAATCTTCCTCAACACCGACCCACAGTGACCAGAGGGAATCTTCCTCAACACCGACCCACAGTGACCAGAGAGAATCTTCATCAACATCAACAACACACAGTGACCAGAGGGAATCTTCCTCAACACCGACCCACAGTGACCAGAGGGAATCTTCCTCAACACCGACAACACACAGTGACCAGAGAGAATCTTCCTCAACACCGACAACACACAGTGACCAGAGAGAATCTTCCTCAACATCGACAACACACAGTGACCAGAGGGAATCCTCCTCAACAACAACACAGTGACCAGAGAGATTCTTCCTCAACATCGACAACACACAGTGACCAGAGAGAATCTTCCTCAACATCAACAACACAGTGACCAGAGAGAATCTTCCTCAACATTGACAACACACAGTGACCAGAGGGAATCCTCCTCAACAACAACAGTGACCAGAGAGATTCTTCCTCAACATCGACAACACACAGTGACCAGAGAGAATCTTCCTCAACATCAACAACAACAGTGACCAGAGAGATTCTTCCTCAACACCGACCCACAGTGACCAGAGAGAATCTTCCTCAACATCAACAACAACACAGTGACCAGAGAGAATCTTCCTCAACATCAACAACACACAGTGACCAGTGGGAATCTTCCTCAACACCGACCCACAGTGACCAGAGAGAATCTTCCTCAACATCGACAACACACAGTGACCAGAGGGAATCTTCCTCAACATCAACAACACACAGTGACCAGAGGGAATCTTCCTCAACATCAACAACACACAGTGACCAGAGGGAATCTTCCTCAACATCAACAACACACAGTGACCAGAGGGAATCTTCCTCAACATCAACAACACACAGTGACCAGTGGGAATCTTCCTCAACAACAACAGTGACCAGAGAGAATCTTCCTCAACATCGACCCACAGTGACCAGAGAGAATCTTCCTCAACATCGACAACACACAGTGACCAGAGGGAATCTTCCTCAATATCAACAACACACAGTGACCAGAGGGAATCTTCTAGAACATTTACGGCACCAACACACAGTGACCGGGGCAATTTTCCAGAAAGCTTACAACAATGACACAAATAAATTGGACGGAATATTCCGAAACATTTACGGCAACAACACACAGTGATCAGAGGCAATGCAGAAATCATTTTATGACAGAAATTAATCATTTTTGTCTATGATGCATCATGTTTTTGGCTCCATCTCTTCCCCCCCAAACCCCGACCCACCATCACGTTACTTCCGAGATTAAAAAACAGGTTCACTCCCAGAAAATGGCCCAGCTTGTTTTGATCCACAATAGTCTCAGAACAGACATCATGGGACGTTTTTCTACACTGAAGGTGCTGTATTAATGCAAGTAATTGGGTTTTTTTTACAAATAAAAGGTGGTCCAGCGAGGTGTGCTCCCACCCGGTAAGGGATACCTCGCAGTGGCTGGAAAGGAACTTGGAAAGTGAGGGGGGAGAACCAGTTGTTGTGATCCGTGTTGCAACCAATGACATAGGAAAGAACAGGGTGGAAGTCCAATGGAGTTGAGGCAATCGGCCCGATATTCATGTCTTCAAATAGGCGAGCTGCCCATGGAAACTCGCCTAAATTATTGAAATGAGGTTGAGGCCTACCTCAGGCCTCCCGGATGGGGCCCACGCTGCCTGTGCAGCGTGGATTCTGGACCAAAGAACAGATCCAGAAGAATTTCTAACCCCAATATGTTTTATAACCGACAGGGGAACAGACCTCACTAGATTTAGTGATAAGTAACAAACAAGGATTAGTTAACAACTTGTTGGTAAGGGAACATCTTGCAAATACTGAAACATACAAGATTCATATTGAAAGATTCTTATTGAAACGTACAAGATTCTGAGGGGACCTCGATAGGGTAGATGCTGAGAGGATGTCACCCCTCATGGGGGAATCTAAAACTAGGGGGCACAGTCTCAGAATAAGGGGTCGCCCGTTTAAGACGCAAATGAGGAGGAATTTCTTCTCCCAGAGGGTCGTGAATTTTTGGAATTCTTTATCCCAAAAAGCGGTGGAGGCTGAGTCATTGAATACATTCAAGGCTGAGTTAGACAAATTTTTGATCAGCAAGGGAGTCAAAGGATATGGGAAAAGGGCGGGAAAGTGGAGTTGAGGTAAAAATCAGATCAGCCGTGATCTCATTAAATGGCGGAGCAGGCTCGAGAGGCCGAATGGCCTACTCCTGCTCCTATCTCTTATGGTCATATAATTATGATTGAATTTGATATTTGAACTGAGAGGGAAAAGGGAGTCACAAACCAAGGTTTTAAATTTAAGCAAGGCAAACTTCGAAAGGATGAGAAATAAACTGACCACAGATGTTTTGAGGAGGTCACTAACGTCGATGGATGTTGTCTATTTGGAGCTTCAGAGACATTTGATGGGGTTACTCACAAACATTAGTAGCAAAAATAAGTAACTTTGTGACATGGGTCAGTAATTGGTTGGGATATAGGAGACAGTGAATAAGGATAAAGAGAATAAAGAATAAAGAATGTACCTCATTGAAACATATAAAATTCTTAGAGGGCTTGACAGGGTACATGCTGAGAGGCTGGAGAGTCTAGAACTACAGGTCACAATCTCAAGATAAGGGGTCGGCCATTTAGGACCAAGATAAGGAAAAATTCCTTCACTCAGAGGGTTGTGAATCCTTGGAATTCTCTACCCCACAAGGCTGTGGGTGCTCAGTCGTTGAGTATATTCAAGACTGAGATCGACAGATTTTTGGACTCTAAGGGAATCAAGGGATATGGGGATCGGGCGGGAAAGTGGAGTCGAGGCCGAAGATCAGCCATGATCTTATTGATGGCCCGACTAGAGAGGGGGCAAAACTTGACCTCCTCTTGGGAAATAAGGAAGGGCAGGTGACAGAAGTGTTGGTGAGGGATCACTTTGGGACAAGTGATCATAATTCCATTAGTTTTAAGATAGCTATGGAGAAGGATAGGTCTGGCCCAAAAGTTAAAATTCTAAATTGGGGAAAGGCCAATTTTGATGGTATTAGACAGGAACTTTCAGAAGTTGATTGGGAGAGTCTGTTGGCAGGCAAAGGGACGTCTGGTAAGTGGGAGGCTTTCAAAAGTGTGTTAACCAGGGTTCAGGGTAAGCACATTCCTTATAAAGTGAAGGGCAAGGCTGGTAGAAGTAGGGAACCTTGGATGACTCGGGAGATTGAGGCACTAGTCAAAAAGAAGAAGGAGGCATATGACATGCATAGGCAGCTGAGATCAAGTGGATCCCTTGAAGAGTATAGAGATTGCCGGAGTAGAGTTAAGAGAGAAATAAGGAGGGCAAAAAGGGGATATGAGATTGCTTTGGCAGATCAGGCAAAGGTGAATCCAAAGAGCTTCTACAAATACATAAAGGGCAAAAGGGTAACTAGGGAGAGAGTAGGGCCTCTTAAGGATCAACAAGGTCATCTATGTGCGGAACCACAAGAGATGGGTGAGATCCTGAATGAATATTTCACATCGGTATTTACGGTTGAGAAAGGCATGGATGTTAGGGAACTTGGGGAAATAAATAGTGATGTCTTGAGGAGTGTACATATTACAGAGAGGGAGGTGCTGGAAGTCTTAACGCGCATCAAGGTAGATAAATCTCCGGGACCTGATGAAATGTATCCCAGGACGTTATGGGAGGTTAGGGAGGAAATTGATTTTTGAAGGGGTAACCAAGAAGATAGATGAGGGCTGTGCAGTAGACGTGGTCTACATGGACTTCAGCAAAGCATTTGACAAGGTACCGCATGGTAGGTTGTTACATAAGGTTAAATCTCATGGGATCCAAGGTGAGGTAGCCAATTGGATACAAAATTGGCTTGACGACAGAAGACAGAGGGTGGTTGTGGAGGGTTGTTTTTCAAACTGGATGCCTGTGTCCAGCGGTGTGCCTCAGGGATCGGTGCTGGGTTCGCTGTTATTTGTTATTTATATTAATGATTTGGATGAGAATTTAGGAGGCATGGTTAGTAAGTTTGCAGATGACACCAAGATTGGTGGCATTGTGGACAGGGAAGAAGGTTATCTGGGATTGCAACGGGATCTTGATAAATTGGGCCAGTGGGCCGATGAATGGCAGATGGAGTTTAATTTAGATAAATGTGAGGTGATGCATTTTGGTAGATCGAATCGGGCCAGGACCTACTCCGTTAATGGTAGGGCGTTGGGGAGAGTTATAGAACAAAGAGATCTAGGAGTACAGATTCATAGCTCCTTGAAAGTGGAGTCACAGGTGGATAGGGTGGTGAAGAAGGCATTCGGCATGCTTGGTTTCATTGGTCAGAACACTGAATGCAGGAGTTGGGATGTCTTGTTGAAGTTGTACAGGGCATTGGTGAGGCCACACTTGGAGTACTGTGTACAGTTCTGGTCACTCTATTATAGAAAGGATATTATTAAACTAGAAAGAGTGCAGAAAAGATTTACTAGGATGCTACCGGGACTTGATGGTTTGACTTACAGGGAGAGGTTAGACAGACTGGGACTTTTTTCCCTGGAGAGTAGGAGGTTAAGGGGTGATCTTATAGAAGTCTATAAAATAATGAGGGGCATAGATAAGGTCGACAGTCAAAATCTTTTCCCAAAGGTAGGGGAGTCTATAACGAGGGGGCATAGATTTAAGGTGAGAGGGGAGATACAAAAGGGTCCAGAGGGGCAATTTTTTCACTCAAAGGGTGGTGAGTGTCTGGAACGAGCTGCCAGAGGCAGTAGTAGAGGCGGGTACAATTTTGTCTTTTAAAAAGTGTTAGCGTGGATTGAGAAGTTAGCTGCGGTGCTGCGGAGTGTCCAGTCTTCTCCCAAAGCTTTGTCCAAATAAACTGCATGTTGAATCTTTAAGTCTGACTCCGAGTGGTGATTTTTTCCCACAACAAAAGCATTTGGACAGTTACATGGGTAAGATGGGTATAGAGGGATATGGGCCAAGTGCAGGCAATTGGGACTAGCTTAGTGGTATAAACTGGGCGACATGGACATGTTGGGCCGAAGGGCCTGTTTCCATGTTGTAACTTCTATGATTCTATGATTCTATGAATGGTCAAGCAGGCTCGAGGGGCCGTATGGCCTGCTCCTGCTCCTTTTACTTATGTTCTTATGTCATCCACATTCCCAAGAACAAAAGTTTCTTGGGAATGTGGGTGACATAAGAACATAAGTACGACGAAGCTGATACTTGGAATGGAGCGCAAGGGTAGCGATGAGAATCACAAACGTAAAAGCTCTGTGTCCGACCACCTCGAAATGAGATCAATCAGTTTAATATTATATACACTCCTCCTTATCTCGTTAAAACATGGGTTAACTGAGGAGCAGCGCTGCTGGTATCTATGGAGACAGCCGTGGGCTCAGCCAGCCTGTTCTCCCAACCGAGAACAAAGTAGATTCGGGGAATAAATGTGGTTGGTGGGAGGAGGAGCTTTTGATATAAAGGTTTGATGACAGCTTTCTTGAATTTTTTTTTAAATCCTTGCTTGACCTCCCGCTTCAATGAAAGGCACAACCACCAAGAAGTGATGTCTTTCAAGCATTCTTCAGTATATAGAATCATAGAAAGGTTACAGCACAGAAGGAGGCCATTCAGCCCCTCAAGCTCGTGCCAGCTCTCTGAAAGAGCAATCCAGCTAGTCGCACTTCCCCACCCTTTCCCCGTAGCTCTGCAGTTTTTTTCCTTTCAAGTACTTATCCAATTCCCTTTTGAAGGCCAGGATTGAATCTGCCTCCACCACCCCCTCAGGCAGTGCATTCCAGATCCTAACCACTCACTGTGTAAAAAAGTTTTTCCTCATATCGCTTTTGGTTCTTTTGCCAGTCACCTTAAATCTGTGTCTTCTGGTTCTCGCCCTTCCGCCAATGGGAACAGCTTCTCTCTATCTACTCCGTCTAGACCCCTCATGATTTTGAACACCTCTATCAAATCTCCTCTCAACCTTCTCTGCTCTAAGGAGAACAACCTCTTCTTCTCCAGTCTATCCATGTGACTGAAGTCCCTCATCCCTGGATATGGCTCTAAGTTAACAGCAGAGGGGACTCCCTCAATGGATTTACCAGGTGAATGAATCACCTGGTGTTGGTCTGCATAGGTCAGTGCCACAAGGTCCCACATTGGCATATACGGCCAAAGTAGCAACAGGCTGATCAGTGTTCCTGAGCTGGAAGGGTTGGGGAAAGAAATTAGCCAAGATTCCCACTCTTTATCCAGTTGAGTAACCTTCTGACACATAGAAAGAATGGCCATTTAGGCATTTGTTGCCAGTGGTACTGCTCTCCGGCTTGAGTCAGCATCATCAGGAAATTAGAGTGGGAAAAAGTGCAAGTTTCAACACAAACTAAATTCCACGTGTTTTGGAAAAGGAAATCAAAATGCCTGAGTCGTGGGCACTGGTGTTCGAACCCCTCCCAACCCCCTACCTTCCAACGGAGCTAGGAAACATCTGTAGGACCTTTTTCAATCAGAGCGAGTGATGCATAGGATCCACTCAACTCTGGAGATGCTCCAGACCCCGTCCAGAAGGCAGCGCTTCATTCAGGAGAAGGTATAGGCCAACACAAAAAGGAAAAGTGGAGAGTAATACTCCTCCCAAGGAACTGCAAAGAACAATCCAACCCAACAAACACCCTAGCGCACAGCACAAAATAATCCAGATGTTCCCGCCTAGCTTCTTGCGCTCTTCCCTCCCCTCCATGACCAACGCAACCAAAACAACTACGTCCTCAATAAATGCAGCAATACACAGAATGACATAGAGTCTACAGCACAGAAACAGGCCATTCGGCCCACTGATCCATGCCGCTGTTTATGCTCCACACGAGCCTCCTCCCACCCTACTTCATCTAACCCTATCAGCATATCCTTCTATTCCTTTCTCCCTCATGGACTTATCTAGCTTTCCCTTAATTGCATCCATGCTATTCGCCTCAACCACTCCCATGTGGTAGCGAGTTCCACATTCTAACCACTCTCTGGACGCATACAAATATGAACAACTGTGCCAACAGACTGAGTATATTAATCACGCTACTGCAAGCAGCGTCTGAACACAACAACAAATCCATCAAAATGAAAACAGGTGCAAAACTATGAAAAACAAGAACTTATCTCCAAATCAACAGATAGAAAAAAAAATCTTAGGAAGCCACAGGAATGCAGTTCCAACTTGGGAAATGTCATTTTGAAAGTGTCAGTGAACACTAGGAAGGTTCCAACAGACTGGGAAGAGGCAAATGTATTTCCCAAATTCAAGAAGGGTGAAAGGCAACTACAAACACACTATCAGCACCTCAATAATTGAAAAACTAATGGAATTAATAATCAAAAGCAAAATGAAAGAGTGCCCGCATGATGATAGGTCAATAAATGACAGTCATACCAAACTCTCAGACTTTTTTAAGCAGGTAACATTCCAAATTGATGCTAGAAAATCATACAACAGAGTCTACCTAGACTTCCAAAAAAGCCTTTGATAAAGTACCCACTTAATTGACTCCTTTTCAGACTAAGGTCAGTGGGTGCTGCAGGTAGGACAGGGACGTGAATTAGTAACTGGTTAACGAGAAGGAAGCGAGGTTGAAATGAAAGGAGATATTGATTGGGTGGCTCCAATGATCTATGCCGGACCTTAACTGTTCCTGATGTACTTAAGTAAGTTGGAATCATAGTATCATCGCAAGCTAGTTACATTCGCTGCTAATACTTGCTAGGGAGAAGGGTGGATGAGTGGAGATAACGCAATGAATGAAGATCTCACAATTATAACTCACTAGGATTTTCACATAGACAGATCAGTGGCAAATGGATAAGTGCAAAGCAATGGATGTCTAAGTAGGAGCCTTGTGTACTCCATGGAAGGGATAGAACTTGTCATGGGAAAGTCAAAAAAGACCTAGGAATATGAGTTGACTCATCCCTCATCATAACCAATAGAGAAGTGGTAAAATAAAAGGACATGGTGATGGGCTATATATTGCCAAATCAGTTGAGCTAAAGCTCCCAGTAGTCCTGCTGAAGCTAAGTGCGTGCCCTGGTTTTTTTTTTATTCGTTCATGGGATGTGGGCGTCGCTGGCAAGTCCAGCATTTATTGCCCATCCCTAATTTCCCTTGAGAAGGTGGTGGTGAGCCGCTGCAGTCTGTGTGGTGAAGGTTCTCCCACAGTGCTGCTAGGAAAGGAGTTCCAGGATTTTGACCCAGCGACGATGAAGGAACGGCGATATATTTCCAAGTGGGGATGTTGTGTGACTTGGAGGGGAACGTGCAGGTGGTGTTGTTCCCATGTGCCTGCTGTCCTTGTCCTTCTAGGTGGTAGAGGTCACGGGTTTGGGAGGTGCTGTCGAAGAAGCCTTGGCGAGTTGCTGCAGTGCATCCTGTGGATGGGACACACTGCAGCCATTGTGCGCTGGTGGTGAAGGGAGTGAATGTTTAGGGTGGTGGATGGGGTGCCAATCAAGCGGGCTGCTTTGTCCTGGATGGTGTCGAGCTTCTTGAGTATTGTTGGAGCTGCACTCATCCAGGCAAGTGGAGAGTATTCCATCACACTCCTGACTTGTGCCTTGTAGATGGTGGAAAAGCTTTGGGGAGTCAGGAGGTGAGTCACTCGCCGCAGAATACCCAGCCTCTGATCTGGTCTTGTAGCCACAGTATTTATATGGCTGGTCCAGTTAAGTTTCTGGTCAATGGTGACCCCCAGGATGTTGATGGTGGGGGATTCGGCAATAGTAATGCCATTGAATGTCAAGGGGAGGTGGTTAGACTCTCTCTTGTTGGAGATGGTCATTGCCTGGCACTTGTCTGGCGCGTATGTTACTTGCTACTTATGAGCCCAAGCCTGGATGTTGTCCAGGTCTTGCTGCATGCGGGCACGGACTGCTTCATTATCTGAGGGGTTGCGAATGGAACTGAACACTGCAATCATCAGTGAACATCCCCATTTCTGACCTTATGAAGGAGGGAAGGTCATTGATGAAGCAGCTGAAGATGGTTGGGCCCAGGACACTGCCTTGAGGAATTCCTGCAGCAACGTCCTGGGGCTGAGATGATTGGCCTCCAACAACCACTACCATCTTCCTTTGTGCTAGGTATGACTCCAGCCATTGGAGAGTTTTTCTCCTGATTCCCACTGACTTCAATTTTACCAGGGCTCCTTGGTGACACACTCGGTCAAATGCTGTCTTGATGTCAAGGGCAGTCACTCTCACCTCACCTCTGGAATTCAGCTCTTTTGTCCATGTTTGGACCAAGGCTGTAATGAGGTCTGGAGCCGAGTGGTCCTGGCGGAATCCAAACTGAGCATCGGTGAGCAGGTTATTGGTGAGTAAGTGCCGCTTGATAGCACTGTCGACAACACCTTCCATCACTTTGCTGATGATTGAGAGTAGACTGATGGGGCGGTAATTGGCCGGATTGGATTTGTCCTGCTTTTTGTGGACAGGACATACCTGGGCAATTTTCCACATTGTCAGGTAGATACCAGTGTTGTAGCTGTACTGGAACAGTTTGGCTAGAGGCACGGCTAGTTCTGGAGCACAAGTCTTCAGCACTACAGCCGGGTTGTTGTCAGGGCCCATAGCCTTTGCTGTATCCAGTGCACTCAGCCGTTTCTTGATATCACGTGGAGTGAATCGAATTGGCCGAAGACTGGCTTCTGTGATGGTGGGGATATCGGGAGGAGGCCGAGGTGGATCATCCGCTCGGCACTTCTGGCTGAAGATGGTTGCAAACGCTTCAGCCTTGTCTTTTGCACTCACGTGCTGGACTCTGCCATCATTGAGGATGGGGATGTTCACAGAGCCTCCTCCTCCCGTTAGTTGTTTAATTGTCCACCACCATTCACGACTGAATGTGGCAGGACTGCAGAGCTTTGATCTGATCTGTTGGTTGTGGAATCGCTTAGCTCTGTCTATAGCATGTTGCTTCCGCTGTTTAGCACGCATGTAGTCCTGAGTTGTAGCTTCACCAGGTTGGCACCTCATTTTTAGGTACGCCTGGTGCTGCTCCTGGCATGCTCTTCTACACTCCTCATTGAACCAGGGTTGATCCCCTGGCTTGTTGGTAATGGTAGAGTGAGGAATATGCCGGGCCATGAGGTTACTGCGACATTATTGAGCCATCAAGGCCATAGAGGCTGATGCCTGGAGTCAAAAGAAGAACTTGATAAACTAGCACTTTCCAACCTTGAAAAAAGACATCTTAGACAGGCATAATACAGGTATATAAGATAGTTAATGGGATAGAGAATGTAAACCCAGAACAATACTCTCAGATATGCAAGGACAGGCAGGGCAAGAGGGCACAGCTTCCAGGTTGTGAAGGCCAGATTTAAGAGAGACATCAGGAAGTATATCTTTACATAGTAGGTGATGAATGGCTGCAACAGTTTGCCAGTAAACGTAGTTCAGATCAGGATACTGGACTCATTTAAAAAAAACTCTGTAATGGGGAGATGATAGGGTTGGTACTCCAGAGGGTGGGGAACCAGATGGCTTGAAGGTCCTACATCATCTGAGCTGATCTTGTGACATGATAATCCTCCCCAAATTGCCTATTTAGCTATTGTTATAGCTGCTGATGATTCAATGTACTCTGTAAAATCTAACTTCAGGAACTGAATACAGGAACAACGCTGATACCGCACATCAGGAACATGCAGTGCTCATTAAGAAGCTTTTATAGGATCACGCCACAGGTGAGATAAGTCAATGTTAGCCTGAAGGTTCTCTTCATCAGCAGATATTCACTCTCCGCCACTCAATAAACATCATTTTTATATGTGTCTTTCGTTGAGCAGTCACTCAAGCTTACGTACGGTTTACACGCACCCTGGAGACAAGTTAGGTTCCTACTGCCATTCAACAACAACTTGCATTTATATAGCACCTTTAATGTAGTGAAACGTCCCAAGGCGCTTCACAGGAGCAATTATCCAAGAAAATTTGACACCGAGCCACATAAGATGATATTCGGACAGATGACCAAAAATCACTCACATATGGAGGCTACAGGTGACTTTGCCTGCAGCCTATCAATGAAGGATTGAATTCATGTCCCCTGGAATTCAAGCTAGCGTCTCACTGAGGTCACCATGTGACATGCTTCTCTATAAAATCTGAACAACTCTTTATAAATCTCTTCTGACTCAAAAGAAAAGTTAGTTATTTTAAGTTAAATATTAACAAGGGAGCTTGGTGTTACACTGTTACTAATCGTATTGCATTGCCTCTGTTTCAACAGTTTCCTCAACTGTCCCATCCTAAATGAACACAGCCGCAGTCTGAGGTACACAGTTCAACAAGGTTCAGGTTTGATATCTGGTCTGTGCGACGTTAGCTGACTCTTTAAGTGTCCCCAGATTAGACAGAAGGGGAAAATAAAAAATCAGCCAGGGTTCCTATTCCTAGTTGCCATCCAATGACACCTTCTGAAAATTTCACGAAGGTGTATTATTGGGTATTAATGGTAGTATGGTGCTCTCCATTCCTCCCCTTCTCCCACTTGAACAGCCCACAAAGGCTCGCTGCCTATTCACACATGAAGAACGTTCATTTGGGCAGGTATCAGAGAGTTGACAGTCAAACTGTGCCCCTGTCATGATGCTCGATCTTATGACTCAATCTTAGTTAAACTTGTACTTTTTTAAAAAAATAGCCAAATTGGTATATCTGTATTAAAAAAAGTACATCTACTATATGGTTTGTCTGTCACATGTCACACAAATTTCTATCAGGCCTAGATTTCATATTCATAACGTGAATAAGGTGTCAGACATGGCTCAGTTTGTACAACTCTTGTATCCGAGTCAGAAGTTTGTGGGTTCAAGTCCCACTCCAGAGACTTGAGTACATAATCTAGGCTGACACTTCAGTGCAGCACTGGGGGAGTGCTGCACTGTTGGAGGTGCCACCTTTCGGATGAGATGTTAAGCCGAGGCCCCGTCTGTCCTCTCAGGTGGGATCTTGCTGTGCGCAGATTGGCTGCAGCTATTCCTACATTACAACAGTGACTACACTTCAAAAGTACTTCATTGCCTGTGAAGCGCTTTGGGACGTCCTGAGGTCATGATAGGCGCTATAAAAATTCAAGTCTTTCTTTTCCTAACATGGCAACATATCAAAATTGAACGAGTAGACAATGTACCAAATCAGCAAGTAACGAGCAGGAAGGAAAATGACTTACCATGAAGTTCAAAAACCTAAAATTAAAAACTGACAGTCAGCATAAAAAAGGCAAGCCAACCAAATCAGTGAAAATCTTTTTTGTAAATCTTTTCCACTGCCATCTTGAAGTCTCACTAGCTGGGAAATTTAGTGCTGGAAAAGAGTTGGAACGTTAAATCAACAACAACTTGCATTTATATCATAGAAGTTACAACATGGAAACAGGCCCTTCGGCCCAACATGTCCATGTCGCCCAGTTTATACCACTAAGCTAGTCCCAATTGCCTGCACTTGGCCCATATCCCTCGATACCCATCTTACCCATGTAACTGTCCAAATGCTTTTTAAAAGACAAAATTGTACCCGCCTCTACTACTGCCTCTGGCAGCTCGTTCCAGACACTCACCACCCTTTGAGTGAAAAAATTGCCCCTCTGGATCCTTTTGTATCTCTCCCCTCTCACCTTAAATCTGTGCCCCCTCGTTATAGACTCCCCTACCTTTGGGAAAAGATTTTGACTATCGACCTTATCTATGCCCCTCATTATTTTATAGACTTCTATAAGATCACCCCTTAACCTCCTACTCTCCAGGGAATAAAGTCCCAGTCTGTCTAACCTCTCCCTGTAAGTCAAACCATCAAGTCCCGGTAGCATCCTAGTAAATCTTTTCTGCACTCTTTCTAGTTTAATAATATCCTTTCTATAATAGGGTGACCAGAACTGTACACAGTACTCCAAGTGTGGCCTCACCAATGCCCTGTACAACTTCAACAAGACATCCCAACTTTAACGTAGTAAAAACGTCCCAAGACACTTCGCAGGAGCGATTATCAAACAACATTTGAAACCAAGCCGAGATATTAGGACAGGTGACCAAAAGCTTAGTCAAAGAGGTAAGGAGCATCTTAAAGGAAGAGAGGTTCAGAGAGGGAATTCCAGAGCTTAGGGCCTAGGCAGCTGAAGGCACGGCTGCCAAAAAGGACATTCTAGCTACATAAAACTTTGAGAGAAGCTTGCAATTGACAGCAAGACTACACATTCACAGAGCGTGCCATGACTTGCAGTACGTAAGCCTGCTCCTCCTGCATTCCTCTAAATTGATGGGAAAATACTGTAGGTGAAAACCCACAGAGAAGTAATTGGGTAATTTAAACTTTTTCGTCTAAAGTATCAAAAAAAGATAAAGCATGAACTCCAACTTTTTCTGAGATAACTCTGAAAGCAAAGGAAGGTGTATCGTACATACTTGTTGATCTGCCATAAATAGTCAAAAAGTACAGTACTTGAGCTGAACACAGCTAAGCTGAGAAAACCGGGCGAGTGGAGAAGAAGCAGGTCTTTATATTTCTAATGTATTCTGAATGGTTACAACAATTGCCTTTTACTTATGTTCATACAGAGATCTCAAAAAAAAAGTTATTGTGCACACATACAAGACAGCAAGATCTGGGAGGTCTGTACCACTATTAAAGTTTGGAGGGAGGTTCTAAATAAAAATCCTAATTTAAACATGTATATTTAAGTACAACATTTCGGTAACACTGAGTACTGGTGCTGACCTCTTAAAGAAAGAAAAGAAAAAGGGAAGGAAGACTGACTTGCATTTATACACAGCGCCTTTCACAGCCTGAGGACATCCCCAACTGCTTTATATCTTTTTTTTTGAAGTGTAGTCATTATTGTAATGTGCATCGCCGCCCCTTTGCAAAAGTATAACCTCTGACTATTAGCATAGCTAGGAGAGATTGACTGGTATAAATAAAACAAAGTTACATATTTCAGTTAGTGATATAAGAGTATATTAATATGTTGTAAGGCTGCAGTCCGAGGTCAAAATAAACACAGGTTTCCTAGTAACGAGCTAGGTTACGGACTCGTGTGGAACATAAATGCCGGCATAGACCAGTGGGGCCGAATGGCCTGTTTCTGTGCTGTAGACTCTGTGTAATAGCCTCCTTTGTCCTGCTACTCACCTCCACTTGATCTTCAGGAGACTGGCAACATCAGCGCAGAGAGGGACGACACCCTTCCGGGAACTTCTGATGACAAACGCCACCGCTTTTGATGCAATTTCTTTATCTTCGTCCCTGCCGTCTATTTCCGAACCACTTCCTGGAACAACAGATTTTAGAAACAGGAAGGACTTTAGTAACAACCCAGGTACTTCAGGCTCGCAGGAGACAGAATCACCAAACTACAAATCCCAGACAAAGGTGGGGGGGGGGTGGGGAAGGGGGGAAAGATGTCAAGTCTCGTCACCTGATCAGAGTTGGGTCTAAAAAGTTCCACAAGATGTGATTGTCAAAAGTTAACGAAAGAACTTCCATTTCTGTAGCGCCTTTCACGACCTCAATACGTCCCAAAGCACTTTACAGCCAATTAAGTGTAAATTGTATCCATATGATTTATATCAATTCACTTATAGCCATTTAAGTGTTAATTGTGTTCGGGTGGTGGGTATCAATTGAGAACTCTCTTGTATCCATTTATATGAGAGCCTATCTAGGGGGTGCACAGTGGGAATGTGAATAAAGCTCTGTGAATAAAGGCTTGGAAGCAACTGAAGATCAGGCTCTAGTATTCTATTCTTCACCATCCAGTTTATTACATTAAGTACTGTTGTCACTCTTGTAATGTAGGAAACACAGCAGCCAATTTGCACACAGCAAGGTCCCACAAACTGCAGTGTAATAATGACCAGACAATCTGTTTTTAGGTGTTGGTTGAGGGATAAATATTGGCCAGCACACCTGGGAGAACTCCCTTGTTCTTCCTCGAAATAGTGCCATGGGATCTTTTACGTCCACCTGAGGAGGCAGACGGGACCTCGGTTTAACGTCTCATCCAAAGGGTGGCACCTCTGGCAGTGCAGCACTCCCTCAGCACTGCACTGGAGTGTCAACCTAGATTTTGTGCTCAAGTCTCTGGAGTGAGACTTGAATCCATGGCCTTCTGACTCAGAGGCGAGTGTACTACCCACTGAGCCACGGCTATCTCAAACATTGCATCCAACATGCAAATCAAATGAATAGCCAGTTAATCCTTGTTGGTTGGAGAGGATTGGGAGGCTACCTAATGCCATGTTATCTTTTACAGTACCCAACCAGGTGGACTGGGCCTTGGTTTAACATCACATCGGAAAGAAGGCACCTCTGTCAGCGTAGCACTCCCTCAGTACAGCACTGAAGTGTCAGCCTAGATTATGTGCTCAAGTCCTAGAGTGGGACTTGAATCTAGGATCCTCTGATCTGCAAGAATGCTCCTACTGAGTTAAGCTGACATTAGCATAAATATCACAGGATTTCTTCTCGGAGTTTTCTCCCTTCCTACCCTGTAGGCATTGTCTTTTGCTGAGGTACAGTTCCATGGGTGTCAGAAAGCCTCTGGTACCTTGCGCAAATAGTCCTTCATCACATATGAGCCTAGGCAGTGAGTGTTGGGCTTAATTAAGTCCTCAGATGGCATCAATACAGATGTGTTTTCCAGCAGGCCTGCTATATAGCAATCAGCTGATGTTTCACCCCCTTCCCAAGGCACCAGCCGAGCTCAGTGGTAGAACTCTTGAGGGAATGCTGCACTTTTGGAGGTGCCGTCTTTCGGATGAGACATTAAACTCCAGCACCGTCTGCCCTCTCAGGTGGAGATAAAAGATCCCAAGGCACTATTTCGAAGAAGAGCATGGGGGTTCTCCCCGGTGTCCTGACCAATATTTATTCCTCAAACCAACATCACTAAAAAAGATTATTTTTTTTTATTCGTTCATGGGATGTGGGCATCACTGGCAAGGCCAGCATTTATTGCCCATCCCTAATTGCCCTTGAGAAGGTGGTGGTGAGCCGCCTTCTTGAACCGCTGCAGTCCGTGTGGTGAAGGTTCTCCCACAGTGCTGTTAGGAAGGGAGTTCCAGGATTTTGACCCAGCGACGATGAAGGAACGGCGATATATTTCCAAGTCGAGATGGTGTGTGACTTGGAGGGGAACGTGCAGGTGGTGTTGTTCCCATGTGCCTGCTGCTCTTGTCCTTCTAGGTGGTGTTGGTCGCTGGTTTGGGAGGTGCTGCAGTGCATCCTGTGGATGGTACACACTGCAGCCACAATGCGCCGGTGGTGAAGGGAGTGAATGTTTAGGGTGGTGGATGGGGTGCCAATCAAGCGGGCTGCTTTGTCCTGGATGGTGTCGAGCTTCTTGAGTGTTGCTGGAGCTGCACTCATCCAGGCAAGTGGAGAGTATTCCATCACACTCCTGACTTGTGCCTTGTAGATGGTGGAAAGGCTTTGGGGAATCAGGAGGTGAGTCACTCACCACAGAATACCCAGCCTCTGACCTGCTCTTGTAGCCACAGTTTTTATGTGGCTGGTCCAGTTAAGTTTCTGGTCAATGGTGACCCCCAGGATGTTGATGGTGGGGGATTCGGCAATAGTAATGCCGTTGAATGTCAAGGGGAGGTGGTTAGACTCTCTCTTGTTGGAGATGGTCATTGCCTGGCACTTGTCTGGCGTGAATGTTACTTGCCACTTATCAGCCCAAGCCTGGATGTTGTCCAGGTCCTGCTGCGTGCAGGCTCGGACTGCTTCATTATCTGAGGGGTTGCGAATGGAACTGAACACTGCAATCATCAGCGAACATCCCCATTTCTGACCTTATGATGGTGGGAAGGTCATTGATGAAGCAGCTGAAGATGGTTGGGCCTAGGACACTGCCCTGAGGAACTCCTGCAGCAATGCCCTGGGGCTGATTTGATTGGCCTCCAACAACCACTACCATCTTGCTTTGTGCTAGGTATGACTTCAGCCACTGGAGAGTTTTCCCCCTGATTCCCATTGACTTCAATTTTACGAGGGCTCCTTGGTGCCACACTCGGTCAAATGCTGCCTTGATGTCAAGTGCAGTCACTCTCACCTCACCTCTGGAATTCAGTTCTTTTGTCCATGTTTGGACCAAGGCTGTAATGAGGTCTGGAGCCGAGTGGTCCTGGCGGAACCCAAACTGAACATCGGTGAGCAGGTTATTGGTGAGTAAGTGCCGCTTGATAGCACTGTCGACGACACCTTCCATCACTTTGCTGATGATTGAGAGTAGACTGATGGGGCAGTAATTGGCCGGATTGGATTTGTCCTGCTTTTTGTGGACAGGACATACCTGGGCAATTTTCCACATTGTCGGGGAGATGCCAGTGTTGTAGCTGTACTGGAACAGCTATAACATTGGCATCTACCCGATTTATCTCATTGCTGTTTGTCGGACCTTGCTGTTTGCAAATTTTCTATCGCATTTCCCACTTTTGACTACACTTCAGGACTGCTTCATTACCCGTGAAGTGTTTTGGGACATCCTGAGGTTATGAAATATGCTATATAAATGCAAGTTCTTCCTAGAAGCCAACTGGACTGCGGTGGAAGGGTGAAATCAGTTAAGTCAGGAATCGAACCTCTGATCTGGGCCTCTGGTTCTTGTAGTTCAGTACAACACCACACCCTGTAGTTACCACATGGACTGCAGCGGTTCAAGGCGGCAGCTCACCACCATTTCTCAAGGGCAATTAGGGATGGGCAATAAATGCTGGCCTCGCCAATGAAGTCCACATCCCATGAACGAATAAAAAAAAAGGTATCAGGTGAGCTGTAAATATAACATTTTTGGTCAATTTTTATCATTCAGGAGTTAAGTTGACCTATTACTTTAAGCATGCCACAGAATATCCATGTCCCTCTCTGCATATGTCCTGCTATCTCCTCAATTCCTTTGTGGGAAACTCAGGTTCTATCTGTTAGCTCATTGTCCACCAGAGACTGAACCAGAGGTACTCCTAGTTTGTGCAGCTCAAATGCCATCCACACAGTACGTATGCACACTCGGGACATGGGAGCAGAAATAGGCCATTCCAGCTCCTCGAGCTTGTTCCGCCATTCAGTGAGATCATGGCTGATGTGTATCTTAGTTCCATTTCCCCGCCTTTGCTCCATATCCCTTGATACCCTTACCTAACAAAAATCTATCCATCTCCATCTTGAAAGCTCCAATTGTCCCCCAGCATCCACAGCCTTTTGGGGGAGGGAATTCCAGATTTCCACTACCCTTTGTGTGAAGAAGTGCTTCCTGATTTCCCTCCTGAATGGCCTAGCTCTAATTTTAAGGTTATGCCCCCTCGTTCTTGATTAGTTTCTCTGTATTTTTTCCTATCAAATACTTTTAACATTTTAAACACCTCAATCAGATCACCCCTGTACTCAATGGAATACAGGCAAGTTTATGCAAATTGTCCTCATAATTTTAACCCTCTAAGCCCGGTATCATTCTGGTGAATCTGCACCGCACCCCTCCAAGGCCAATATAATCCTTCCTGAGGTGCTGTGTCTAAAAAGTCATCAGGAGAACCTGCTATGACCCAGTTCCTATTTAAAGCAGTCTGTTCTCAGCCAGCAAGCTGTCCAAGGTTTGTCGAGTACAACAAGTCAATTGTGTTTTCAATCCTGTCTTTGAGCACCAGACCAGTTATTCCCAAAATAGTCATAAACCACAGGACTGCTTACCGCACCTGTAGATGCTGGCAGTTTGAGGCCAAGATGTAATATTGTCAGGGCAACAGAGAGCGACAGCTGTTCACTACGTCTAAGATCGACAAAGGGTATTCCAGAAACCATCTGCTGCTGAAACCCTCACCCATGCCTTTGTTACCTCCAGACTCGAATATTCCAATACTCTCCTGGCTGGCCTCCCATCTTCCACCCTCCATAAACTTCAGCTCATCCAAAACTCTGCTCCCATATCCTAACTCGCACCAAGTCCTGTTCACCCATCACCCCTGTGCTCGCTGACCTACATTGGCTCCGGGTCCTGGAATGCCTTCGTTTTGAAATTCTCATCCTTGTTTTCAAATCCCTCCATGGCCTCACCCCTCCCTATCTCTGGAAGCCCCTACAGCCCTCCACCCCTCCGAGATCGCTGCGCTCCTCCCATTCTTGCCTCTTGCGCATCCCCAATTTTAATCGCTTCACAATTGACGGCCGTGCCTTCAGCTGTCTAGGCCCTAATTCCCTCCTTCCTTCTCTCTCCTCCTTTACATCGCTCCTTAAAACCTATCTCTTTAACCAAGCTTTTGGTCATTTGTCCTAATATCTCATTGTGTGGCTCGGAGTCCAAATTTTGCTTGACAATCATTCCCGTGAGGCACCTTGGGATGTTTTACTATGTTAAAAGTGTTATATAAATGTAAGTGCTTGTTGTTGTTATTGTTGCATGTCAAATGGAAAGATACTCAATCTTCAAACTCAGAAATGTAGTAAACAATGAGGAGGATAGTAATAAACTTCAGGAGAACATCGACTGGTGAAATGGGCAGACACATGACAGATGAAATTTAACGCAGAGAAGTGTGAAGTGATATATTTACATGGGAAGAAATGAGAGGAGGCAATATAAACTAAATGGTACAATTTAAAAGGGGGTGCAGGAACAGAGCAATTTGGGGATGTATGTACACACATCTTTGAAGGTGGCAGGACAAGTTGAGAAGGCTGTTAAAAAAGCAAATGGGATCCTGGGCTTTATAAATAGAGGCAAATAGTACAAAAGCAAGGAAGTTATACTAAACCTTTATAAATCACTGGTCAGGCCTCAGCTGGAGTATTGTGTTCAATTCTGGGCACCACACTTTAGGAAGGATGTCAAGGCCTTAGAGAGGGTGCAGAAGAGATTTACTGGAATGGTACCAGGGATGAGGGACTTCAGTTATGTGGAGAGACTGGAGAAGCTGGGGTTCTGCTTAAAATAGAGACGGTTAAGGGGAGATTTGATAAGAGGCGTTCAAAATCATGAACAGGTTTTGATAGAGTAAATAAGGAGAAACTGTTTCCAGTGGCAGAAGGGTCGGTAACCAGAGGACACAGATTTAAGGTGATTGGCAAAAAAAAGAGGCGACATGAGGAAAAAAATTTTTACGCAACGAGTTGTTATGATCTGGAATGCACTGCCTGAAAGGGCGGTGGAAGCAGATTCAATAATAACTTTCAAAAGGGAATTGGATAAATATTTGAAGGGAAAAAAATTGCAGGGCTATGGGGAAAGAGCAGGGGAATGGGACTAAATGGATAGCTCTTTCAAAAAGCCGGCACAGGGACGATGGGCCAAATGGCCTCCTTCTGTGCTGTATCATTCTATGATTAACAGGATTCAATGGTGAAAGCACATATAGGTTTGAAAAAACAAGCAAAATGACCTGTTCTTTCCAAAGGATGGAAACCAGCCATCCTGATTTTCAGAGTTAAAGCCACCATCTCTGAACCATGCACACTGATAGGCCCCAGATTACACCAATTGTCAGAGTCGGACTCAGCGTCTCGGTTTGGGAAGGGAAAAATCAGCCATGGTTCCTGCTCCTGATTGTTATCCAGCAACCCCATATGTGTGGATATGATGGGGTTTCATCGTGAGACTCCTGCCAAGCATCCCCCTCCCCCACAGCAGTATGGGAGCATTGACTATCAAAGCTCGCTCATGAAAAAGGGCCACTTGGGTTAGCTGCCAGAGGACAACTACAGCCTGTGGAACCGCAGCCCAGGAAAAGACCTTCAGGAAAGGAGGGTATGGGGAGAAAACGAGCATGAAAATAATTCTCTCAAAGCTGATATCATCAGGAGAACTGGCTTGAAGAAACTAATATTCGACAAGCAAGTGACCAGAAGTGGATGCAATCATAGAATCATAGAAGTTTACAACATGGAAACAGGCCCTTCGGCCCAACATGTCCATGTCGCCCAGTTTATACCACTAAGCTAGTCCCAATTGCCTGCACTTGGCCCATATCCCTCTATACCCATCTTACCCATGTAACTGTCCAAATGCTTTTTAAAAGACAAAATTGTACCCGCCTCTACTACTGCCTCTGGCAGCTCGTTCCAGACACTCACCACCCTTTGAGTGAAAAAATTGCCCCTCTGGACCCTTTTGTATCTCTCCCCTCTCACCTTAAATCTATGTCCCCTCGTTATAGACTCCCCTACCTTTGGGAAAAGATTTTCACTATCTACCTTATCTATGCCCCTCATTATTTTATAGACTTCTATAAGATCACCCCTTAACCTCCTACTCTCCAGGGAAAAAAGTCCCAGTCTATCTAACCTCTCCCTATAAGTCAAACCATCAAGTCCCGGTAGCATCCTAGTAAATCTTTTCTGCACTCTTTCTAGTTTAATAATATCCTTTCTATAATAGGGTGACCAGAACTGTACACAGTATTCCAAGTGTGGCCTTACTAATGTCTTGTACAACTTCAACAAGACATCCCAACTCCTGTATTCAATGTTCTGACCAATGAAACCAAGCATGCCGAATGCCTTCTTCACCACCCTATCCACCTGTGACTCCACTTTCAAGGAGCTATGAACCTGTACTCCTAGATCTCTTTGTTCTATAACTCTCCCCAACGCCCTATCATTAATGGAGTAGGTCCTGGCCCGATTCGATCTACCAAAATGCATCACCTCACATTTATCTAAATTAAACTCCATCTGCCATTCATCGGCCCACTAGCCCAATTTATCAAGATCCCGTTGCAATCCTAGATAACCTTCTTCACTGTCCACAATGCCACCAATCTTGGTGTCATCTGCAAACTTACTAACCATGCCTCCTAAATTCTCATCCAAATCATTAATACAAATAACAAATAACAGCGGACCCAGCACCGATCCCTGAGGCACACCGCTGGTCACAGGCCTCCAGTTTGAAAAACAACCCTCTACAACCACCCTCTGTCTTCTGTCGTCAAGCCAATTTTGTATCCAATTGTTACCTCTAGCGATTGTTTGATCAATTCAACAACAAATTCAGCTCCCCCATCTTACGGAGCTAAAAAATAAAGACTCACATTTGCATAGAGCCTTATCACAATGTTGAAACTCACCTCAGAGTGCTTCACACAGTGAATTATTTTTGAAGTTAGGTGACTGTGTTTACATAGACAGATCAGGCAGCCATTGCTGTACCAGCAAGATCCCATCGCCAACAATGACCACTTCATCTGGGTTCTCCTTTTGGTGGCGTTTGTTGAGGAAGAAATATCGGTCAGGGCCCTGGGAGAACACCTGCTCTTCTGGTGGTGCCATGAAGTCTTTAAAATCCATTTTAAGAGGCAGTCGGGGCCTCAGTTTAACGTCTCGTCCCAAGAGATGGGACCCTGCCGTGGATCTTTACATCTACCAGATGAACAAAGACCCCGGCGGCTGCTCTAACACCTCATCTGAAAGACAGTGCAACTCTTCCCTCAACGCTGCCCTGAAGTGTCAGCCCAGATTGTGAGTTCAAGTCCCGGGGGTGGAACTGCTTACTAATTCATTCAAACTCATTTCACACAGTGACGTCATATTTAAATATAATAATTTTTTTAAAAATAAAATCAATAAAATCAGACGGAAGGAAACAACGATGCTTTCCAGCGGTTTGATTGCTCAGCAGGGTTCTGACAGTGAGATCTGATTAGCATTATAGAATCATAGAAAGGTTACATTAATTAAAGATTCTGGAGTTACCGCCTCTGATATCAGAGTAAAAAATCCTTTCAATTTTTGGAGTTTGGAAGCAATTTACTGATGTCACTAAAATAATAAAAGCCAGGTTAGCGTATGTGGGTCAGCAACTTAACTCTCTCTTTTAACAGGAAATATCACCACTTGCTGCAGTGTCGCATAAATTTTCACATGCTGTGCTTTATTTTGTTAAATTCCTCCTTTGATTTTAAATGGCCAATTAAAAATGTGTTACTTTTTGAGGAACATAGGCCAAGGCCCACAGCACAAGGGCACCCCCAGGGTTGGAAAGCAGGGAAGATGCAGTACATTAGGAATTAGTGGTGAGCGGCATCGAGCTTGGGTTTTAAAAGCCTGTAGATTGTAGGAGGAAGGAAAGACTAAGGGAGATAAGGAGTTCCGAGGTGCAATTATACAACTCCCAACTGTTACGCAGAATTACATAGAATGTACAGCACAGAAACAGGCCATTCGGCCCAACAGGTCCATGCCGGTGTTTATGCTTCACATGAGCCTCCTCCCTCCCTGCGTCATCTAACCCTATTCCTTTCTCCCTCATGTGTTTATCTAGCTTCCCCTTAAATGCATCTATGCTAGTCGCCTCAACTACTCCTTGTGGTGGCAAGTTCTACATTCTTACCACACTCTGGGTAAAGAAGTTTGGACTTATTAGTGACTATCTGATTATTTATGGCCCCTAGTTCTGGTCACCCCCATAAATGGAAACATCTTCTCAACGTCTACCCTATCACAGCCTTTCATGTTCTTAAAGATCTCTATTAGATCACCCCTCAGTCTTTTTTCTAGAGAAAAGAGCTTCAGCCTGTTCAATCTTTGCTGTTAGGTAGAACCTCTCAGTTCTGGTATCATCCTCGTGAATCTTTTTTGCACCTTCTTCAGTGCCTCTATATCCTTTTTATAATATGGAGGCCAGGACTGTGCACAATACTCCAAGTGTGGTCTAATCAAGGTTTTATACAAGTTTAACATAGCTCCTTCGAGAGATCGGACCGCGGGGTGGGGGGAGGGAGGGAGAGATCGGACCGCGGGGTGGGGCGGGGCAAGGGAGAGATCAGACCGTGGGGAGGGGGGGCAAGTTTGCTTGAGGGACCCGGGGGAAATACTCCTGCTCCTCCTGGCCCACAAGCAGTGCTGGAAAAACACTTCCCTGTTGGATCCAGCAGTTCTCGCCTCCCTTTAACTGCTGGGTTTCCTGAGCCCCAGGAAACCCGTGCTGGAGGTGTTAACGCCAAATCAATGACAAAATCTGAGGCACAGAGCCTCATTAACATATTATAACCACCATCCCGCCTCTCGAGAGCAGGTTACTCGGCCGACCCCCAACCCACCGCGGTTAAACTGGGCAGGTTGGGGTCGGGTTCGCGGCAGGTTGGGGTCGGGTTCCCCATTTTTAACAACATAACACCCCACACGCCCCACCCCCACCACTGTCCCGTCCATCCTGGGGGCTTAAAGTTACCCCCTTGGAATGGAAATCTTGCATGTAAACAATTGTTTGTAACAAGGTACTTGCAGGCTTTGGCCAGCAGGTGGTTCTGTGGAACAGGTGTTTAAAGTTTCTCTCCCAACTCCATTGCCTTCTTGCATATAAAAAAAGGGCTGTAGAGTGACACCACTATTCCTGGCCAGAATGGTGATGATTGGGTAATTTCCCTGTCAATCACACCAGTAAGTGACTGGGATCGATTTTACGCACATATTACGTAACTATCCTCCACTCACTGCATTTTGCTGGCGAAATAATCCTGTGTTTATCAGGAGACTCTGTTTAACTTGCCTGGATGAGTGCAGCTCCAACAACACTCAAGAAGTTCGACGCCATCCAAGATAAAGCAGCCCGCTTGATTGGCACCCCATCCACCACCCTAAACATTCACTCCCTTCACCACCGGCGCACTGTGGCTGCAGTGTGTACCATCCACAGGATGCACTGCAGCAACTCGCCAAGGCTTCTTCGACAGCACCTCCCAAACCCGCGACCTCTACCACCTAGAAGGACAAGAGCAGCAGGCACATGGGAACAACACAACCTGCACATTCCCCTCCAAGTCACACATCATCCCGACTTGGAAATATATCGCTGTTCCTTCATCATCGCTGGGTCAAAATCCTGGAACTCCCTTCCTAACAGCACTGTGGGAGAACCTTCACCACACGGACTGCAGTGGTTCAAGAAGGTGGCTCACCACTGCCTTCTCAAGGGTAATTAGGGATGGGCAATAAATGCCGGCCTCGCCAGCAATGCCCACATCCCATGAACGAATAAAAAAAAGACTCTGCTGAGTAAATAGACCCTGTTTGCTGTGCGATAGACTCTGCGTTAAGTCCCACGGTAAATCCCGCCCGCCGCCAACTCATTGGCTAACACAAAGGTGTCAATACTCACTCCAATAAAAAAAGATACTGACCATGAGCAACAATCAATTCACAAATATATTTGAGGAAATAAATGCAAGCCACAGAACTAAGATTGTCACCTTTTTCAGATCCCATGGATGGAGTAGCAGGGTGGGATTCCGATTTGAGGTCTGATATCTGCTTTGCTGCTGAAGAAAGTTCACTGAATCCTTTACTAACTGCTGCTGCAACATCACAAGACACTGACCTAAGTGGGAAAAACTGACTTCCATTAGAAAAGAATCAGCAAACTTTTGATGTCCATTTTCATTCAATTTCCAGTTCCTGGCCAAGATTTCGGGCTCAAATTACATCAGCTCCTGGGTGTATTGTGCAAGAAACTCTTCGGGAATTGCTCCACCCGTCATCGTCACCACTGCTTCCAGAATATTCCACTGGGAATATATCCCCGAGATATTAGCAGGCACGTTATAATTAGATGCAAATAACAGGACTCATCATGCGATGTATTACCCATCATTTTCACCTTAGTCGGGCTCAAGGGATACCTTTAGATATTGATTTATTTTTAAATTTCAAAGCATAGGACTTGGATCACCTCACAGTCAATTCAACTCCCTCTAGAGTACTTAAAATTCAAATCCTCCTCTGTCAGCCTTGACTGGGTGGTAACACTCTCACCTCTGCTTTAGATTCTATGTAATCGTCCTGGCATCATCAACCACATACTGACAACAAATAAAATACAAGAAAAAACAACTGTCCCACATAGATATACACTCCTCATATAACTGTCCCACATAGATATACACTCCTCATAGAACTGTCCCCCATAGATATACAACTCCTCATATAACTATCCCCCATAGATATACAACTCCTCATATAACTGTCCCACATCAAAATACACTCCTCAAATAACTATCCCCCATAGATATACACTCCTCATATAACTATCCCCATAGATATACAACTTCTCATATAACTATCCCCATAGATATACAACTCCTCATATAACTGTCCCCATAGATATACAACTTCTCATATAACTGTCCCCCATAGATATACACTCCCAATATAACTTTCCCCCATAGATATACACTCTGATATTACTGTCCCCCATAGATATACACTCCTCATATAACTGTCCCCCATAGATATACACTCCTCATATAACTATCCCCATAGATATACAACTCCTCATATAATTGTCCCCCATAGATATACACTCCCAATATAACTTTCCCCCATAGATATACACTCTGATATTACTGTCCCCCAAAAGTATATACAAATCGCTCTTTCTTGCTGCCTCTGTACTACTTCCTTACACAATCATTAACAGTAAAGGGTTAAAACCAGCTTCCAAAAACCCTTTCTCATCTCATTGTGGTCTTTTGTTGCGGGTTCCTGCTGTTCACGAGCCGTCATCACGCTATAGAAGTGTTGATAGATAGAGTCTCAGCTATTCACACCGTCTTCTGTATATCCTGTGCTAGAATCCCTTCCTGCACTACACCAGAGGACAGTACTGCAGAACTCACAGGTTTAATGACAATTCCCAACGGAGAACTAGTTGAGCAAGTGGAAGCTGATAGCTTGTTCCAGTTTCTTCTTCTTTCCTGCTGTCCATTTGTCAGGGTTTACTACTAGTCATCAATAATAATAATAATAATAATACTGCATTATATGGCATCTAACCTGCGTACAAGCCTTAAAGTGCATAATTAGCTCCTTCTTAAAAATGTAGTGGTGGCAATTATACAGGCCAGGGTTGCCAACCTTCCAGGACTGACCAGGAGTCTCCAGGAATTAAAGATTAATCTCCTGGACAATGCTGCGAGCAACCCCGAGAGAAAAGTCATAGGGGCATAAAAAGAATTGTGTGGTTTTTTTCATTTTCTTTGAAAGATTTTTGTTTATTAGTTATAAAAACATTGGAGGTGCAAAAAAAAGCTGTTTGACTGGACAAGATGTGGAGATGCCGGTGATGGACTGGGGTTGACAATTGTAAACAATTTTACAACACCAAGTTATAGTCCAGCAATTTTATTTTAAATTCACAAGCTTTCGGAGGCTTCCCCCTTCACATCGTTCACCTGACGAAGGGGGAAGCCTCCGAAAGCTTGTGAATTTAAAATAAAATTGCTGGACTATAACTTGGTGTTGTAAAATTGTTTACAATTGACTGGACAAGGAGGTTGGAGTCGGGAGGTCATGTGATGAAACCTCCAGGAATACGTCCAACCAGAGTTGGCAACCCTAACCTAGGCAAACATGGCTGCCATTCTGCCATCAACAGCCCACAAACAGCAAAGAGGTGAACGGCCAGCTAGTCTGTTTTTTGATAACGTTGGTTTAGAGAAGAAATGTTGGCCATGACACTGGGGGGGAGGGGGGGCACAGTGGGGGTGGGGAACTCCCTGCTTTTGATACTTCACTAGAAATTTCTTCTTTCTTTCTCCCACTTCACCCAAGTCTCCATCAAATCCCGCTCTGAACTCCACTGTGAGGAGGTGTGTACGAGTAGCCTGGGATCACAATCCCTCCTAGGGATATACTTTTTTGTTTCACTAGTGGAAATTCTTCAAAGTCTGGCCCTCATTCTTTGCCCACTGCTGGCACGTCAACAGAAGTTAAGTCATACAACAGGCAACCAGAGCAGGCTGCACCCTACCCAAAAACAACAACTGTCAAATCCCTAATGTCACAACCAGAACCCACCAGGTGCTAACACAGTGGGTATGCACAGCAGTACACACCAATGCCACAGCCACAACCCTGGTACATCAGCCACGCTCACTCACCACGTAGGAAACACAGCAGCCAATTTGTGCACGGCAAGGACCCGCAAACAGCAATGTGACAATGGCCAGATAATCTGTTTGAGTGATGTTGGCTGAGGGATCAATATTGGCCAGGACACCGGGGAGGACTCCCCTTCGAAATAATGCCGTGGGATCCTTTACAAATACCCAATAGGGCAGACGGGGCCTCGGTTTAACATCTCATCCAAAAGATGGTACCTCTGACAATGCAGCACTCCCTCAGTACTGTACTCATGTGTCAGCCTAGATTTTGTGCTCAAGTTTCTGGAGTGGGACTTGAACCCACAACCTTCTGACTTAGTGCTACCAACTGATCAACAGCTGACATGTTTGTGAATGTAAATGTATGGCAATGTATCGTAACCAAAGGTCAATTGACATTAAAAAAAATTCTCAACAAAAATAAAGGCCTTTAAAAATTGTGCAGTGGGATAGTGGCGTATGAACAGATGACATATTTGTATGACATTTCTCACTTTCCTATTTTAAGAGAGGCAGGAATCCTTTTACAATAAACACCTTGATACCACAATTGAAAAGTGGCAAGAGGAACTGGAGACAAACTTCATAAACTGCTATCTTTCTGTGTATTTTCACTACCAAAAAGTTTATAAAACATTACTTTTGCTCTACACTTCATCAATTCCACCCCCCTGCTTTTTCTCTCTATCATTCCTTAGTCGCTCTCTCCCTTTTCCATAGTCACTGGTTTAATTTTTATTTGACATTATTATTTCTGATTTTACTTTAAAAATATAAATTTGCCTGCTTCCTATTGGTCCGTCAAGCTTTGCTCTATTCTGGAGCTGGGACCTGTATCTTCCTAAATGTGGTCCCTGACTGGTTGAGAAGTAATCCCAAAACGGCTGGCTTTGTAGTCAATCCAGACATGGTCGCACTTCTCGAGCCACCAGGCCAGGATTGGCTATCTTCTACGGTCATCTTTGGGGAAGCTGAAAGCACCTGACAAAGGGAAGCAGGAGCAGCAGAACAAGTTACCTTGATTTTAAGAGTGTTTGCTGTGGGCACTGAGGACACATGAACATTCCTGAACCATCTGCAATAAGCATTGGTTGCAACAACAACAACAACAAAAAGGCCGTAATTTTGGAAACACAGAAAAGTAGAAAATAGGAGCAGGAGTAAGCCATTCGGCCCCTCGAGCCTGCCCCGCCATTCAATGTGATCATGGCTGATCCTCTATCTCAATACCATATTCCTGCTCTTTCCCCATGCCCCTTGATGCCTTCTGTGTCTAGAAATCAATCTAGCTCCTTCTTAAATATATGCTTCCAGGGAGGAGAAGAGAAAAGTGGAGGAGAGAACTGATGTAGGGAAAAGAGAGAGAAGGACAAAAATGAAGTTCCCCAGTGCTTAGAACTGACATTTAACTTGATCTGGTCACGGGCCTGCCAAAGATCTAAACTTAAGTTAACTGCAGTCCTGCGAGTTTGCCAAATAAATCCTGTGGTCTTGGTTCTGGGCACTGATCCACATTTAATAGGGCAGATCACTGTACATTGTGCATTGCTGTGACACTAAATGTGCACAATCGCTGGAGCTGAACCAGCAGGCACTTCAGCTTCAGGTGTTGGGCCAGTGGGTAACCTCACACCTCTTGAGTTTCACACCAGCGACGGCACAACTGCATGAAGCCAACTTTTTAAAAAACTCATTTAGAAGTTTATAGAGTTCCCAGGGGGCTCCGCCTTTAGCTTTCTAGTGTTAACAAAGAGCCAAGAGGCTGGCAGTCAGCCCGTCAAGCGTTTCTGTTTACCCATTCTGGTTAGCAGAATGCACAGTGTGTGTGCATCCCTGCTTTTCTCCAACTTCACACTGGGAATGCAAGAGGAGCGGGAAGTGCAGGAGCCACCTATACAATGCACTGATCGAAGGCCCAGGGAACAACTTACATAGAGCACTGGTCAGATGCTCAGGGACCTAGAGAGGAACACGTGTCAGCCGTGGCTAAGTATGTAGCACACTCTCGCCTCTGCGTCAGAAGTTGTGGGTTCATGTCCCATTCCAGAGACTTGAGCACAAATCTAGGCTGACGCTCGAGTGCAGTTCTGAGGGAGTGCTGCACTGCCGGAGGTGCTATCTTTCGGAGGTGACGTTAAACCAAGGCCCCATCTGCCCTCTCAGGTGGATGTAAAAGATCCCAAGGCACTATTCGAAGAAGGGCAGGGGAGTTCTTCCTGGTGTCCTGGCCAATATTTATCCCTCAACCAACATCACACAAAAAAACAGATTATCTGGTCATTATCACGTTGCTGTTTGTGGGACCTTGCAATTTGGCTGCCACGTTTCCTACATTACAACAGTGACTACACTTCAAAAGTACTTCATTGGTGTAAAGTGTTTTAGGACGTCCTAAGGTGGTGAAAGGCGCGATATAAATGCATGCTTTTCTTTCTCATACACCACTCGGATCAGCTGTCCAGGTGTCTGGGGAACAAAGGAGCACAAATGTCTTCTACAGCGCCCTAAACTTCTCGAGCAGTGGACCATGTGTGATTACATCACTCATGAATTGAACAGAGTCATCAATAAATATGCGATGCGGGCACATCTCGTGCAAGTGCCAAGGTTCACCCACTGGGAACTTGAAACCACAACCTTCTGACTCAGATGCCAGAGTGCTACCCACTGAGCCACAGCTGAAGTTTCAATTGTGTTTTTTCTCCCCTCCCATCTTCCTCTGAAAGTGCTGACTTCTCCACTGAGATAAAATTCTACAGGTGCCATTCACCTTCCAGTACCTCACTCAAGTGGCCATTATTCACTCGTGAACACTTACAATGAGTGGCCATCAAGCTGTGCTGGAGATCACAGCCGAACCCAACCCATTCCACGTCCAGTATCCACGCACATATCAGCCGTGGCTCAGTGGGTAGCACTCTCGCCTCTGAGTCAGATAGTTGTGGGGTTCAAGTCCCACTTCCAGGCACTTGAGCACATAATCTAGGCTGACACTCCAGTGCAGTAATGAGGGAGTGCTGCACTGTCACAGGTGCCGTCTTTCGGATGAGACGTTAAACCAAGGCCCCGTCTGCCCTCCCAGGTGGACGGAGAGGATCCTGTGGCAATATTTTGCAGTAAGAGCAGGGGAGTTCTCCCCAGTGTCCTAGCCGATGAATATCCCTCAACCAACATCACTAAAATAGATGATATGGTCATTTGTCTAGTGCTGTTTGTGGGAGCTCGCTGTGCGCAATTTGGCCCTACTTTATAAATGCAAGTGCAGCCCAGGTTTCTGACAGAAGCAGAACGTAGGTGCAACAAGGCTACATGCTACAACCAGAGTTATCAAACATACCACTGGCATCTTGGAAGAGCAGCTCAGATTCTGAACTGATTGGCAACAGCTTTACTGTACAATCCCACACTCCCACTTCCCAGGACGTGTAGGTCAATGGGAAGGTGGGGTCAGATAAACCTGACCTCATGGGGACACAGTCAGCTGTCTCACCTAAAGGTTGATGCCACTAATACTTTGGCTCACAATGATTTTTTTTAAACAAATCAAATTAAAAGGTTAATATTAGGCAGTGGGGGGTAGAAATCACAACAGAAATGTCATGCAATTCTAACCCAATCCCCCCCCTCATTCCCCTCAGGTTACCAGAAGAATTGTTGTTTGCTGTACGCCCCATACTTCCAAGTTGATGACCAGGGTGGCAAAGGTGCTGCACAGTAAGAGGGTGGAAATGCCATTGAGGTATTAGCATTGCCTCAGTCGCACTATTTTTAAACAACCAAAGCAACCGTGCAAACCGTCTTGTCCTACACTTCCATAAATTAGCTCTTCAAATGCCATCTTATGCTGGACTCCTGCTCTATTGTGCACATGAAAGTTAAACACTCAGCGCAGTATTCGAGTGTGAGTGTTGGCAGCTTGAGTTGGTACTGTGCTGCCCCTTGGTGATTGTACTTTGTTTCAGATATGTGACATCTCCACTACCGCCCCTTCTGAGTGATTCCTTAGAAGGAATAAGTGGCTAGCGTCAGGGTTGCCTTAACAGCCTCCTAGGATTCTGATAGCCCTAGACCTCCCTGGGCTATGCAGTGCGATGGCCTGTATGCCAGGCAGCCACAATCAGGACTAGTGGTTTTAAGCTACCTCCTTCTATCTGATGCATCAGGTATGTCTGAGAGGTATGGGGTACCCATCTGTCTCTTTAAATGTGTACCTCCTCTCCTTACAGAAAAGCATGCAGTACTGTGTACAGTACTGGAGTACTGTGTACAGTTTTGGTCTTCTTACCTAAAGAAGGATATACGCCTTAGAGGCAGTGCAATGAAGGTTCACTAGATTGATTCCTAGGATGAGAGGGTTGTCCTATGAGGAGAGATTGAGAAGAATGAACCTATATTCTTTGGAGTTTAGAAGAATGAAACATATAAAATTCTTAGAGGCCTTGACGGAGTAGATGCAGAAAGGCTGTTTCCCCCAGCTGGAGAGTCTAGCACTAGGGGGCATGGTCACAGGATAAGGGGTGGGTAAGTTAGGACTGAGATGAGGAGGAATTTCTTCACTCAGAGGGTGGTGAACCTTTGGAATTCTCTACCCCAGAGAGCTGTGGATGCTGAGTCGTTGAGTGTATTCAAGACTGCGATCGATAGATTTCTGGACTCTAGGGGGATCAAGGGATATGGGGATCAGGCGGGAAAGTGAAGTGAGGTCGAAGATCAGCCATACTCTTGTTAAATGGCGGAGCAGGCTCGAGGGGCCATATCGCCTACTCCTGCTCCTATTTCTTATGTTCTTATGCAGTTCCTGGCTAATCAAATTAGCTTTTCCCAGTCGGTACTTTTCCTACATTACAACAGTGACTACACTTCAAAAGTACTTCATTGGCTGTAAAGTGCTTTGGGACGTTCTGAGGTCGTGAAAGACGCTGTATAAATGCAAGTTCTTTCTTTAACTCTCCAGGAATTGTCTTCCCACGGCTATTTAAGATGCTTAATTGGTTTATCATTGGAGCTCACAGCTGATTGCTACTCCTTTCCAATTTGCTGACCCACTGTGCAGCTGAGAATTCGCACAGTTTTATCCACTGTCGGAAAAACAGCAGTATCGTGGGTAAACCAACAGGAGGGAGTTCTCCCGGAAACTTTTAGTGGCCCACAGTTTACTGCATGAACAGCAATTTCTAGGCTCATGTGAGGAAAGTTGTTTGCACAATTTGAAACAAAAAATTGCATTTATAGTACCTTGTGTCTCTCGGAAATAACCTCTTAAATTCTTCATGCACACTGAATGACTTTGAAGTCAAGTAACGTTACGTAGGCAAATGTAATAGCCATTTTGCACACTGCAAGATCTCACAAATGACAATGAGATGAATGAGCAGTTAATCCACTTTTGCTGGTGTTGGTTAAGAGGGAAAAATTGGCTATGACACCAGGAAAGCTCCTAAAATAGGATCTTTAATATCCATCCGACAGGGCCCCAGCTTAACGTCTCATTTGAAGGATCATTAAACTGAAGCCCCAGTTTAAGCCGTAACGGTTAATTCTAAAGTGGTTGCGAGCGAGAGAGAGAAAAAAAATCACCTGCTACGTCCTCTTTTTTAAAAAAAACCCTGCAGCCACAAACAAATTCCCTAAATATTAATCATCTGTTCACAACCATGACAACAGTTGATCCAATAAGCATGTACCCCATGTGCGATGGCATCACTATCTATGGCATCATGATGTCACTTCACATTGTGTTAATCTGTGAACAAGTCTGGCATTTTTATCAAAACACTTATTAATTGGCCTGGAGTCCTACTGAAGCACCATTAATGCCACACAGACTAGGATTAACTAACTCAACACGGATCAGGGATAAAACCTGAAATTTCCATGGTCTGTAAACTGGAGATGGTCAATTGAAACATTTTCAATCATAATTTTAAGTTTACGGCATAAACTGAAAACATGTCAGATACCATCTAAATATGGCACTTACCCAACAGACTGACATCAATTTCACAATACACCATAATACACACCTTGTTTGCAATAAATATCTAATGGGTGACTGACAGATCCTCTAATTAAAGCTTCTTATAATCATCAAAAATTGTCAGTAAAAAACAATTTTCGACTTTACTTATGATTAGCGACAAGAGTCCTGTCCAGTTTGAATTGCCTTTCAAGGGCCACTTGAAACATCTTACAGTGAAGGTGCAGCACGTCCATCCCATAATATGAGATTGGCTCACTAGTCATCACTATTATAATTATATGTAGGACAGAATTTCCCAAAGGCTCAGTGGTTAAGTGCGTGGTCAGTATGGAACTGAGCTTCCCGGGCCAAGGAAACTCCTACTGGTCTGTGCCGAGTTAGTTGACCTTACCCAGGTCAGCAGTAGCAACACTACAGTTGAGTTCAGTATTCCCAAGCCAGGGAAAGTGGAAATAAAAAATGAATTGGCTCGAATTTCCATTCTTGATTATTAAACTCCTGCTAGGTATTCTGCATTTGCGTGAGAACGCCAGGTGAGGAGAGAATTGGACTCAAATCTGATGCTCTCCATGGTCAAATAGCCATCTGACGCTCACTCCCTAGGCTCACCATAAAGAATGGGCACTTGGACGATGCACCTTGGGAACTTAGCGCACCTAGCAGAGCAAGCTAGAAAACTGGAGTGGAAATTTTTTAAATAATGATATATAGTACGTGATATAATTGAAGCAAATCAGTGAACCAATTATTCAACTTTGCAAAACCAAGTGAAAAGCATTATCTTCATTGCACTGTGCACCACAGTAATGACCATTGGGGTGCACAGTGCTTTTAAATACTTTTAAAACCCAATTGGAACCCAATCAATCTCCAAATAAACCAGACTTTAGATCAGTTGAGTCAAATGCATATGGTAAAGTCAGAACAATGAAGCTGTTCCTCAGTAAACCTACACCTCACCACCGGTCACTCTGCACACCAGCTCAATGTATTCATGACAATCGACAATCCCAAACAATGCTTTTTAGACCATAGCCAAGGGCCCCCAAACAGAACATTAAAAACAACTATCCTGAAAACTTTCTCTAATGTTATGGCAAGAGAAGGAAAAGGGACCAAGGCTCCCTGATGATTCTTAGACCTTATTCAGTAGCTAAGCTGTACAGACCAGGATGGTGCCAGGTGCGATTACCAGCTCTATGCTGAGTTAACGGATCCCACCAGAGGGGAGGTGGTACAATCAGCCTTAGCACGCCTAAGAAGGGGGTAAAGGCAAGAGTTTGCACTCCTAATCGATAATCAGCGACTCCTGATTGAAAGCGCAGGTCTGAGTGCTGGGTGATCACGCCAGGATCAGGACGGGGATGGGGACGGGGATCTGCTCTGGGGTCGAACTGGACTTCAATGCCCACTGAGGTGGGATACCTGCCAATAACACTCACTGCTGGGCACGGCACAGGACTAACAGTAACTTGGGCAAGGGTACTTGAGGGCACCTGTGCAATCAATACCCCAGCAAAGAGTCAAGAAGAGGAGAGAAAAACTGAAGAAAGAAAATGGACAATTGGAAGAAAAAAATACACACACATAAAGCGAACACCCAAGGTAAATAAACCAAATTAGCGCCGGTTAACAGGCGCAGAGTTTCGGGTGAACTTTTCCTACCGATGTTTAATGCCGATAAAGTGCTGCTATTGTCCCACGATCTCATCCAAGTGTTGGATCCGGCGCTTTCACTCAGAGATGGGCTGTTGTCGCCTCCGCTGTTTTCCATTACCCTCTTTCCCCCCCCAGTAATGGTGTGGGTCCGGCGGGGAGGGGTGAGGGAAGGAGGGGAGGCTTAAATCTCGGCCGCTGCCATTAGGGTGAGGATGAGCAAAGTTTAGAGATAAGCGTCAGCCATGTTCTGTTGTGTTGTGATCTGATCTGATGTGATGTGGTGGCGGATATGGAGAGGAGAGGAGAGCCGGGAGTGACGTGCTGAACTTCGGCACACCCTGCAGGCGGATAACACACCTGAGAGCTGGACACCTGCCTCAGCCGAGCCAAGGCAACTAAAACCAAACCAGGCATTAGAAGGGGAGCATTTCATTGCCAAGAGGCGAGTCGAAGAATTAAATTCAATAGGTTGGAAAATGTAAGAAAAAACATTTTTTATTTGGGGTAACAGCATTCATAAAACGATACAGCACAGAAGGAGGCCATTTGGCCCATCGTGCCCGTGCTGGCTCTTTGAACGAGCTGTTGCTTTATTCCGAAAGCTTGTGAATTTAAAATAAAATTGCTGGACTATAACTTGGTGTTGTAAAATTGTTTACAATTGTCAACCCCAGTCCATCACCGGCATCTCCACATCACATTTATTTTTTGGGACAGTTTGAGCATTTTACAGTAAAACTGGGGAAATGTTTTCTTAAAATATATTTTAACAATTGTCAAATCAACAAATGTTATGATTAATAAATGGGAAGGGTTTGGACCAAATTTTAGTATCTTCAAATGTATTTATTTATTTCAGAATTGAATTTCCACAGGACACATCCCCCCCAAAAAAATTGTCACTTGGGTTTTACATAGAGTTACATAGGATTTACAGCACAGAAATGGGGATGTTCGCTGATGATTGCACTGTGTTCAGTTCCATTCGCAACCCCTCAGATAATGAAGCAGTCCGTGCCCGCATGCAGCAAGACCTGGACAACATCCAGGCTTGGGCTGATAAGTGGCAAGTAATATTCACGCCAGACAAGTGCCAGGCAATGACCATCTCCAACAAGAGAGAGTCTAACCACCTCCCCTTGACATTCAACGGCATTACCATCGCCGAATCCCCCATCATCAACATCCTGGGGGTCGCCATTGACCAGAAACTTAACTGGACCAGCCATATAAATACTGTGGCTACAAGAGCAGGTCAGAGGCTGGGTATTCTGCGGCGAGTGACTCACCTCCTGACTCCCCAAATCCTTTCCACCATTTACAAGGCACAAGTCAGGAGTGTGATGGAATACTCTCCACTTGCCTGGATGAGTGCAGCTCCAACAACACTCAAGAAGCTCGACACCATCCAGGACAAAGCAGCCCGCTTGATTGGCACCCCATTCACCACCCTAAACATTCACTCCCTTCACCACCGGCGCACTGTGGCTGCAGTGTGTACCATCCACAGCCAAGGCTTCTTCGACAGCACCTCCCAAACCTGCGACCTCTACCACCTAGAAGGACAAGGGCGGCAGGCGCGTGGGAACAACACCACCTGCACATTCCCCTCCAAGTCACACACTATCCCGACTTGGAAATATATCGCCGTTCCTTCATCGTCGCTGGGTCAAAATCCTGGAACTCCCTTCCGAACAGCATTGTGGGAGAACCTTCACCACACGGACTGTAGCGGTTCAAGAAGGCGGCTCACCACCACCTTCTCGAGGGCAATTAGGAATGGGCAATAAATGCTCGCCTCACCAGCGACGCCCACATCCCATGAACGAATAAAAAAAAAGAAATGGGCCGTTCGGCCCAACTGGTCTGTGCCGGAGTTTGTAGTCCACACGAACCTTCTCCCACCCTACTTCATCTAACCCCATCAGCATATCCTTCCAATGTCTGTTTCTGGCAGGGTCCCTTACAAGACAGGTTGTTTGAAAGAGCTATCCAATTAGTCCCACTCCCCTGGTCTTTCCCTATAGCCCTGAAACTTTTTTCTTTTAACAGTACGTTCTGACCAGAGCACTGTATAGGAAATTCTTATTTGCACAAAAGGTGACTGAAACTTTGAATAGAGGGTAGTAGACAATGAAATCTTAGAATTATTTAAGAGAAAGATGCTGATACTGTAGGGATTTTTTTAGGTGGATGAGTTAAAATGGGTCGATTGGGCTTCCTCATCCATAATTATTTTGTGATCTTATTTTTATGACTGCCTTATATTGAACAATGCATGTACAAGAATAGCAGAGTATTGCTTAAGGTGTTATGGAGGTTATATTATGGCACAGAAAACCAATTCAAGTAGCAATATAAGGGCACAGTCACACTATAACTTGGCATTGGTGGGAAGCACTGAGTTACAGTGTAAATGCAGCCTGAAACCAGAGTCGGGGCCTGACCTGACCTGACAGTGGAGCAACGAGGAGTGAGATCCCAGAGGAGGGAGTCTTAGTCCAATTTGCACCTGAGTCAGTTCAGGACAGCCGATTCATGCTCTACAAAGTTTAGCGTTGATGCAAAGCTGAAACTGTTCAGCACCAATGCTAAACTCGTAGTGCGAATGCACTGCTAAGAGAAGCACTGAGGAAAAAAAAATCAGAAAGAAGCTCGGTCACAAAGGGCAAAATGAGGATTGGAGAGAATAGGCATTCAGAAATCATCCTGAGATTGGTTAGTGTTTTTGTTGTGGTTTGGATTATTTAAGGAGACGAGCAGGATGGAGATGAAAAACTTTGAAAGTAGGGAAGGTTGGTTACGAGAGGTTGCCTCCACAGGTTATATGGGGAATTTGCCTAATGCTAGTTTTTAAAAAGGGGGAAATCAGTTAGGGGAGAAGAAGAAACTGGAGACCATCATTTAAATATGGTCAACAGCTACCTAGAAATTTTAGAGACACATAATAATAGATTATTTACACATTAATGGGTGGGCTTTAGCCCATTCCCCAACCACTGACATGGTAATGATCAAAGCCTCAAAATTCACTGATTCAGACATTTGACACAAAGACAGAATTTTCATCACTGGGTAGTCAGTACATCTCTCGTTGGTAATACACCACAGACCTGAAACCGTCCTCAGACATTTGCCACAATTTGTATTACTGGGAGCAGCGCAACCAGCAGAATACACAAGCAAAGGTAAGGCCAGTTTGTGCAAGCTGGTCTCTTGTAGAGTTAGCTTGGTTCAATTGGTGGCACGCTTTGTGAACTAGAAGACTGTGGGCCCAAGCCGCAGTAAAGGCCCTGAGCAAGTAAGCTAGGGTGAAAGTTCAGTGAGGGACTGAGTGAGTGCTGCATTTTTTGAGGTGTAATCATTCAATTGAGATTTTAACACAAGGTCCTGCCTGCCTGTTTTGGTAGTTCAAATAGATGTTAATGCAATTATTCAAAGATGTGATGCGTTTTGGAAGGAAGAATGAGGAGAAGAAATATAAACTAAACAGCACAATTTTAAAGGGGGTGCAGGATCAGAGAGACCTGGAGGTTTACATCCACAAATCTTTGAAGGTGGCAGGACAAGTTGAGAAGGCTGTTTAGAATCACAGTTTAACCTCAGTGGTGGGGAAGCTTTTAGAAACGATAATCTGGGACAAAATTAATAGTCACTTGGACAAGTGTAGATTAATAAAGGAAAGCCTTTGTTAAAGGCAAATCGTGTTTAACTAACTTGATTGAGTTTCTTGATGAGGTAACAGAGAGGTTTGATGAGGGCAATGTGGTTGATGTGTACATGGACTTTCAAAAGGCGTTCGATAAAGTGCCGCATAATAGGCTTGTCAGCAAAATTGAAGCCCATGGAATAAAAGGGGCAGTGGCAACATGGATACGAAATTAGCGAAGTGACAGGAAACAGAGAGTAGTGGTGAATGGTTGTTTCTCGGACTGGAGGAAGGTATACGGTGGTGTTCCCCAGGGGTCGGTTCTAGGACCACTGCTTTTTTTGATATATATTAATAATTTGGGTGTGCAGGGCACAATTTCAAAATTTGCAGATGACACGAAGCTTGGAAGTGTAGTGAACAGTGAGGAGGATAGTAATAGACTTCAAGAGGATATAGAAAGACTGGTGGAACGGGCGGACACATGGCAGATGAAATTTAACGCAGAGAAGTGCAAAGTGATACATTTTGGCAGGAAGAATGAGGGCAATATAAACTAAATGGTACAATTCTAAAGGGGGTGCAAGAACATAGAGACCTGGGGGTATATGTGCACAAACCTTTGAAGGTGGCAGGACAGGTTGAGATAGCGGTTAAAAAAGCAAACGGGATCCTGGGCTTTATAAATAAAGGCATGAAGTACAAAAGCAAGGTGGTTATGATGAACCTTTATAAAACATTGGTTCGGCCACAACTGGAGTATTGTGTCCAATTCTGGGCACTGCACTTTAGGAAGAATGTGAAGGCCTTAGAGAGGGTGCAGAAAAGATTTACTAGAATGGTTCCAGGGATGAGCGACTTCAGTTACGTGGATAGACTGGAGAGGCTGGGATTGTTCTCCTTAGAGCAGAGAGGCTTAAGAGAAGATTTGATAGAAGTGTTCAAAATCATGAAGGGTTTAGATAAAGTAAATAAAGAGAAACCGTTCCCATTGGCTGAAGGGTCAAGAACCAAAAGACACAGATTTAAAGTGATTGGCAAAAGAACCAAAGGCGTCATGAGGAAAAACTTTTTTACTCAGCTAGTGATTATGATCTGGAATGTGCTGCCTGAATGCGCAGTGGAAGCAGATTCAGTCGTGGCTTTCAAAAAGGAATTTGATAAATACTTGAAAGGAAAAAATTTGCAGGGCTACGAGGAAAAAATGGGGGAATGGGACTAACTGGATTGCTCTTACAAAGAACAGGCACAAGCTCGATGGGCCGTATGACCTCCTTCTGTGCTGTAACCATGCTATGATTCTATAACGGTCGGTAACCAGAGGACACAGATTTAAGATAATTGGCAAAAGAACCAGTGGGGAGATGAGATTTTTTTTATGCAGTGAGTTGTAATAAGACCATAAGGAGATAGGAGCAGGAGTAGGCCATTCGGCCCCTCGAGCCTGCTCCGCCATTTAATGAGATCATGGCTGATCTGATTTTTACCTCAACTCCACTTTCCCGCCCTTTCCCCATATTTATAATGATCTGGAATGCACTGCCTGAAAGGGCGGTGGCAGCAGATTCAATCGTAACTTTCAAAAAAGAATTGGATATATACTTGGAAAAGGAAAAAAATTGCAGGGCTATGGGGAAAGAGCAGGAAAGGGGACTATTTGGAGAGCTCTTTCAAAGAGCTGGCACATGCACGATAGGCAAATCCTGTGCTGTGTGATTTTCCTGAAGTCCTTGTTCTTTCCTCATTAATGTTTGAGGCTTTGCCAAATAGCAGCTGTGTTTGCTTCCATAACTCTCATTGAACTTCAGATTAATTAATTGTAAGTAAAGTGATTTGACACACTTCTGAGAGATTTGATAAGGTTCTATATCAATGCAAGCTCTTTCTCAAGAGATGAACTGCTGAATACAATACAGGTCACCATTGATTCCTTGTAAAGCCTACAGTAATTTGGTCCAGAAGCTCCTTAATGCTGTGCAGTCCTGAAAGAAATGAAGGACATAGCACTACCTTCCACATCTTAGAATCTTTCAGCACAGAAGGAGGCCATACAGCCCGTCGCGCCTGTGCCGGCTGTTTGAAAGAGCTATTCCAATTTAGTCCCACACCCCAGCTTTTTCCCCATAACCCTACAAATTAGTCCTCTTCAAGTAAATGTCCAATTGCCTTTTGAAAGTTCCTATGGAATCTGCTTCCACTACCCTTTCAGGTAGTACATTCCAGATCCTAGCGACCCTTTATGTGAAAATTTCTCCTCATTTTCCCTCTAGTTCTTTTGGCAATTATTTTAAATCTATGACCTCTGGTTACTGACCCACTCGTCAGGGGAAACGGTTTCTCCCCGTTCACTTTCCCAAAACCCCTCCTCATTTTGAATACCTCTATTAGGTCCCTCCTTAACTGTCTCTGCTCTAAGGAGAACAAGAACAGATGTGGATGAAACAGTTTGGGCTTTAGACCATTAGACCTATGGAGTTACAGTGACAGGCTGAATGAGCCACCCTCCATATGTCCTTTTATTATCTTTCCAGGGTACAATTGCCATCAGAAGTCTATCCTTCATACCCATAAATAATAAACTGATTCCAGAATATATTCTAACTTCTATGCTGGAATGAGCCACCCTCCATATGTCCTCTATGCTGTGATGTAAGTTTGGGGGTGGGGGTGGTGGTGGGAATGCTCCTCGATGTGAGAGAATGGTTAAATTAATCCAACACATTCGCGAGGCTATAGATAGCATTCGGAAGTAATTTATGTGGAGAATACATCTGACAATCTTTAACATATCTAAAGGAAGTTTGCACAGCAGGTGAGATGAGAGTCAGAATCTTTTTGTAATGCCAGGTTTGGTATTACAATGAGAGTTCAGAACACCGGGGGTGGGGGTGGGGGTGGTGGTTTGAAGACTTGGAAGAAAGACATGCATTTAGAAAGTGCCTTCTGAGCACTTCAAATACAATTAATCACTTAAAAGTGCAGTAACTGTTGTATTGTATTGTATTGTAGACAAAACTAGCCAGGATGGAACACTGCAGGATGGACAATAGTGCTGTGCTTGGGAGGACTCAGTAGTATCTGCAGGTGGTGTTTTGAACTCCTAGTGTGCTCAACTGACATTTAGCAAATTCAGTGGAAGGTAAGTAAGCCTGGTGTACTGAGCAATATACCTGATCCTTCAAGACTAGCAGGGGACAGATTGGATGCTTCATAAGAGCATCGTGCAATATATTTGGGCAGCCCAGAGATGCATTAAAACTTACAGGCAACATTTATTAAGACCTTCTTATCTGCAGGAGTATGGAACATCTATAGCTGGGCTTCAAAAGCACCATTTTAATGGAATAACTTTTACAAGAGAGTGTTTAAGATTCCTGAATTTCTTTGCTAAGACACTGAAAGCTGAAATTTGTGGATCATTTGGAACACTTATCTTAATACCATCAAAACAGCAAAGCTTTCATCCTGCTTCAAATAGAGATCATGTATCTTTATACCTTTGGATAGACAGAGTAAATGTGAATTTAAAATTGGCTTTAGTTATTTTGTAGCTGGAAAAAAAAGAACACAAGGAGATTCTAATCATGTCACAGCTAGTGTAACAGATTGGCGTTAACTGTCTTCCAAATTTTTCTGGATTTTTTTTTTGTCCCATTGACATTTCCTTCCATCTTGGTGACATGTTTGTTTTTTTTTGTATATAAATTCTCCATGAACTTGAGCTCATCCAAAACTCTGCTGCCCATATCCTGACTCGCACCAAGTCCCGTTCACCCATCACCCCTGTTCTTGCTGACCTACATTGGCTCCTGGTTCGGTAATGCCTCGATTTTAAAATTTTCATCCTTGTTTTCAAATCCCTCCATGGCCTCGCCCCTCCCTATCTCTGAAACCTTCTCCAGCCCTACAACCCTCCGAGAACGCTGCGTTCCTCCAATTCTGGCCTCTTGCGCACCCCCGATTTTCATTGCTCCACGATTGGCGGCCGTGTCTTCGGCTGCCTAGGCCCTAAGTTCTGGAATTCCATCCCAAACCTCTCCACCTCTCTACCTCTCCCTCCTCCTTTTAACACGCTCCTTAAAACCTACTTCTTTGACCAAGCTTTTGGTCACTTGTCCTAATATCTCATGTAGCTCGGTGTCAAATTTTGATGAATAACACTCCTCTGAAGTGCCTTGGGATGTTTTACTATGTTAAAGGTGCTATATAAATGCAAGTTGTGTTGTTTTAATTTAAACAATAAAAAAGATACACAAAAGCACAGATACCAACACGTCACAATTTTTCTTCTGTTCAGAGTGTAAAGGACAGAGAAACACTGTAAATGTGCTCGTTGAGGTGAAAGATGTCAGTGCTGGGGAATGGACTACTTCCAGTGGCGCAATCGGTTAGCGCGCGGTACTTATATAACAGTATACAGGCTCAAGAAATACCGAGGTTGTGAGTTCGAGCCTCACCTGGAGCAATTCCACCTTAGAAGCCCATGGAATTGAGGGAAAAGTACGGACTTGGTTAGGAAATTGGCTGAGCGAAAGGCGACAGAGAGTAGGGATAATGGGAAGGTACTCACATTGGCAGGATGTGACTAGTGGAGTCCCGCAGGGATCTGTCTTGGGGCCTCAATTATTCACAATATTTATTAACGACTTAGATGAAGGCATAGAAAGTCTCATATCTAAGTTTGTCGATGACACAAAGATTGGTGGCAGTGTAGATGAAAACATAAAATTACAAAGCGATATTGATAGATTAGGTGAATGGGCAAAATTGTGGCAAATGGAATTCAATATAGACAAATGTGAGGTCATCCACTTTGGATCAAAAAAGGATAGAACAGGGTCCTTTCTAAATGGTAAAACGTTAAAAACAGTGGATGTCCAAAGGGACCTAGGGGTTCAGGTACATAGATCATTGAAGTGTCATGAACAGGTGCAGAAAATAATCAAGAAGGCAAATGGAATGTTGGCCTTTATATCTAGAGGACTGGAGTACAAGGGGGCAGAAGTTATGCTGCAGCTATACAAAACCCTGGTTAGACCGCACCTGGAGTACTGTGAGCAGTTCTGGGCACCGCACCTTCGGAAGGACATATTGGCCTTGGAGGGAGTGCAGCGTAGGTTTACTAGAATGCTACCAGGACTTCAAGGGTTAAGTTACGAGGAGAGATTACACAAATTGGGGTTGTATTCTCTCGAGTTTAGAAGGTTAAGGGGTGATCTGATCGAAGTTTATAAGAGATTAAGGGGAACAGATAGGGTGGATAGAGAGAAGCTATTTCCGCTGGTTGGGGATTTTAGGAGTAGGGGGCACAGTCTAAAAATTAGAGCCAGACCTTTCAGGAGCAAGATTAGAAAACATTTCTACACACAAAGGGTGGTAGAAGTTTGGAACTCTCTTCCGCAAACGGCAATTGATACTAGCTCAATTGCGAAATTTAAATCTGAGATGGATAGCTTTTTGGCAACCAAAGGTATTAAGGGATATGGGCCAAAGGCAGGTATATGGAGTTAGATCACAGATCAGCCATGATCTTATCAAATGGCGGAGCAGGCACGAGGGGATGAATGGCCTACTCCTCTTCCTATGTTCCTATTATCACCCAGTGTAACCTTCAAGCACTTGGGTTATCAGGGTAAGTCTCCTTGTACTCTGTACTGACTACGCGAGAAGCCGCCTTCTGTGCTACATTTAACAAAATCATGAACCTGTTATTTTTAATGGGGTTTACAATTTTGTACACAGTGTACCGGGGGAAAATTAACCCAACTTAGAGACACATTCAATTCACCTTTTGTCCTTCCAATGCACTGTTACCCAACTGACTGGAAGAAAGTGGCAGCCTTGGCTCAGTTGGTAGCACTCTTGCTTGTGAGTCTGAAGGTCGTGGGCTCAAGCCCCACTCTAGAGACTTGAGCCCATAATCCAGGCAGCACTGAGTCATCATGAGGTCAGAAATGGGGATGTTCGCTGATGATTGCACTGTGTTCAGTTCCATTCGCAATCCCTCAAATAATGAAGCAGTCCGAACCCGCATGCAGCAAGACCTGGACAACATCCAGGCTTGGGCTGATAAGTGGCAAGTAACATTCGTGCCAGATAAGTGCCAGGCAATGACCATCTCCAACAAGAGAGAGTCTAACCACCTCCCCTTGACATTCAACGGCATTACCATCGCCGAATCCCCCACCATCAACATCCTGGGGGTCACCATTGACCAGAAACTTAACTGGACCAGCCATGTAAATACTGTGGCTACAAGAGCAGGTCAGAGGCTGGGTATTCTGCGGCGAGTGACTCACCTCCTGACTCCCCAAAGCATTTTCGCCATCTACAATCACAAGTCAGAAGTGTGATGGAATACCCTCCACTTGCTTGGATGAGTGCAGCTCCAACAATACTCAAGAAGCTCGACACATTCCAGGACAAAGCAGCCCGCTTGATTGGCACCCCATCCACCACCCTAAACATTCACTCCCTTCACCACCGGTGCACTGTGGCTGCAGTGTGTACCATCCACAGGATGCACTACAGCAACATGCCAAGGCTTCTTCGACAGCACCTCCCAAACTCACGACCTCTACCACCTAGAAGGACAAGGGCAGCAGGCACATGGGAACACCACCACCTGCACGTTCCCCTCCATTTCACACATCATCCCGACTTGGAAATATGTCGCCGTTCCTTCATCGTCGCTTGGTCAAAATCCTGGAACTCCCTACCAACATCACCACACAGAGTGCAGCGGTTCAAGAAGGCGGCTCACTACCAGCTCCCCAAGGGCAATTAGGGATGGGCAATAAATACTGGCTATGCCAGCGACGCCCACATCCCATGAATGAATAAAAAAATTTCAAAGTTTGCAGATGACACAAAACTCGGAAATGTAGTAAACAAAGTGGAGGATATTGACAGGCTGGTGGAATGAGTGAACACATGTAACATGAAATTTAATGCAGTGAAGTGCAAAGTGATACATTTTAGCTGGAAGAACGAGGAGAGGTAATATAAATGAAATGGTACAATTCTAAAGGGGATGCAGGAACAGAGACCTGGGGGTATATGTGCACAAATCTTTGAAGGTGGCAGAACAGGTTGAGAAAGTGATTAAAAAGGCATTCAGGATCCTGGGCTTTATAGAGGCATCGAGTATAAAAGCAAGGAAGTTATATTTATAAAACATTGGTTCGGCCACAACTGGAGTATTGTTTCTAATTCTGGGCACCGCACTTTAGGAAGGACGTGAAAGCCTTGGAGAGGGTGCAGAAAAGATTTACTAGAATGGTTCTAGAGATGAGGGACTTCAGTTACGTGGATAAACTGGAGAAGCTGGGGTTGTTCTCCTTGTAGCAGGGAAGGTTGAGATGAGATTTGATAGAAGTGTTCAAAATCATGACGGGTTTGGATAAACTTAAAGAGAAACTGTTCCCATTGGCGGAAGGGTCAAGAACCAGAGGACACAGATTTAAGGTGATTGGCAAAAGAACAAAAGGTGACACGAGGAAAAAGTTTTTTACGCAGCGTAGTTATGATCTGGAATGCGCTGCCTGAAAGAGTGGTGGAAAGCAGATTCAATCATGGCTTTCAAAACGGAATTGAATAAATATTTGAAGCAAAGATTTGCAGGGCTGCGGGGGAATTGCAAAGAGCCGGCACAGGTTCGATGGGCCAAATGGCCTCCTTCTCTGCTGTAACGATTCTATTCTATGAAAAGACATTAAGTTCTCTGCTTTAACTACTTAAGAATCCATTCTTTATACAAGATCCTAGATAATGGATCCCGTCAGACTATTATAGTCACGGCTGTCATTGTTGTAGAGCTTGCCCTGTGTTTACCTACTGTCCACAATGCTGTGTTTTTCAGCAGGAGATGCTCAGTTGAAATGGAGCCTAGGCAGTTTGAAAGACGATGTCCCTTTGTGTAACCAAGGGCCACTTGACTCAATGAGTAATCAAATAGCACTGCCTTTACAAAGTGTATGTTTCATCACATTATGTGAAATAGAAGCAACTGGTACATGCAGAGTGACCGCCAATAACAGTGCAAGCAAGAGTGCTAATTCAGCTGCTTGAACACATCAAACCCGCATTTCTTCACTGAAAGACCAGTCCTCTAGGAAAAATCTCCATCTTATTGAACCTGGAGTCAGACTAGAATGATTAAAAGTGATGCACCCAAATTAAAATTTTTAATGTTTTCAGAAATATTACATACACCATTCATTGGCACATCTTCCAACGTACAATCATATATTATTTTGTCAAAAGAATATAATTCCCTTTGTCAACATTCACCTTTTCAGAAGCTTCTCCTGTCCCCACATCAAAACTATTACATTTATGTACAGTTTATAAATGAAAAGCACCTCCTATCTATATAAAAACACTTTCTTTTTAAAGATGTGGAAATTAGTCTAGACCTCAATTCTACGGCAATATAATAAACTTAGTGCTGCAATTTTTGACACCATCAACAGGGCTCTACACAGCTGGGTGATAGTCAGTCAGTGGCACATATTTAGAAGGGCCAGACAGCCATCTGTCACTTTATCCTCTGCAAAGGTGGGGGGCTATAACTCAGTGAGGCATTGTAGATACAGGCACAGAACTGTCAATAGTCAGCTGTAACGAGCAAATTTAAGTCACAGGCGGATCTAGGAAGCCAGCACAGTTCACCTGCTAACGCAATGTGACAATTAAAATTCACATTTTAAGAACCATTCAACTAATTAGAAAATATGCAATTCAAAAACAAGCATTAGGAAATGTAGTGCATTTTATGCATGATTTGAAAAAAAATTATACCTGTTGTTATTTGATATAAAAGCCAAAATCTGTTAATACCTTTAAAATGTTCGAAAAGCAGGAAATGCACACTTGGTTGTTCAGCATCTGGAAGAGGGTGATTGTGAACACACTTTGGGTGTAACCGTGCCGATCAAGCACCTTTTACATTTCCAGCATTGGCAAGTTTTTCTTTTAACTTAAAAGTTGCATAATTGTGCACCTTGAACACTGGCTAATGATGTCAGTGGCCTTTCACCAAGGCTATGCTGAAAGGTAGCAAGCACTTTTAATTGTGTTCTTGAAGGAGACACAACTAAACAAAAGGTAACAGAGAGACCTATGCAAGCCAGGTTACGAACGTGATGGGTTTTAAAGCTGCACGGGATGGCCTTGATACGAAGGACTAAATACAAATTTCAGAAAATAAGTGCAAGTGTCTCGGCGCCTTTGTAGGATACAAAGTTCCAAAGTTTTACATCTTTCAAGCTCTGTAGTGAGTTTTCACTTTGACCCATGTTGAGTGGACATCTATTCTAAGAGTAGGTGTGTAGCTTGTCATGATGCACTTACTGTGTTTATTCAGAGTTATTTCCCCCAGTAACATATAAACATGATTTGATTTTATTTTCCCTCCACCCTATTTAAAAGCTATTGCTTAACCAGTCCATAACTTTAGTGTGAAATGGACAAAATAAGGTCCAATTGACATGATATTTAGAGATTAGGAAGCAAAAAAAAACTACTTAAAAGGAAGTAGCACATAGAAACTGTACTGACAGAAAAAATTACTAGCATCATAGCCTGGTTAAAGCACTGGCCACTACTGCATCCCAAAGCCACAACCCACATGTAGGATCACCCTCCCCCCCTCCATTATTACATTTTCATTCATTGCCTTGTGCGTCGCTAGGAAAAGCGTTTTTTAAAAAAAAATCCCCGAACCCTTTATTAACTAGCACAAGTACTGGGCAGCATCAGAAACCACCAAATTACAGTATATACTGATGCCTTTGTGCAATGCTATGCTTCTAGGAAGCAGTGTTTTAACTCTGTGTTTCATCTAGTGCAACTGCCACATTAAAGCATGTTATACAGAATTAACTCTGTTGTAAAAACAGATAAATGCCATCTACATATTATATAGGTTTATGCTAGTTAAACAATTGGTACTCATCAATCTTGCCCACAATCGGCTCATTAGCTGATGTGAGCAGACTAAAAGGAGGCAGTAGGCTTTTAGTCTTTGGCTTAAATGGACTAGAACGCAGCAAAACGAGTGGCCTGATGGAATATTTACAAGAAATTCCGACTCATGATGATGAGCTGGCGGCTCGTGCTGGAAATTACCTGCGTGAGAACAACAGGTGAAAACAGAATTGGACTAGACTACTGTTCCCTCCAAGATCAGATAAACTGCTGACACTCACGTGAAGACTGGTCAGTCCCCTGTGGAACCGTATCCTAGTAAGAGTCAGTGTTTTCAGGAGAGGAGGGGAGTAAAATGAAGGAAAGCGTTATGAGGAAAGCATAGATAATTATTGTTGCATAGATTTGAGTTTTCTTAGCTGACAATCTGGAAAGTCTGCACAAAATCAATTGTAAGCCGGTTTCTATGCAGCCTTAAGGGTGGTGACTAACTAATAGTTTGATAACTTTAGAATCAGAGAAAAAAAATCAAAGATATAGCACAATTGTATGTAAAGCTGAGTGACGCAGAACTAGGATGCAAAACACAGAAGTAGAAGAGGAGGTTATTAATGTATAGGTTCCCTTTCCAGCAACTCCACAACAATCAGATTATTTATGTGCATGCGTGTGAGTGAGAGAAAGATAGAGAGAGAGAAAGTTCCCCAGGAAGCTATTTCAGTTTCACTAGCTTGGAGGCATTTGGGAAGAGAGGAACTGTTATGTAGCTTCATTAATCCAGGGTTGATGGATGTCAATTTTCTACATAGCACAGCTGAGCTTTTCCTTTTCCCAATGGCTTAGGTTCAAGGTTCCTAATTCCTTGTAACAACGCAGAGTTGCATTTTAATTTATGGGAAGGGGGAAAAAGTTGCAGGCCCGAGATTTTGATTTCATTAATTAAGAATGAAAGAAAAATCAATGAAACCTAGAACTGTTGGATGAAAGCTAGCACCCTACACTCTGCAGACTTAAGATTAGTTTACCTGCATGCATGTACAGTTGCTTTTCGATCATCTCACTCTGGGACTCCAGTCTGATTTTAGACATGAGAAACATTTGCATCAAACAGTAACAAATATTTCGATCTGAGCAATATAATATTGAACTGCCTGCAATCGCACTTAAGTTTTTAATGAGAGAGAATAAAAGTGAGTAACTTAATACAATCAAAAGGTTCGGATGAAGTCATGCAGTTTGATTGTAAAGCTCCTGAAGTCCTTCAATCTTTGAGATTGTGTCAGTTGCCCCAGGAATCTAACAGTACTAATCTTGTATTGGCACAGTAGTGTTGTACTGAGAAAATTAAGCTGTTTAAAATATATTTTGATTGGAATCTAATTATAATCTTGTATTTTTCCCAAAACCAGCAATTTGAACCCTCCACCCACCCCTTCCCCATGAAGGGCAGGCTGTACTTATAACAATTCCTGAAAGTGAAAAATATGAAAATAATTATATGTTTAGACAAAGGTGGACTTGTCATCAGAACTATGGTTTAGCAACCAGCTGATATGAATGAGAAAGCACTTACTGAAATACCTCCTTATTGCTTCTCATACAGTGGAATAGTTAACACTGTAATGTGACAGAAGGTATATAGCAGTCAATGTAATGTTGCCTTCAGACAAGGAGCAAAGAAAATAGCCTCAACATACAACTGCTTGCATTTCCTAAGATAGTTATCAATGTAGTCAGATATATCTTTTTAAAAAATAAACTCAGGTAAAACTTTTGGCCATGAGGTGAGTCTCATTCGCTGCTGCCTACGTGGCCTCTTCAACCTAATGATTCCTTTACTTCATCTTCGATGGCCGAGGAATCACGGGAGGTTGCGTTTTCGTCTTGCGGTGGGTGCTCTTCGCGATCCCCTGCCGGAGACTCCGTGTGGTCAGTATCCACGTGCGTATCCGGTGACATTTCAGCAGAGGCGGGAAGCGATGGGGCAGTCAGGTCAGAGATCGAGGAGTGATCCTGATCCGTTGATGAAGTTGCATGCGGCATAGCACTGGCAGAAGGTAGATCCTCAGGCACAGCTGCACTCGCCTGGTCTATTTTAAAACAAAAGACAGACAGACACATTGTAAGTCAGTCAGATAAATTCACTACTGACTAATGTTCTGCATTGAATTCTTCATCTTCCCTGCATTAGATTTGTTTAAAAGCAACAAATGAGCAGCTAATGCCTTTTCAATCATAACCGCTGGTAACATAATGCAATTTGAGAGACAGCTAGATTGAAGAGCTAGGGAGCTGTACATTTATGGCATTTGAATTGTTCTGCTAGGCAAAGCGATTGGCATCTCATGTCTGCCAGATTTAAAATATAGTTTGGGAAACAAAAAGAAGACATATTATAAACACTCTGTGCACATTTCAGTCTGTCATTACAATTACAAAACAGGTGAAACTGGGAGCTGAATTTTGATTACTTTAAAAAAAATTTTGATGTATATATGATGCCCACATTTATATTAAAAATGGCTTGATCACTTTCTCATGATCACTGTTGGGAAGTGGTGAGGACAGCATCGGGTTTGGCTGTGATGCCACTGTGGTGAAATAGCCTGCCAATACTCGCTGCCCGGACTTGAAGAATAGCCGCTTGGATGAGACACAGTAGGGCAGCTGGACCAGCAAGTCGGTGCCTTCAGGAGGGGAGAAAATTGGAGAGGCAACAAAACGTTGACTGCTGGGTGCGCTTACCAGAGTGGAGATCAAGTTCTTCGTTGGTGAGGAAGCCATCTGTTCCAGTATTGCTTTCTGTTGCATTAAAGGTAGATGAGGAGGATGAGGACAGTGACATATTCAATATCTTGGACAAATCATGAGCTTCAGGAATGGTGGCGGATCCAGGTGGAAAACCTGTTTGAGACAAATGAAATCATGAGCCTTACCTGCACCTGCTGGGCACTCTATACAGTGCAACATAACTGTAGCCACACAACCTTATTTTAATTCAAACCCTTTTAAATTCTGTGCACAAGCACCTCTACAATTTTTTTTAAGATACAAACCTGTACAAAAAAAGTGCGGAAATATGTGGCATTAGCGTGTACAATCATTCTAGTTATAAGCCAGGTGTCTGATTTGTAGAGTCTCATCATGAGAATTGCACAGCAGCAGAGATGCTGTTTTCCCAATATGTGGAGATGCCGGTGATGGACTGGGGTGGACAAATGTAAGGAGTCGCACAACACCAGGTGATAGTCCAACAGCTTTATTTGAAATCACAAGCTTTCGGAGCTTTGCTCCTTCGTCAGGTGAAGTGATGATTTGGCCTAACAATGCAGGACCAGGGCCACTTCACCTGACGAAGGAGCAAAGCTCCGAAAGCTTGTGATTTCAAATAAAGCTGTTGGACTATAACCTGGTGTTGTGCGACTCCTTACAGTTTTCCCAATATGCAGCGTTCGCACTGTATCCCAACAGATGCACGCTTCTTACTCATAACCCGAGAATGTAAGCCATTATACTACACGTGTTGCAAAACCACTTTGTAAAGAAAGAAAATCTTGCATTTATATAGCATCTTTGATGACTTCAGGACGTCCCAAAGCATTTTACAGGCAATGAAGTACTTTTCGAAGTGTAGTCATTGTTGTAATGCAGGAAACGTGACAGCCGCACAGCAAGGTCCCACAAACAGCAATGTGATAATGACCAGATAATCTGTTTTAGTGATTAGTAACGAACACTGTGCAGTATAACTGCAGCTAAGTTGGCAGGAGTTTAGGATTTGGCCTAACAATGCAGGACCAGGGCCAACTCAGATAGTCTCATCCCACTTTGGTTTCACACCGAATGTAGTACATCTTCAATAGGACACTTCAAAAAAAAAATGCAAAATAACACCACAGAGTTCAAAGAGAAGTTTGCTTCATTTTCTTTGGAACATCAGTATTCACGATAGCCTGACAAAGGTATTCAAAATGGAGTTGGGACATTATGTACTGCTGATCATTTTTGTGTGTAGCCAGCGTGTATTTTTATTTTAAATGAGAGTTTGATTTTAGTAATTTATAAAGAAGCACAATCTTAATGGTGGTTCTTCATTTGAAAATTTCCTTCGGTCCCACTCCCAATCAGTCGCCCAACTGCGTGGAATGCTCCATTTGGGAAATCGTAGATGTGAATCCCATGTTCCCAATGAGCTGTACCAATTATTTTGAAGCCAGTAATCCCAGCTGATTTCATAAAAAGTGGCACACGCATTAGGAACACAGGATAGTGCAGGACCAGAGTAAACTCTGCAGCCCATCTGACTGGTCCCAAAAACTAATGCCACCCAACTCCCTCATACTGAAGAACCCTGGCTATGCCACTGGAAATTAAATTAAAATAATCTAAGAAATAACACATTTACTATACCATCAGCTCCAGACAATACTGCAGGGCCTCAAAATTGCCCAAACAGCGATCCTTGTGGAAGCGTTCAATTCCAACATGACTGGCTGTTTGTTTAGTACGAACCCATTTTGTTACACGTCAAAGCGTCATTTGAGAGACCATTAATGGCTGACCGGAGAACCATGTCTTTGGTTTCAAACGGCCAAGGGAAACAAACTACAGTGAATTAAAAATGTCCAGGTACCTGGGTCCATGACACGTTGTATAGGAGGAGGGAGAAGTGAGCTTTCCATAGTCAGGTCAGCCAATCCCTGCTCCAAGCCTGGACTCTCACTCGTGCTGTCAGTCGGCGTGCTGGGAGCTACTAAAGGTGCCTGGTGAATAAGCACAAAACATATGTTGTATGGTGACCTTGGCCTGTCTTTAATAGCAAGCACTACAGTCGGTGGTCACACTGCAGACACTTCAAATGGATCATTTTTCAAAGCTGCTAGAGTAATCCTGATTGTTTTCTTAGTATTTTTCAATTATTTTTTTAACTTACAAACAAGTTGGAATGTTGCAAGAATGTATTTTACCCAGATGAATTCTTTAACTGATCTGGTTCCTGTAGCCAAATTGACCAGTAAAGAAAATATGTCCAGTTTAAAGTAATCATAAATATTGAGCTTCCCAATGACTCAGTTCTGATGAAAAGTCATCCACCTGAAACACTACGTCTGTTTCTCTCTCCACGGATGCTGCCTGACCCGCTGAGTGTTTCCAGCATTTTCAGTTTTTATTCCCAATCACTCAGTTGGTGAAGTCACACATGATTGAGCTTCAAAGACTAGAAGGCCTCAGGCATGATGACTGATTTCGGCTGAGTGGATGCTGCGACTGGCCTGAGTACCACTGGGCTGGGGAGGGGTAATCAGGCCATTGTCGTTGTTCCACCGTGCTCTCTGGTGACACCTGCTGGAATATGTGTCGTCGGGAGCGTTGGGAGGTGGTGACACCCAGCCCTCCATACGGTCAAATAACCTGCCAGCTCACACGTGAGTAATGGTGACTTGGGGTAAGGTAGCAGAGGGCAACTAGCTCCTGTGAAACCATAGCCCAACAAGAAGTCAACACCTTCAACAGAGGAGCAGAGGGGAGAGGATGGACAAAAACTAAAAGTGAAATATAAAGCAATTTTCCTAAAGTTTACAAACTGCATACAGACTGTGTATCAGGTAAGATTATAAGCTTTATACAATGTGACTGTAGTAAGTTTCTAAGTTTGATACAGCGTCTCTATTACAATGTGTGTCTGATAAGTTTATACGCTTTGTACAGTTGTGTGTCTGGTAAAGTTACACAGTGTGTGTCTGGTGGGTGTACAAGCTTTTAAAATTGTGCATCTGGTTAGGTTATTTCCATTAGGCTCATGTATTACTCACTGTTACCATTTAGAGTTGAAGTCATTGTCAAGCTTTTGGCTCCCCCAGCTGTTTCTAAACAGGTATTGCATGGAATTAAAAAGCTTTTCACATTTTCACTTTCTCACTCTCTCCCCACACCCCTTGATGCCTTAACAGCAAATCTTCTTCACCCTCAAAGTTATGGCTGGGGGGGGGGGGGGGGGAAATGCAAAGTTCATAGATTTTTTTTTTAAAACGATGGAACAAGTCTCTGATTGGGAAATATGAATTCCAGTGAAGTTTTAATATTTATAAACCCATTGTGAACGCAGGAAGCAAAGCAGCAGTGAAACGACGTGCAGTTCAACTCTCAAGTTTGCCATCATAGAAGCATAGAATGATTACAGCAGAGAAGGAGGCCATTCGGCCCATTGAGCCTGCGCCGGCTCTCTGCAAGAGCAATCCCGCCAGTCCTACTCCCCCCGCTCTTTCCCCGTAGCCCTGCAAATTTTTCTCCTTCAGCTACCTATCCAATTCATAGTAACATAGAAACTAGGAGGAGTAGGCCATTCGGCCCTTCGAGCCTGCTCTGCCATTCAATATTATCATGGCTGATCCTCTATCTCAATATCATAGTCCCACTCTCTCCCCATACCCCTTGATACCTTCTGTGTCTAGAAATCTATCTATCTCCTTCTTAAATATATTCAGTGACTTGGCCTCCACAGCCATCTGTGGTAGAGAATTCCACAGGTTCACCACCCTCAGTGAAGAAATTTCTTCTCATCTCAGTCCTAAACGTCTTACCCCGTACCCTGAGACTACGACCCCTTGTTCTGGACCCCGAGTCTAGGGAAACATCCTCCCTGCATCCAGTCTGTCTAACCCTGTCAGAATTTTATGTTTCAACGAGATCCCCTCTTATTCTTCTAAACTCTAGTGAATACAGGCCTAGTTGACCCAATCTCTCCTCATACGACAGTCCTGCCATCCAGGAATCAGTCTAGTGAAATTCCTTTTTGAAAGCCACAATTGACCCTGCTTCCACCATCCTTTCAGCCAATGCATTCCAGATCCTAACCACTCGCTGCATAAAAAGTTTTTTCTCATGTCGCCTTTGGTTCTTTTGCCAATCACCTTAAACCTGTGTCCTCTGGTTTGCGACCTTCTGCCAGTGGGAACAGTTTCTCTCTATCTACTCTGTCTAAACTCTTCACCTCTATCAAATCTCCTCTCAACCTTCTCTTTTCTAAGGTGAACAATCCCAGCTTTTCCAGTCTATCCACGTAACTGAGGTCCCTCATCCATGGCACCATTCTAGTAAATCTTTTCTGCACCCTCTCTAAGGCCTTCACATCCTTCCTAAAGTGCGGTGCCCAGAATTGGAGGCAATACTTCAACTGTGGCTGAACCAATGTTTTATAAAGGTTCAACATATCTCTATTTATAAAGCCCAGGATCCTGTATGCTTTCTTAACCGCTTTCTCAACCTGTCCTACCTATGCACATATACCCCCAGGTCTCTCTGTTCCTGCACCCCCTTTAGAGTTGTACCCTTCAGTTTACACTGCCTCTCCTCGTTCTTCATACCAAAATGTATCACCTCACACTTCTCAGTGTTAAATTTCATCTGCCATGTGTCCGTCCATTCCACCAGCCTGTCTATATCCTCTTGAAGTCTATCACTATCCTCCTCACTGTTCACTACACTTCCAAGTTTTGTGTCATCTGCTAATTTTGAAATTGTGCCGTGTACACCCAAGTCCAAGTCATTAATATACATCAAGAAAAGCAGAGGTCCCAGCACCAACCCCTGGGGAACACCGCTGCAAACCTTCCTCCAGTCTGAAAAACAGCCATTCGCTACTATCCTCTGTTTCCCAATACTTCGCCAATTTCATATCCACAGTGCCACTGGCCTTTTATTCCGTGGGCTTCAATTTTATTGACAAGTCTATTACGTGGCACTTTATCAAATGCCTTTTGGAAGTCCATATACACATCAACCGCATTGCCCTTAACGACCCTCTCTGTTACCTCATCAAAAAACTCAATCAAGTTAGTCAAACACGAATTGCCTTTAACAAATCTTTGCTGGCTTCCCTTATTAATCCACACTTGTCCAAGTGACTATTAATTTTGTCCCGGATTATTGTTTCTAAAAGCTTCCCCACCACTGAGATTAAACATAAGTAGCAGGAGTAGGCCATCCGGCCCCTCGAGCCTGCTCCACCATTCAACAAGATCATGGCTAATCTTCTACCTCAATGCCATTTTCCTGCACAATCCCCATATCCCTTGATGCCTTTAATATCTAGAAATCTATCGATCTCTGTTTTGAATGTACTGAATGACTGAGCCTCCACAGCCCTCTGGGGTAGAGAATTCCAAAGATTCACCACCCTCGAGTGAAGAAATTTCTCCTCATCTCAGTCCTACATGGCCTACCCCTTATTCTAAGACTGTGACCCCTGGTTCTAGACTCCCCAGCCAGGGGAAACATCCTCCCTGCATCTACCCTGTCGAGCCCTGTAAAAATTTTGTCTGTTTCAATGAGATCACGTCTCATTCTTCTAAACTCTAGAGAATACAGGCCTAGTCTACTCAATCTCTCCTCATACAACAATCCTGCCATCCCAGGAATCAGTCTGGTGAACCTTTGTTGCACTCCCTCTATGGCAAGTAAATCCTTTCTTGGGTAAGGAGACCAAAACTGCACACAATACTCCAGGTGTGGTCTCACCAAGGCCCTATATAATTGCAGTAAGACATCTTTACTCCTGTACTCAAATCCTCTGGTAATGAAGGCCAACATACCATTTGCATTCCTAACTGCTTGCTGCATCTACATGTTAGCTTTCAGTGACTCATGTACAAGGACACCCAGGTCCCTTTGAACATCAACATTTCCCAATCTCTCACCATTTAAAAAATACTCTGCATTTCTGTTTTTCCTACCAAAGTGGATAACTTCATATTTTTCTACATTATATTCCATCTGCCATGTTCTTGCCCACTCTCTTAGCCTGTCTATATCCCCCTGAAGGCTCTTTGCATCCTCCTCACAACTCACATTCTCACCTAGTTTTGTGTTATCAGCAAACTTGGAAATATTACATTTGGTCCCCTCATCCAAATCATTGATATAGATTGTGAATAGCTGGGGCCCAAGCACTGATCCCTGCGATACCCCACTAGTCACAGTCTGCCAACCTGAAAAAGACCCGTTTATTCCTACTCTCTGTTTTCTGTTTGTTAACCAATTCTCAATCCATGCCAGTATATTACCCCCAATTCCATGTGCTCTGACTTTGTTCACCAACCTCTTGTGTGAGACCTTATCGAAAGCCTTCTGAAAATCCACTGGTTCCCCCTGATCTATTCTACTAGTTATATCCTCAAAGAACTCCAATAGGTTTGTCAAATATGATTTCTCTTTCATAAATCCATGTTGATCCTGCCAAATCCTATTATTATTTTCTAAGTTTCTGGTTATCACATCCTTTATAATAGATTCTAGCATTTTCCCTACTACTGATGTCAGGCTAACAGGTCTGAAGTTCCCTGTTTTCTCTCTCCCTTCTTTCTTAAATAGTGGGGTTACATTTTCTACCCTCCAATCTGCAGGAACCGTTCCAGAATCTATAGAATTTTGGAAGATGACAACCAATGTATCCACTATCTCTATAGCCACCTCTTCCAAAACCCTGGGATGTAGATCATCAGGTCCTTGGGATTTATCGACTTTTAGTCCCATTAATTTCTCTAGTACTATTTTTTTTTTACTAATATTAATTTCTTTCAGTTCCTCATTCTCGCCAGACCCTTGGTTCTCTAGTATTTTTGGGAGGTTTTTGTGTCTTCTTCCGTGAAGACTGATACAAAGTATTTGTTTAATTTCTCTGCCATTTCTTTATTCCCCATTATAAATTCTCCTGTCTGTCTGTAAGGGACCCACATTTGCCTTCGCCAGTCTTTTCCTTTTTACATACTAGAAGCTTTTATAGTCCGTTCTTATGTTTCTCGCTAGTTTACTCTCATATTCTATTTTCCCTTTCTTTATCAATTTCTTGGTCCTCCTTTGCTGAATTCTAAAATGTTCCCAATACTCAGGCTTACTGCTTTTTCTGGCAACTTTATATGCCTCTTTCTTTGATTTAATACTATCTTTAATTTCTCTTGGTCCGACTGACTGGTCTGTAGCTGAGGATGAGCAGATGCAAAATCAAATCGCCCTACAGCACATCAAAGGTGTAAAGAAATACCTGAAATAGCGTGAAGAAATATTTTGATAGTAAATGAATGAGAATTGGGTTTACAGATAAATACGTTACTTGTGGGGTATTTTTTTAAGACTGGGTTCAGCGTGCCTCTCGAACCAGTGGTGTTACCCACCTCTGTGTAACCGTTTTCTGGGTTCTGGGATGGGGTGCTTGCTACCGACGGTGCTGGAATCTCGATCTTTTTCTCTGGCAATGCAGGACGGGAGGGGATTCTGTGCAAATAGCCATAGCCAATGCCACAACCCAAGCTGAAAAACGAGAAACGTGTACAGTGAACATAGTGGAATCTTTCTTAAATTAGCACAATTCATATATTAAAGAGGCTGAATATAGTAAGAACATAAGAAATAGGAGCAGGCCATATGGCCCCTCGAGCCTGCTCCGCCGTTCGATAAGATCATGGCTGATCTTCGACCTCAACTCCACTTTCGCACCTGATCCCCATATCCCTTGATTCCTTAGATTCCAAAATTCTATCGATCTCAGCCTTGAATATACTCAATGACTGAGCATCCACAGCCCTCTGGGATAGAGAATTCCAAAGACACTCAACCCTCTTGAGTGAAGAAATGTTTCCTCATCTCAGTCCTAAATGGCCGACCCCCTTATCTTGAAATTGTGTCCCCTAGTTCTAGACTCTCCAGCCAGGGTAAACAACCTCTCAGCATCCACAAGTCCCAGCCAGAATAAAGATGTTTGGGTAATTCCCCCCATCAATCACGCCTGGAGATTGCACTGCTGTAAGTGACTGGGATTAATTTTACACACATAATTTGTATATAAGTAACTATCGTCCACACTCTCTGCATTTTGCAGGAGAAATAATCCAGCTGTACTCAGGAGACTCTGATTTGGTCACGAGTTCGGAGACTCTAAACTAAAACCACAACTCCTGCCCCCGCCTCCAGCTCACTGGCTGACACTGTGGTGTCAATATTCACTCCGATATTAAAGAGGTGTCATCTTAATGAGAAAAGCATTTGGCAAATCTGATCAGTTACAGGCACACCACTTGTTGACATAAGTGACAATGGAACGTCTGATCAGCTACAAGTTATGTGAGCAGTTTT